>NC_081175.1:13079220-13413803 GCF_012432095.1 Onychostoma macrolepis
TTTGTGAACGGAAGAGAAGAAACAAAGGTCTTACAGGTTTGAAACGACATGAGGCTGAGTAATTAATGACAGAATTTAAATTTTTGGGTGAACTATCCCTTTAACTATTGTGTAAAGTCTGGTCTACATTGCACCTTATCCTGGCCAAGACGATATTGGTGTTTCTTCAATTTTAGGCACTTTTATGTCTCAAAGGTTGTTTTTTATTAATATGGAATATGTATAGATATTATTGTTTTGCCCTTTTCCTTTCAATCTTAAAATTGTTACGACCCTGGTCCAATGGACCATTCGATCATATAACTGTTCAATAAACCAGAAGGGAAAATAAACGATTTTAATTTCTATCGTTTGAATATGTGATATAAATTGCCTGTATGTAAGATTCAATGCCATGAACCTCTCCAGCTAAATAAATCCAGTGATCAGTTCTGCCTGTGCAGGTACCTGGTACCTGGTAATAATGATAGACTGATATAAACCTTTATTCCTGGAAATTACATAAAAGATCAGATCTGGTGATTTTAGCCAGCTTTCGCTATTTTTGTGTGCAGTATGCATCAGAATGTTCACGGGCAGTCTGTGGGCGTACAGTCTTAGGCTTAGACTCTGCACAAACAACTGTTTGCATCAGATTGATATGTTTTGTTGGACTGATTCAGCTTTTCAGCACTGTGTGATGTGTTTTTGAAGTTCTGCCCCCAGTTGACTGTCTGTGAATCCTCTTCATGAAGGCCAACTCTTTTTTTGCATCGTGTTACTTTATACCAGTGGGCCCCACCCCATATGATCTCTTCACCTTGTACTCTTTCCTTCCTTACGCTCAGCAGCAGATCATGAAGGACCGGTGGATGAATGTGGGCCATGAGGACGACGAGTTGAAGCCCTACATCGAACCCCAACCTGACTACAAGGACCCTAAGAGGACAGGTCAGCACCCCAGCAGTGCAGGGGGTTGGAAGAGAGGTGGGGCAGACGTGGCCCGGGGCTTTGGTGATGGTGGTGGGTGGGGTTTGAAACAGAGATGGATTATGGTTGGGTAACAAATCTTGGTGATGGGACTGAATCTAAATTCCATTCATCATCTCATTTGAGCCTCTTAATTTGTGAGTTTAAACAACAATTCATGTTTGTCCTGCTTCATAACACTTTCCTGTTTTCTTTTCTCTTTATGGTGTGTGGTTTGTGCATGATTATTGTTTTCTTTTATTTTGATAGTTGTTACTTTCAAAATGGATATATTTAGTTGTGTTGCTTATACTTGAGGTTAGTGTTGTGTAATGAAAATATAAACTATTAAAGGTTTGATGCATAATAGTTCTTATTATTATTATAATAATAATAATAATAATTCTTATTTAAATGTTTGGTCTGTCTCCTCAGATATTATGCTACGGATGGGGTACTCTCTAGATGAGATACAAGATTCCCTGATCAACCAAAAATACAATGATGTCATGGCAACTTACTTATTACTGGACTATAGGAACTCAGAGGTATGTTACTCTAAAGATCATGTGAATATCTGTGTTTTACAGGTGGAACTATGATAGCTTGTTTTTTTTGTTGTTTTTTTGTTTTGTCCATTGTTATATTTATTTGTTTTGTTTGTTTGTTTTTATATCTTAAATTTGTTTTTTTTTGTTCTTTTTTTTCTCGTTTATTATTGTTTTATTCTGTTCTGTTTTTTGTTTGCTTTTGTTCTGTTTTTTTGTTTGTTGATTTGTTCTGTTTTCTGTTATGCTTACTATAACTGCTATATTCAGCCAATTATGCAGAGAATTTGCTTAATTACTCTTTAAAATAGGCACCTTACCATTCAGATACTCAAGTGTATGATTATATTTTTAGAGACTTTATTAAAAATGACATGAATCATGGTACCTAACTGTACGGTTCCTGTTTTTTTTTTTTTTTTTAATGGCAGTTGTTTTAACCATAGTAATGTAATGCAAATTTGAACCCTTTTTTTTTTTCTCTTTCCTAGCTGGATGAACTATCAATAAAGCCCCGCCTATCCGCTGACCTCACAAACAACACCCAATCACCTTCTCACAAGGGACAACGCAATACCTCCAATCCGAAGTCCCGCAGATCCACAGACCAAAGTACAGCATCATTCTGCTGGTCATTAGCCACCATAAGCACCGACTCATTTGGTTTGTAAAGCTCACATGTTTTCCCTCTACACCGCAGGCTCCTCCGTTTCCACCAAGCGTCCTCAGGGCGACAGTAAAGTCCCTCCCAGTCCGCTGATCTCTGGAGACCATAAGAAAACTCCTACCCCTTCCACTGTGAGTACAGAGCCCCCTGAGGAACTGATGACTGATACACAGCACGGTTGTGATCTCACGTCACTGATCTTTCTCTGCTCTTCATGTGCCGTATAGAACAGCATCCTGTCCTCAGGCACCAGCCGCAGCAGGAACTCTCCAATCACTGAGAGAGCCACTCTGGGAGTACAGAACGGCAAGGACAGGTACTGCCACATTCCTCTTAATGTACAGAATCTTCGTTTCACGCTACGAATCACATGGAAGCACCCATCAAACTCATTTCTGCAAAGTGGATTGGTGTTAAAAGTAGTGTATGTGCGTATGTGTATATTTAGACTGTTTGGAAAGCTTCTCTGCTCTCGACTCATTCTGTCAGGCTGCTGCTCTGCCAGCATGGGAAACATAATCCTGTTATGCGCACACATACATTCTCGCAATGACAATCACACACATTCAAGCGCACATTCGTGCGCAGCGCAAAGCTGAAATCTGTTCAGCATGATTTGCAACGCCTTCAGGAACTTAGAATTAGTCCAAGGATAATAATAATATAATAATAATATTTTCAACTTCATATCTTGCTGTGGCATGCTAGTGTTCAGAACAGGCAATAATTTTGACTCATTCAGAGAAACTCATTTACGGCTATATGCCTACAATTGCAGCGCAATGAATCAGTGTTTAAATTATCTCAGTGTGAAAAGTATAACTGTAAGAAACATTTCAGTTTGAGGTCAGTACAGTTTTTATGTTTTTAAAAAGTCTTAAATTCTCCCTTTTTAATTTTTTTTTTTTTAATTTATTTTTTTTTTTTATCGCAAATACAGTAAAACTGTAATATTTTGAAATTGTCATTTATAATAATGGCTTTTAGTTTAATGTTTTAAATGTAATTTATTCTTGTGATAACAGAGCTGAATTTACTAGCAGTCATTACTCTTCAGTGTCACACAAGTTGTGAAAATATATATTTTTTTGTAACATTATAAATGTCTTTACTGTCACTTTTGATCAATTTTATGAATCCTTGCTGGATAAAACTATTCATTTCTTTTTAAAAATCGCACTGACCTCATACTTTTGGCAGGTATTATGTTTGTTATTGTAAATTAGTGGTGTGTAGAATATCTTGCAGACCCTGCCTGTCTAAAGTTATATCTTTTATCTTTCAGTTCAGAATATGACCAGCTAAACTGTAAATCTGGTTACTTTCTTTTAGTAAATGCAAGTTGTGCAAACACTGGTTTTCATCTGCCTAGAAAAGCAGTCCTTCTCCATAAAGATGATTCTGATAGCTGCACAGTTCAAGCAGACAATGCAAGTGCTTTTAACAGAAATACGAGCTGTACAAGTCCTCTTAAACCCTCTGGGCAGCATGCCAACTATTGTAACTGCATTAGTTCATTTTTACAAACTCCGAGACAAGTGGGAATAATTTTCTGTGATAATCGACAGAATGCCACAGATGCAGTCGATATAACCTACATTATAAATTGCCCGGAAAATTTCTCTAATGATTCCCATGAAGTTTCCAATAAATATAAACTGTGGTGAATTCCTCCAGTCAGAGCACTGCAAATTAGGCATGTACTTTAGTACCATATTGATACTAAAATAAGAAGCCTGATCTGTGCCATAGTATGATAGATCTGTCTATATAAATATCTGATTTTATATTTTTTTAACTCTGCCCTGCTCTAAAAATGTTACATTTCCTAGTGGTAATAAAACTTGCCCGCAATCCAAAATTGAGTGACTTATTTGAGACTTTTGTACACGCATAATGAAACTTATTTAAATATACTAATTCATGGAAATGGAAAACTCCAACATCGACTGTTGAAAATTTACTGCAGATATACTGAGGCTCACTGACGTATTACCCTTGATTGGTATGTAGTCAGTCTCATCCCTTAATCTGGAATTAGTGATTTTGCCTGACCCAAATATTGAGGTTACACAGAGAAGAGATGCAGGAAACTGAAAAACAGCAGCCGCGTGATATGAATGTTTAAGTTTGCTTGAGGTGACAAGCCGCAGCGCAGTCAGAATGCTGACGCGGAAAGAGTTTTATATGTGTGCGCAAGGTCAGGTTGCAGAGCAGCAAATGAAAATATGGACATTATGGCACTGACAGAACACCTGCCACCAAATCACCCTCACAAATGCATCAGATGTCTTTTGTCTGCATGTATTATGATGAGTTTGATTAACTTTACCTATTTAATAATTGATTTGAGTAGCTTTTAAATGCACATCATGCCCATGAGGCTTATGCTGTCAGATGTGTTTGATCATCACAGCATCTCGTTTTAGATTCACACTCCGTGCACAGGGACAGAGCGAGCTTTCCAACGATAATGCAAGTTTGATCTGACATTGACGAGCTTTGATCTGTATAGATCTAAAAATAGACTTAAGTCCGAAATAGCATCCAAACCTGCATTATCGCAGCGCAGAGTTGTATTTTTATCTCCTGGTGTGTGCTTTTGTCTTATTCCATCACTTTCTCAACCATCCCTCCATCTTTGCTGAATCTAACCTTTCTGCTTTACAACCTCACCCATACCTCCCTCCACTCTGTACGTGGGGGTTGTCCGCACATGGGGGCTGTTGTTATTCGTCTTTCCCCCAGCTTGAACACTCCAGGGTCCCGCGCCTCCACCGCCTCAGCAGCTGCGGTCCTCGCCGCCTCATCCCGCACCCGCCACCACAAGTCTTTGTCCACCTCCGCCCACCCCAGTCCCCCAGACCTCCATGCACATCGCCCCAGGCAAGTTGCAGCCAGAACCAAAACTATTTGGCTGGGGATTCGACTTGAAGAGCCAGGGACGAGCCAAGTCGTATTGAAATGATGTTTTGAGGTTTAGAATACGTGAGATCCGCAAACAAAGTACCAGGCCCTCAATTTAAATTTTTTTTTTACCCTTCCTACTTTTCTCTTACTCGTTGTCCGTCACAAGAACACCGCTGTTCGTCTTACTCATTCACTTTCTCCTCCGCATAAACACACGTTGTTCACGTCATGTACCTGATAATCTGTTCTTTTCTTTTTCTGCAAGCTTTAACTCATTGTCTTCCCTCCCTTATGCATGTGTTGTGCGTTGTTGCTCTGCTGCCCCATCCTTCTCCACCCCTTCTTTTCTGCAGACAAACCAGACAGTACATTAATATCCTCTAAAACCTGTCTCACTGCTTACGTAATCTTTAATAAAGATGTGGTTACACTTTACTTGAAGGGGTGTGCATAAGACTGACATGACACCTTCATAATCATGACATGACACACGTCATGAATATGAAGGTTTTTTATGCATGTTTATGACAACTGTCATTAAGTGTCATTCGCTCGGTTATGTAATTTTTAATGCAAAGATGACATTGTTTGAGATGTCTTTGTTATGGGTAAGGGTAGTTTAAGGTCAAATAATGTCATCTTTGCATTAAAAATGACATAACTGAGTGAATGACACTTAATGACAGTTGTCATAAACATGCATAAAACCTCCTTCATATTCATGTCATGTCATGTCATGATTATGAAGGTGTCATGTCAGTCTTATGCATACCCCTTCAAGTGAAGTGTTACCAAAGACGTTTGTGCCATCCTGGAACGTTAAAAACTTGTCACAGACAGTTGTTTGCATGCCTACAATGGTTTTGTCTTCCTCGGTTTTTTGGTTTTCTGACATTGTTTGAGTCTTGTTATTTGTTGGTAATAGCTGCATGATAACTTAAGGGTGATGTGTGTAATCTGTTAAAATACTTGTCTTCAGTTTAATGTATAGTTTATAAGTTAAGCATTTCTTTAAATTTTATCCATTTGTCCTTTAAACACTGTGGCACTATGCATACATTGCATTATAAAATATGAATACTGATATAAATACTGGTAATAAAATTTTTACACTATTGTTCAAAAATGCAGTAAAAAATAGTTACACTGAAATAATACAATTTAAAATAAGTTTATGTAAGTAATATATATTTCTATGATTGCAGATCTGAATTTTCAGCATCATCACTCCAGTCTTCAGTGTTACACAATCCTTCAGAAATCATTCTAATATGCTGAGTTGCTGCTCAAGAAAAAAATATTACTTTCATAGTTGCTGCTTATATTTTTGTGGAAACACTTTTTTTTCAGGATTCTTTGGTGTTGTCTGAGTAATAATAATAATACATGCTACAAGTGGATTTAGGCTTCACAGCATTATAATATACAACATGTAAAATAGATTCATTTTGAAATATTACATTTGACTGTTATCAAATTGGAGTTTTTAAAGATTACCATTTGCTGATTATTAAAAAAAAACTCAAATATTGGCCGATAAACAATATGATACCAGTATATTTTGTAATGGTGTGAGTACAGGATGGAGATTATTTTTGAAAAGTCATTTTTCCTGTTCTGTTAGGTAACACATTATTGTGATGCAGAAATTACACACTTCACCTTTAACACTTAATATTAACCTATTGTATGGTTTTGTAACGTTTTTATATATATATAAATATATATAATAAATATAAAAATATATATAATAAATATAAATGTGGTCTTCATGTGATTTAAGTCTGTGGCTTGTCACATGTCTGGCATGGTCCAACAAGGGCTGATGGTGGAATTATGTTTTCACACGCAAGTGCATGCCTGGGTTTTATTCCCTCCCTTTTTAAAATCAATCTCAAATTAAATGTAGGTTCTTTTCCACGAGGATAATTTATCTGCCATCAGTGCATTAGCAGCAAGAGCTGCAGTTGTTAGCATAATTAAATGGCTTATTCATGCTTTTGTGCCTGATTATTGTAGCTGCATGTTGCTATCATGTGGCTTAAATTTACTGATGTTGTCTTGTATTTGAATGGCTACTAAATTGGAGTTGAGTATTAACTGATTATTTTTTCACCTTTGCACATGAACAAAAAACAGCACGGCCAACCAGAAAGCAGTGGTGTCCCCCTCAGCTCAGAACATAAACATTTCCTCAATGGCTGACCGTACCAACTTCTCCAGAGGGGTGACGAGCAGAAGCACTTTCCACGCGGGCCAGCAGAGAGCCACACGAGACCAGCAAGCCTCAGCGTACAATGACCCCTCTGCCTCCCCTTCCCTTTCCCATGGCAACAGCCAAGTGCGCCGTACCGGGACGGGCATCTTCAGCAAGTTTACTTCGAAATTTGTACGCAGGTGAGTTTATGATCCATGTTCATGGTGATCCTGTTACTTGCGTGAACTATTAGGAATACAAATGCACGCATTCTCATGACTTTCACCAGTGCTCCCCTCTTTCAGGACGAGATGGTTTGGACTGGCACTGTTTTTTATCGCTAAGATCATGAACTCCCAAACAAAGGGCTGCTGGAGCAAAGATGGTTTTAAGTGTGAGAGATGCTAACTGAAGGATAACTAATATGAAATCCAGGGTTCCCACGGTTAGGGAATACTTAGAAATATCATGGAGTGTTTTCCATGCCTAGGAAAGTCATGGAAATTACTAATATCATCTTAATTTGGTTTTTGTGGTTTAGTAAACTGAACATAGGTATAAAATATTTAGAATTATAAATCCTGAAAATTTGTGAAAAGGTGTGGGAGCCCTGCAAACCGGACCCTAATCTAACATCCATCATTCATGCAGTGCATTTACAATTCACAGTTTCTTCAGCAATCTTAAACATCCCTGTGTAACTTCACAAAGTTTAATTCATATTCTTTAATCTGACTACAAACCCTTATTAGTGCCCCCAGCTAACACTAATGGTCAGAAAAGCCTTTCATAGGTTTCGTAAAGAACCCTTTTTAACCTCTTCACCTATCAGCCAAACAGGATGTGTGTAAATCTTTTTTGAGAGATTTTCCAATGGTTCCATGCACATGTGAGAAACGCATTTTCCTTTTTTCTCTAATTTTTTTTTCTGTAGAAATCTCTCATTCAGATTTCCCAGAAGGTAGGCAATAATGCTACCCTAGCATTTTTCCAAGATAATGTCTTTTTCCTGTGCTCTATATTCCTTCTGTGATGTCTTGTGTCTTGAACCAACATTTATTTTTGTTCCATATGCATATCTTTTCATGGTATTATTCTTTACTAATGCTCTGCGTCCATTGCCTGACTCACTCCTCTGCCAGCCCTCTCTTCCCCCTCCTCCTCCTCCCTCGGTGAATAACACGTCCCTCTTTCAAATGCATCACATTCCGCTCCTCTCTCATACGAACTCTTGGAGTCCGGTCATGTACGTTGTGCTGCAGATCTTGTGAAATGGTCTTCCTGTGCCCTCGTCTGTGCTGTCATCATGCAACATGACTACACTCCTACAATGCAGTTAAATGATGGTGTAATACAAGTTGGACAGGTCTTTGTAGATTGTTTCTAATTACACCATTGCACAAGGACTGATATACTCTTGATTAAAACAAACTTTCAAAGGTTATTGTACATCTACCAAAATACTAAAATGTACAGCTAAATCTACAGTGGCAAAGTAAAAAAAAAAAAATGCTTTAGCTTACCTGTGAGCTTGCAGTCAAATTAAATGTGATAAAAGACAAAGACTAGGCACTGCTATAAATGGACACGCAACACCTCTTTGTTGAAGTGTCCACAACAAACACAGTGTGACAATTGTAGTCTGATTTCTGAACAGATGACTCATAAATTGGCTCATTACAATTAATCTGTAAAAAAAAAAACATGATGAATTGGAATCGACTCACTGAATTGGCTGAGCTGTTCTTAACTGACTCACTACAAAATGCAAGTCATTTTGAGAAGTGTTACTGTAAGTATTTTTAGCATTAGTTGACCTAAAAATGAAAATAGTCATTTACTCACCCCCATGTCCTTCCAAACCAATAAGTCTTTTATTCAATTTTGAAACACAAATGAATGTATTTTTAATGTAACTGGAAAAATTTCAGTCAAAGTTTACCATATATGATGTGCTCCATGTATGTGCATTGATCAATGCTTATATGTGGGGAAAACTAAAGATTAAAGGGACAGCTCAGCCCAAAATGAAAATTCTATCATTAATTACTCACCCTCATGTTGTTCAAACAAGTAAGACATCCGTTTATCTTCAGAACACAAATTAAGATATTTTTGATGAAATCTGAGAGCTCTCTGACCCTGCATAGACAGCAACGCAATTGAAATGTTCCCAGACCCAGAAACGTAGTAAGGACATCATTAAAACAGTCCATGTGACATCAGTTCTTCAATTTTACGAAGCTACAAGAATACTTTTTGTGCACATAGAAAACACAAGCATTTCAGTTGTGTTGCTGTCTATGCAGGGTCAAAAAGCTCTCCGATTTCATCAAAAAAATATTCATTTGTGTTCTGAAGGTGAACGAAGGTCTTATGGGTTTGGAACGACATGAGGGTGAGTAATTAAGAATTTTCATTTTTGGGTGAACTGTCCCTTTAAATTAAATCTGTTCATCATATAAAGTGATCCAAAAGTGAAGACCTGCCTTTATATTCTCTTAATGAACTTTAGGTTTTAAAGTTTTGGGTTTGGAGACTTCCAAAGGAGGGACAGACATCTCTCAGGTTATAATAAAAATATTTTGATTTGTGTTTGAAAGATTCTTACAAGTTTGGAATGAAGTGAGTAGTGAGTAGATCATTTTCATTTTTGGATGAACTATACCCTTTAAGGCTTGTGAGACTTAAATCAGTGTAATTTTTGTTGTTCAAATCAAATTTGTTAAATGTGTTCTTCGTTAACAACACTATTATTGTATTAATAAAGGGTTGTTAATGAAGGTATAGTGCTATTATCATAAATATTGTTGTGTTTGTTCAGCGCCATCGGAGAAAGAACTAAATTCCTTATTCTGGTGTATTTTATAGACCCCCCAGACAGAAAATGTGAAAAATGAATATCTAAAACAGCATGTACAAGTATTTGGCACAGAATTCTTTGTCATTTTATATTCTGTTGGTGGCAGCTAAACCTTCGCCCAAAGCTTGACATTTGATTTTTATTAGGTCAGGTAAGTTCATAGTTTGCAGATAGAAGCGCACAGCCAGGCAGGGTCAATAGAGGATGTCCGTCGTGTTTTCATGGTGAGGGTTGTAAACGGTGACGCCTGCTTCTCTCCTCTTACGGTCTACTGCTTATTCTTATATGGCTGCACTAAAACAGGCGTGCTGCTTTTGTCCCTTCGTTCTCGTGCTGCGCTGTTTTGGAGGTGGCTGGTCTCCCCGTCCGACTGCATCATTCAACACACATCTCACTGAAGTCACTTTTTCAGCTCTACAATACACACATGACAAAATGAACCAGATACACATTTTTACATTTCATATCTGACAGACAAGATTGGGAATTTAAGTTTAGAAGGACCTCTGGTAGTTTTGCTCTAGGAATTATACTGAATTTTGCAGTTAGGCTTCAAATAAGATTTGAAATTCTTTTTCATTCCTTTTGGGGTCTATTAAAATGTTATATACTCTTACATTACCAGACTGCATCTTGTAAAAATGTGCACTTTAACACATAGTATGCCACATGTCTGCTCATTTGTTCAGGTGTTTTTACACGAAATACAGAGTGGCTTATGTGAGTGTGTGTTGATCCCTAGGTTCAGAGTTTAAAATGGTCAAGAAGTTGGTGAAGGGACTGTAAACAGCTGCTTTATGGATTTTGCTTCAGATATTTTAAGTTTTATTAGCATAATTAGGTATTGATACTAAACACTACGTGAACAGGACTAATACTCAGCTAGCAGCAAAAAGATAACTTGAATTGAGGGACTAAACTTGTTGGTTTTCTTTGAGGAGTCCGTATGAGGGAGAGAGTCGAGATGAGGCCAGCAGGTGAGGACAACGACTGACTAATAAAAATCATTTATCTACAGAAGCGTACTACTCCAATCACTGAATCATTACTTACGAAGACATTTTTTTAAATAGAATTATTCATGTTTCGTTTAAGTGTGGAGTCACTTGAAGCTTAAATTGGGTATTTTTCTTTTAAATCATTGGATGACTTCAATACGAGATATAAATAAGTGTACACAACAGTTCAAAAGTTTGGGGTTGGTAAGATATTTAAAATGTTTTTGACTCTTATGCTCACCAAGGCTGCCTTTGTTCGATTAAAACAGTAATATCATGAAATATTACAAATTTATCATTAAAATATATTTTAAAATTGAATATCCTATGATGGCGAAGCTGAATTTTCAGCAGTGTCACATGATCCTTCAGAAAGTATTCTAGTATAATGATTTAGTGCTCAAGAAACATTTATTATTATCAATGTTAAAACAGTTAATATTTTTGTGGAAACTGCTACTTTTTTTCCAAATTTTTTTGGTGACTAAAAAGTTTGACCAACATTTATTTGAAGTATAAATGTTTTTATAATATTCAAAATATCTTGATCAATTCAATGCCTCCTTGCTGAATAAAAGTATTAATTCCTTATAATTTTTACTGACACCAAACTTTTCAACAGTAGTGTATTTTTCATTTACATGCAAGAATTTCTTAGTATATGAAAATAGGTCTGTAATAAATTAATTTTAAATTTGTACACTTCTAACAGAGTTGATGTTTTATTTATATTTATGTACTTTTTTTGTTTTTATCCCCCAAATCCCCTTACAGATGTCCAATTAGTGGATGCTGTTGTTTTGACTGCATTGTAGTCTTCCACCATAGCACCATGTTGGTGTTTTGTGTTGATGATCATAATTCAGATTTGATAGTTTTAAACGTGTTAAAACAGAAGAACTAGTTACAGCTTGAATCAACTAAGCTTCTTCTATCTGTTATCATTTCCTTGTTTTCATGTTCACCTTCTTTTTCCTGTTTGTGCCTCTCTCCTCTCATCGTTCTTCACTGAAGACCCATGTTGAGCACAGCAGACAAGATGGAGAAGGGTACCCAAGGACTGCCTGGCGACGAAAACAAGGACTCCTTTTCTTCCTCTTCTCCAGCGTCCAGCACACCCTCGTCCACCCAGGCCTCCAAGGACACCAAGCCACGCTCCCTTCGCTTCACCTGGAGCATGAAGACCACCTCCTCCATGGAGCCCAACGAAATGATGAAGGAGATCCGGAAAGTTCTGGACTCCAACAGCTGCGAGTACGAGATGCGTGAGCGCTTCATGCTCCTCTGCGTTTCGGGCAACCCCGCGCATGACGACTTCGTCCAGTGGGAGATGGAGGTGTGCAAGCTACCTCGCCTCTCGCTCAACGGCGTGCGCTTCAAGAGGATCTCCGGAACCTCCATCGCCTTCAAGAACATCGCCTCAAAGATCGCCAACGAGCTAAAACTGTGAGGAAGACTATCGTTTCTGTGGAAAAGATCTTGCGGAAGGGCTGGAGCCCATGTGTTGGGAATGAGGAGGCACTGTGAGGAAAATCATTGGAGTTTTGAGCTCTACGGCAGCAATGAAGAGTCTTGAGGCTGTAAAGGGGGAAAAGATGTAAGGCAGGTTCATGGGGGACATTTGTGCATATAGACATTTTTCAGGGGGTTTATTTTTTTGGGGGAGGTGTTCTGTCTTGGTTTGGGTTTTCTGTTCCTTACTCATCCCCCCTCGAATACTTTGTGTTGTCATCTTTATCTCTGGCAATTTCGTTCAAATGTTGTGGTTTTTCTTGGACCTCGCAATTGTCCAGTTCAGAAAACAGCAAGAAGAGGTTTGTGTTAATAAACTGGAATTGTTTGCCAGTAATTTTATTTTTTTTTTTTCTACATACGCAAACCAGCTACTGTCATGGAAAGCTGTATATAACTCTTCCCCCATGCCCTGGTTCTTATTCCTTGTTGATCCCCAAACACAAACGTTGGTAAACCACCACATTACTTGATCTTACTTCCAATTCCAGGTTAGCTGTGATGAGCAGAGATGGAAAGATTGGCGGTTTGACGCTCTGAATGTACAACACAAAATCGAGACCCAAATGGCTTGGCACATTCAGTAGAGCCATCATTTGACTTTTCATATCCATTCATCATGCTCTGATTGGTTCTGATCTAGCCAATGATATGGTAGCTAACCTCTGCCCCGTTTCTACATCACAGTACAGTGTCTTATTTGAGCTGAAATGGAAGTTTTGACTTGAACCCTCGGTGCACTGGAGGTGAATCACCTCTTAGCACACTATGCCCAGACAATTAGTTTTTTGTTGTTTTTGTTTTTTCCTCTACTGCAGGGGTTATATATCTGAAACTAATTAAGGGCCAATTAAGTAATTATTGGTGGATTGTAGTGTAATTAAGAATTGCTGGTTGGATCCAATCTGCTGCACTGGAATGAGTCTGTGTTTCGTTGCCTTTCTCTGGAGAAGATAATTATTAATATTATTATATGAATAAACCAGACCTTGGATGATTTGTGTTCAGTTGTTCATGAACAATATTCCTTTTATTTTAGTGAATTGTTTTATTTCCTTTTGTTTCACCTTCAAGCAACTATTGAAATATACTGTTGTTCTTTAATTGATTTAAAGAGCATGCAATACAAATAAAACTATTTACTTTCTAAAATATTTCCAATTGAGAGCCCTTGCAAACTTAGCAAATTAAGTGGTCATTTTTGTTTGTTTGCTTTTAGGGTAACACTTTCCTAATGTTCATTAATGTACGTTGAAATAGATTTCATATATCTTAACATGTTTCAGTTTAAATGTACATTACTGCTCTGCTAAACAATATGTAACATTTATTATAAATCAGAAAGTGATAAACCGTTTATTTATGATACTATTCTAAGTCAACGTTTGCCGTTTTTATTTGTTTTTGGGTTTTTTTTGGGGGGGGGGGGGGTCATTTGCAAAAACGGGTGACTAATTTTTTATTAATTTTCATAAATCATGTTTTTGTGTTAGCTGTGTTTTTAGTTATTTAATTAAAACAACCCTACTGCAGTTTGATTGACATTAATTGGTGTGCAAGATGGAGAAAAAGAAAAAAAAAAATTTGAATTTTGAAAAAAAAAAATGTTTAATATAGTTGGGCTGTGTAAATTGGGTTATGTCTAGTTCAAATAATTGGGCATTTTGTTGTAAACTGAGCTGAACAATCAGAGGAAGGAAAGAAAAATGACACCGGATGCAACCTCTGTCATGTGCACATCTGGGGTAGTTATTTCCGATTCGCGAACGAATCGTTTTGTTCGAATCGGATCACACAGAACCGGTCCGACAGGTTTTTGAGTAAAATGGGCGAAAGGTAAGTTACTGCAATAGCCAAATAGCAGAAATGATATTAATAATATATACAGAAAATATCAAATATGTTTACGACTTGATTATATTAACACATATATGGAAGTGACCGCGGACCACGTGTTGATAATCACGCGATTACGTAATAATAATTTGATATGAATCATTTGAGCCTGTTGTTTGAAGCAAGCTGTTCGAAAGAACCGGTTCGCAGAAATGAGTCGGGCTTGCTATCACTAACTGGGGTCAAACGGTAGGAGGCGCCAACTCTCAGGCTGTTGAGCGCTTATGTGACCCTCCCCCAACCCTCAGACGAGGCATTGACACCGTCATCATCCCTTATCAGCGAGCTTACCCATGCCTTCGGTATAGTTGCGCTTTGAAGGTAAGTTTTAAAGATTACACTTTATGAGAAACTTCAAATCCTTTTCTTCGTATTATACCCGTCGATTATAAAAACGGTACGACCGTCTGAATGGTCATAATGCAGAAAATGTATTCACGCTGTTGTCCGATAGTCTCTTTATACTGAACGTCGTCCTCACGTGAACCGAGAATATTGAACTGCAATCGAGCTGATTTGTTTTACAATGTGAGATTCTTTTCTTTGCGAATCGCAATGTCTGTAAAGTCTTGCCTCGCCAAAACATTTTATTTACTTCCTCAGTCTGGCGCGAATAGATGCTAGCGTTAGCACGATAGCTTTAGCCACTGCATGATTGAGATGCAGATCATCTTTTGCTACATTAGATCACAGATAAGCTCTTTTCATCGGACTTTCAACCCAATTCGAGTTGACTACATAAGATAAAAAAAGACTGAACCAGAAATTGTCTTATTTTATACACTATAGCCTGAAAGTGAAACCATTAGGCTCTACTGATTACGCGTTCTCTGAAATACTTGATTCTGATTGGTCAGTCGCGTTCAGAAGTGTTTTTGTAGCGTGGTGGCTAAACTATCGTCTAGCACAGTAATTATGTAATAATTTCCAATAAAGCCTATATTTTGTAATAATGACAATGCTTCATAATAGTTACATAAACCCCAACAGGATTATGAGGACCCCGATGTGAAGCTGACTTCATATTCCATTAATAATAATACATAGTTTAGTCCTATGATTTAAGCATTAATTATTATTAAATGCCAGTGAAAAAAGGCAGCATGGAAGTTGTGATTTATCCTGTGTGTTTTACATTTGAAATTCTTGGTAAAGTTGATTTGCATATATTTTGCCTGTTTAGTTTACTTTGTTGTTTTTTTTCTTAGGAACTTCATCGTTTGATACCTTGCACTTGCGAATCAACCAAAGACTGATCCCAAAACGCACTGCTGTTCTTCCTGTTCAAAATGGTGAAGATATTTGTTGGCAATGTAGCTTCAGCGACCACAGAAGACGAGCTCCGTGCTTTGTTTGAGAAGTACGGCACCGTGTCCGACTGTGACATTCTGAAAAACTATGGCTTCGTGCACATGGATGAGGAAGAGGCAGCGCAGAAAGCCGTCTCCGCTTTGCACAAGCATGAGGTCAACGGCTCCCGCATCACCGTTGAGTACGCCACCACCAAGGTACGCAATGCCACCAAGATCTACGTGGGCAATGTTCCCGAAGGCGTCACCGCTGCCAAAATCAAGGAGCTCTTCCAGCCATTCGGCAAGGTGGTGGAGTGCGATATTGTGAAGAATTATGCATTCGTTCACATGCAGAGGGAAAGCGAGGCTCTGGAGGCCATTTCAAAGCTTAACCACTCCAAATTGGAGGGCCAAAAGATCTTTGTGTCCCTCTCACGCAGTAACCCATCCAGAAATGACCGAGGGGAGGACTATTTTCCTCCTCCGCCGCATCACTATCCACCTCACCCACACCACCATCCTCACTTTCTCCCCCCACGCCCACCGCCCCGTGAATACTATCCGCCTCGTGGCCGACTTCCACCCCCTCCTCTCCCACCGCCGCCACCCCGCGCCTACTATGAGCGTGATGTGTACGAGAGGGGCCTTCGCCACGACCCGTATGCCGCCCCATCCCCGCGTTTTTACGAACGGGATCCATACGACCGGCGCATTCCGCCCCCTCAGCGGCCGGTCACGCCTCCTCTCGCCGGTCGCTACTACCGTGAGCGCAGTCCTCTTGGCGGTCGCCGCTCTCTCCTGCCTCCGCCTCCCCCTCCACCCTCTTCTGCCGGCTTTGCCCGGGGTTTTGCCCGCAATGGCGCTAGCTCTGCGCCCCCTCCCCCTACCGCCGCTCCTTCCTCCCACTATCAGCGCTACTCTCTCGCCTCAGGCTTTGATAAGGATGATTATTTGGAGGACAAGTACAGCAATGGCTTCAGCCGTAGCTACTAAGCACTGAAGTTTGTCCGCCCCGTTATTTTCGAGGAGCTGAGTAATCTTAAGAGGGGCTTTCCATCAGGGAGTTAGGGGTGATTTGTTTTTGTAATATTCTGTGATAGTTGTAGCGATTTTAGAGATATAACGGGTCAATCAGCTAATACTGTACTCATTTAACTAATAAATTTACCTCCGCCCGATGAAGGAACAGCAAATAGGAAGTTAAATACACATGAATTTTATAGCATGTTATGTTGTATTATGTTTGCCAGGCATATCAGTTTGAGTATTTTCTTAAAACAATTGTTTTTTCCCCCCTTTTTTTTTTTTAAATAAAATCACACCGTTCATTTTACTCTAGCATGCACTTCAAAAATACAATAGATCGCTTGAATATATATATATATATATATTTTTTTTTTGCATTGATTATTTCAACATGCATAGTCTACCCAACAGGAAATTAGTCGTTTTGAATGTTTACCTTTTTGGTATTTAAGAATATTCAAGTGTTTTAATTTTCACTGTCTTTTGCACGAGTCAGAGAGTTAATTTGGAGGTAATTTGAATTTTTCTTTTTTTTTTTTTTTAATTGAATTTCATCTCTTGACTAACTTGCTATGGTGTTGTTAGAAGTAATGTTGTATGTAAGTCAGACCAGTGGGAAGGAACAGAGAGGACATGGGTAAAGAGGTTGTTGTGGGCGGAGCTGTGTGCTAACTGACTGATCAACCAATCACATCCTACCGGCTAACCGAGCACATCGCATCTACCAGCCGTTCAACTTTCGGATCCGCTGCCGCATCCTAGGATAAAGCACCACCGGTCAAAGGAAGCGAACGACTGACCAGCCGCCGACCGCCTAATAAATTAAAAACAACACTGAATCATTAGTGCAATATCAACACTGTATTTCCAAATCTCGTTGTGTTAGACAAACAGCTGATTTGCCGACTCCGCAGACTCAGAGAAAGTTTTTAAAGATTATAAAGACTTATTTTGACATCACATTATAATGGACGTGCTTGTGATTGAAAATATTACTGAATACTCAACATTGTTTCCTGTCCTACTTGTACTACTGCTGTTTGCCTATTGTTAGCGTACACCTCTGTTTAAAATGTACGTTTGTAAAAAGCCTGTTTTCTCGACTGTTTATCCGAAACCGCTCTCTTTATCATATTGTCCACTCGAGCAGGTTCGAAACTTATGCTTGTTTTGATTTAAACCTATGAAAACAGATTCATGTTCTACCAGTCGCTGTCATCTTGCCGCCTGAATAAAAATTCGACTGACTTAGACGCAACGTTTTCATGTCACTCGTTTTTAATTGAGTCTCTTTAATTTCTACCTCATGTCTTAATCGCTCACGTTATCATTCGTATAATAGAAATGTCCTTTGACTTGATCACTCATGTGTAAAGTGCCAAATAGATTCGTATAAAAACTACACTTTCCGCTTGAACCCTTCATATAAAAAAACCTCAGTAAATTCCAGTCACTCTTATCTTTTTTTTTTTTGTTCCACAATAACCCCTGGCCAAGATGAATGAATGTATGTATGATGCTCTGTTTCGAATTACTGTAACAGCTTGGTGTGGCTCATCAGGATGGGTGAGTTAAAAGTGAAGGTAAGTAGCATTTCAAGCTGGATTGTTCAGACTTTTGCTCTCCTTGTCACGTTGCACGTTATTGTATGTATCTGTGCTAGCAGAGCCTGTTTGACTTGTTTTTGTTTGTTCACTGGTGATATTATTAGAACAGTCACATACTGTTCCTGAAACACTTCATCCTGATAGTCAGTGCAGTTGTTTCATGATGTCCGTCAAGTGTTTATAAAGTGTGATTTACCTCTTCTCCTCACAGCCTTTCAGTAGAGCTGAATTGACACAAGTCTGTACTCTGCTGTCATCTCTATAATCAGCTCTTTCAAGAGGAGGAACAGCTTTACACTTCATAAACTATACCCTTTGTATGTTTCTTCCCTTTCTCGTGCTACATGCCTCATTTGAAGTACTCCAGTCACCAGCTCATCACTTCTCGTACATGTTTCTAATGGGAATGAGTGTTTACTTTGAGGTTTAGTGAATATAAGCAATTCCCGTCATTGGTTGCCTCATGTTTAGAATTTCTAATGATCGTTTAAAGAACAACATGAATCCAAAATGAGGTAATGAACTTCCAGAAAATGTCATGTCATTTCAAGATTTTAGGGTAGTGAAAGTTAAATCTAATGAGAAGTACAGTATAACAGAAATATGAACTCATCTATATGGTTATTAGGGTATTTTTCAGGAAACTGTCATTTGTGTGCTCAGTTTGTCTCTGTGATTTAATATTGGTATATTTAGGTATTAAACTTGGTCACATAAAGTACATTTTAAATTATTTCATTTTTAAATGTTTGTTGTGCGTCACAATGTCAATGTTTGTCTCCATTATAATATTTTAGAGTTATGTAAAGACAACATTTTTATTGAAATTGTCCTTGTTCCTTCAGTTTTTTTCCTAGCTTATGCTGTAAAATAAAATAGACTTGTTGCACTGATCATCCTTTTAACATAAGTGCAGTAGGTGTATATATAAATATTTGAGTTAAAATTATTCAGTGCTTTAGCATTTACACTGCTGGTGATTTACAAGGCAATAACCATGGAAAACAGTTATTAACTGCTAATCTAAATATTATGGCAACTCTGCAAGGCCATGCTCCTATAGTTGTAATGAAGTAACAAATATTTCATTTTCTTATTAAACTGTTTGCTTTTTGTCCTAGACATTTATTGCACACATGGTATGCTGTTTCCTGAGAATGACCCATATAAAAATGAACATAAGATTATTTTATTTCAATCTGATAAAGAATTTCATACAGATAGCAGTAAGTGAAGCCTTGGGTTTGAATAGGATATCCTGTGACAGAAGATCAAATGTGCATTTGTGGGAGGTTAGGACTTGTTTATATTGGTCTATTAGTACATAGAAGAGCACTATAAGAAGTTAACCGATTCAGAACTACAACATTCATAGAACACCAAAGTTATCCAAAAGAAATGCACAATCTCTAGGGGCCTAATGGGGCATTCTCTTACTTTTAGACAGCTTTTCCACTATCTCTGCTGTATATAATATGAGAATGCAATAAAACACAATGTATAGCCTGGTAGCTTACAATGGAAAGAACTTTGATCTCGTGTTTCATATATTGCTTTAATCCTCACTAATGCTCATTTCCATGTATGTGTTTCTCATATTTGTTTGTGAATAAAGGCAACATGATGGTTATTTAATCTTTTTCCCGTGTCGTGGATTTGTTTACCTCATCGCACAGCTATTTTCTGCAGTTCTGCAATCTTCCTTACCCCCATATTCCCCGAACACACACACAAGAGTAACTGACCACTCAAATTACAACAGCGTCAATAAAAGCGCCCTCCGCTGCCTGAAAACAAATCCTGCATCCATCATCCCATTTCAGGAAAGAGCCCCAGCGGATGTACGCCGTCACGTGCTGTAGGGGCACGCGGATCCTGTCGCAATTTGGCGCGCTTTGTGTTTGAATTTGAACAGCGTTCTGACGCTCCACTCATCTATTTTACATGCGTGAGTATAAACTTTGAACTAACTTAAAACAAAATTACTAGTACACATAGCAATAAGCAAAAAATTGATTGATCACATTTCTAAGATTCTGATAATATAACTTTTATATATGAGTAGTTATCATCGTTTAATATAAAGCAGCTAATGGAGCTGTAGGTCTTAGTAATAGCTCTATTAATTCTTAGCATACTGTAAAGATTATGCGTTGACCTATTGACCTTAATGACTTTAAGCATAGTTGGTCTTCAAAGTAGCAAATTTAAACTTCAATTCATCAGCAAGCCAAAGATACAAGGTAAGGAAAATAATAAATAAATAAATCTACCTTCTAAGAATTTTGCTACAAACCACAAGCTACAAGTTATTGATATTATTGTGTACGATTCATCTTTGTGTATGTATATATATATATATATATATATATATATATATACATTACCTCATAATTTCCAATAAAATGTTATAACTCAATCTTTTAGAGGAGCAACAGACTTCTCATTTAGTCATCTTAAACTCTGTTCCTTTCTTACAGTTCAACCAATGGATAGAACCAAGAACCCATCCTACATTTGATCTTTTTCGATAATCTATGTCCCTCGAATACACAATAAAGAAGAAAAGATCTGTCATTACTTTCTATATCCTGATTTTAATGTAATACCAACCAAATCATTTTAAAGTGGCAGAATTTCTTTAAAAAACACTTTTTATGTTTTTCAGGGCTGAATTGTTTGTAGTATTATAAAAATGATAGTGCCGTCAGTAACGTTGATGCCAGGAGTGCAGATGCCACTTTTGGGTTTGGGCACATACAAGCTCCAGGACCATGAGCAGCTGAAAAAATCTGTCAGTTCTGCACTTCAAGCTGGATACAGAGCCTTTGACACAGGTGCAGTTTATGGAAATGAGGCACATCTAGGGCAAGTCCTCAAAGAGCTGCTGCCCAAGTATGGCCTAAGCCGTGAAGATGTGTTCATTATCAGCAAGCTTGACCCGTTAGACCATGGGCTGAGGGCAAAGGAAGGCTGCCTGAGGAGTCTGGAGCAACTAGACTGTGAATACATCGACCTCTATCTAGTGCACTGGCCTGGGGTGGAGGGTCTTGACCCAGGGGATTCTCGTCATTCAGAGTATCGAGCGCAAAGCTGGGTGGCCCTAGAGGATTTCTATGCCAGCGGGTGGTTCAAGGCCATAGGGGTTTCAAACTACACTGCAAAGCACATTAGGGAGCTGCTCACGATTTGCCGCGTCCCTCCAGCGGTTCTTCAGATTGAGTGTCAACCGAAGCTGATCCAGAGGGAACTGAGGGAATTATGTATGGAGACAGGCATTCACTTCCAGGCCTACTCTTCGCTGGGTAAAGGAGCTCTCCTGAGGGAGCCTGAGGTAATGGATATAGCGAGGAGCTGTGGTCGGACCCCTGCCCAGGTTCTCCTGAGGTGGGCTGTGCAGCAAGGCATCTCAGTTCTGCCTCGGTCCTCGCAGCCTTGCAGAGTGCAGGAGAACGCACAGGTGTTTGACTTTCAGCTAAGTGAGATGGATATAATGAGGCTGGATGCCTTGAACTGTGGAACAAGGTGTTGCAAACGAGACTCTAGCAAAATCGCATAAGCCTGAAGAAATGACAATTTCTTTACTGATCCCAAGGCAAAATAAATGTAAAATTCAGCGAATTAAAGTATCATTGTAAATAGTCAATGTCGTGATGCTTGTTTTAGTAGTATTAAGAGTAAATAAAAATGCAATTCTTAACATACAATGACTTGAAGAACATGTGAATTAAATTTAGCTTTTTTTTTTAATACGATGTATTTTTATGCGTAGTCAACCTTTTTATGACTGTGCATGGTTACCCACCAAAAATTAATATTTGTGAATTAATGGAAAACTCCACCCCCACCCCAAAGATTAATACTAACAGTTGCCTTTTCTTCTTTATCATGGGCACTTTGATAAAATAACATAACACTAAATTCAGCCAGAAAATCTTTTATTTTGACCACAAAATTATAGAAAAAAGATAAAAACTTGTGATTGTTTTAAAAAGTATTTAAACAGTTCATCCATTACTCAATCTATGTCAAAGAGTATAAATATGTACAAGGAGCTTGAAAGGGAATGAAAGTATAATCAAGGCTGATAATACAGAAACAGCACTTGTTCATCTGTACGTTTGGCAGCAATTGAATGTTTTACATACAAGACCAGCAGATGCATATAAAAAGAAAAAATCCAATAGAGACTACAGACAACTCAACAATCAAGAAATATGTACATGAAAGGCCGTGATGAATTGTTTTCCTGGTGACATATCCAAGTATATTCAGCATAAAAGAGATGGCAGATGATTTCTGAACTGATTTCATCCACTCTTACTAGTTTTTCACCACGACAGTTTGGCATTAAAAAACAAACAAACCTGAGATGCAGCAACAGATGAACTGAAATAACTTTACCCGTATTATTGTTACCATCACTAACCTGTACTTCACAACTTACTTTATCCAGTGTCACAGTCCTTGAATTATATTTACATTTTGCAAGCAATCGCTCCAGCCTTTAGTACAACAAAACGCACATCTATATATCCATCTATAAAATACATCATAGAACACATTTCTTTGTCAAATATGAATTTAATACATATCAATAAATAGTTTTTAAATAGAGTTTCATTTTTTAAATCAGTATATAGAAAGATTGTCCAATGAATTGTAATATTTTAGAAGAGATTGTCCCTCTTAAGATTGTCAAATTGAATGAACACTGACAATTCCTTTAATTAAACGTACGTTATTGCAGTGGTTTTACCATTCTCTCAGATTGGTTTTGTACTAGCTTGAGCACATTGATTGACAAAAAGGCCATGATGGTGATCAGACCAGCCTTCATCTCAGTGCAGCTCTCTGGTAACTGTTATTATGGTGTTTAATAAAGCATGACTACTTCATTCTCTGCCCTCCTCTTCTTCGGGACTCCAGAGGAACGAGAACCATCCCCGGTAGGTCTGTTTCTGGCTGTTCGCTCTTTTGACCTCCTAGGAACAACGAAACAACTTAATACTAAGTTTACAGTCTGTCAAATAGAAATGCATTCAAGTGTACCATATAGCAAGCTCACCCCTTTGTCGAGCCATGTGTCAAATTCATCGCTCATTCTCCTCAGCTGTCGCCCGTACTTCTTTGCTTTCCACAGCGCAGCCGGAGCGGATTGAGAACGACCTCTGAATGGAAGTCCATCTCCCGTTCCTCCGTTCTCCTCCACCAATGCTGCATCCTGGGGCTCTGCTTCCTGCCAGCGGCTGACTGTATACACCTGAGACTCTGAATAGAGCCGCACACGCCCTGCAAAAGCACATCGTCACATGGTAACAGAAACATTCGTTAAATCTAGGTCAATCTATGATGCATATCCTGAAACTCTGACCTGTTTAATGGCTAGTGTGGTTCTCTGAAGTTCTCACCTTGAGGAGAAATGTTTGGCAAGGTTTGATCCTGATGTTGTCCGTGGTTTTTGATTGTCTCTTCTCTTCCTTTCTTTTTGTCATTCCAGGTGCTGGAATCATCTTGATGGTCATGCAATGAGTTATTCATTGTAAGTGCTGGTGATAAGAGAATGGTATGATATTAATATTGCAATTTAAAGGGGATAAAACAATTAGTGATCTAATATTATTTGGTATTAAATGATCAACTTTGACTGTTAGATGAATTTCTTAACATTGAGACTAGCATTCGCTGGTTTTCCTAAATACATACCTGTGGATCTGGACGAATTCCAGGACAATAGATATGAATGTGCTCGTCTTGGTTGTCAGTTGCACTAGATGCTATTCCTTCTTATCTCCAGTACGATTGAGAGTAGCTTCTCCAGTTCTCAACATATATTGATTGCCTCATGGCATGTGACACACCCAAACAACAACAATAGCTGTAATTGCTACTTTATATAAGTTTCATATTTCTAAGGTTGAGTCGTGCTCATCTGAAAACGTCGTCGGCCAAAAATAATGGAAAAAAGATCCCGTTTTTCGTGACATTTAGTCGAAGTGATTGTCTTCTCGCCGCAAGCAGTAGAGTGGCAAATTTCCAGTCCGGTTGTTGTTATCACTACAGTGTGTATGATCTCATTTCGGCTCGGATATTGTTGTTGTCCGTGGTCGTTTACAGTAGCTCTCCGCTCTCGGCCAATCAGAGGGCTCTCGGCTTCTTCGATCAGCCAATCGCATCCCGCTGCTAGGGTGTTTTAGGCGCTCTCTGATGTAACGTCACTGTTGCGATAGGCTTTCGCGAGCCTTTACTGTCCCGTGACTTGTTTACCTCATCCGGGCCCCAGTCTCGCGGAAGAGGACACAGCCGCCGCCGCTGCCGCCGCGAGAGAATTTGCAAAAGAAACACTTCGTTTAACTTTGTTTGCATGGAGTGGAGTTCAAAACAGTGCAATTTAGGTGGTGTTGGTCTCTGTGCAATAACATCAGTCTTTGTCAATTATAATTTTAATTTATTTATTATGTTGAGTACAATTATTATTGGCCTTTACCCTTAATGATTTGCTGTTTATTATTCTGACTTAACTGAAACTCGTATTCATTTATATTTTTTGGTGTTATTTCTGTTCAGGAATTGTGGTCACAATGTGCAGTTTCTCAGTTTGAACTGTAGATGGCAGGAGAGATCTTCATTGTTGAGTCAACAGAAGGAGTTGGTTATTTCTTTGCTTATGACTCATGCCTGCAGAACACTCTATATACAGAGAAATACTGTATATAGGTTAATAGGACCCGCTACTGTGTAATTTGCTGCATATGTTACATATCTGCAATATAATCTTTACTAAGTATATAACACTCTAGAATGTCCCTGTCTGTTCATTTTCATTTTGTAGCTATATTAAGACATTCTTGCAGGAACAAAATTGAGAAATGGTTGCTTTATAAATATCGTTATTCCTGTTATATAACATGAAGGCTCACTTTTTTGTGAGTTGGATATTCACATTTGATTTAGAAATTTATCAAATTTTTCATTGCCATTTTTGACTGACAGAGTATGGCTCTTTTAAAACAAACACAGATGTCCATATGCAAATGAGCAGTGAAGGTTAGCCTATGTAATTACATAAAGTGAAAGTGACGTGACATACGGCAAAGAATGGTGACCCATACTCAGAATTCGTGCTCTGCAGTTAACCCATCCAAAGTGCACACACACAGCAGTGAACACACACACACACACACCGTGAACACACACCCGGAGCAGTGGGCAGCTATTTATGCTGCGGCGCCCAGGGAGCAGTTGGGGGTTCGGTGCACCTCAGTCATGGTATTGAGGGTGGAGAGAGCGCTGTACATTCACTCCCCCCACCTACACCTGCCGGCCCGGCAGAACTCGCAACCTTTGGATTACAAGTCAGACTCTTTAACCATTAGGCCACAACTTCCCATAAAAATGGGTAAAAACACAATATATATTTGCCAACTGAATTTGTGAATGCAACCTTGCATTAAATTTGAAAAAACATAGATAATGTTTTTGCAGCTGGCAAAAGATTTAGATAGCAAACATTGATAGCATCCTGGATGGAGACATGTTTGAGGTCCATGCACAGTAATAAAAACGAAGGGTCCTACTACTGTTTATTATATTGTTTCTACTGTTATTATAATTTTTGTGTTTTCATTGCGGTGACAGTGCTGCAATAAATATGTCAAATAAAATAAATTAAAACACTATTTTAAACCAGATATGCTGGTTTGAGATGGTCTCTAAGCCTGGCCAAGCTGGTCCATGGGTGGCTTAAAAGTTTAAAAGTGCCCAACACCCTATAAAATCAGCCAAAAGGGAGAATGAGAAACCAGCTAAGACCAGTGAACCAGTTTAGGCTGGTTTAAGATTTTTTTCTTTTTTTCCCGCAGCATGGGAATTTAATTCCACAGTCAATAGAGACTTTGCCTTCAGTTAATTTTCTGTAATGTAAAAACAGAAGTACAGAAATCGAGTTCTTCAAATCACCCTGATTATTCTTCAACCTATATTATAAAGGAAGATATTTTTATATTCAGACATTCAGAATTGGGACAAAAAACTGAAAAAAATGTAGGCTACTAGATGCTAACTTCTTATTAAATAGCCTACCAAACCTGACAGGAGATTCGGTAAAACTGCTGCTCACCTTTGGACCACTACAGTTATTGTTTGTTAAGTGTCATTATGGAATCAGTGCCACCACCAGTAGGGGTCAGAGGGTACAGGTACAAAATTGATTTAGCCCTTCTGCTGTGCCCGTGTTTTTACACTCTAGCCAACGTAATTAGCATTTCTAATATGTCTATGCTACATCAGTGCCAATTTGATGAATTATCGTCCAGTGTTGGCTCGCTCTGCCTGCTAGCGACACTCCGGCAAACCTGCACGCGTTGTATAGAAAAATGTCCCCTCCCCTCTTTCTGCAGTCCACACTTTTGAAAAAACGCAGCTTTTCGCACCCTGTGCCGGCTTTCTGCACAATCCCATTCGCCGAAAAAAGAAACAGAGTGTTCATTTCCATATTACCTTTTCCAGCATACTCCGCCCGTCTCCTCTCCTCCATCCGCATGGCGAGGCTGATGCTGATGCGAGTGTATAGTTAGCATCTTCTCATTGACTCCCTCTGGCTCCACACGTCCATGTGCGGCTCTGATCATTCTCCTAATACGCTCCCCTTTCTCTTTTCCCTCCAGTGTTATGATATAGTCTCCGCTTTTTTATACAAAGCCTATTTTTTCAACACTCTCATTTTCTCCCTAAAATTCCATTGCTGGAAGCAAGGCATTTTCTTTTATTAATTTTTCTAGTGTTTGGAATTATGTGAATGGGTAGCAGCTGCTGTTACTAAACATCTCGAAGATCTTTCGTCAGTCACTTTTTTTATTCGAATTCGGTTGTAAGTCACGTCTCATCGTGAACGCAAGACGCTCTTGTGTCTCGCCGCGAGACACAGTTTCTTAAAACAGCCTCGCCTCGAGTCTACAACTTGATTGGATTGTGCGTGTTTATGTTAGTTGTTTTCATTGTCTGAACTGTCAAATCAAGAACAGCACCGCTGTATACAGCTCGCGCGCATCACCGCTGCTCCATGGAGACTTGAGCCGCGCGCACCGAGCGCATTCACTGTGAATTTAACCGAACTACAGAAGAGCAAGTCAACAGCGAGTGTTGGAGTCCACCGGAATCTACTCACCGTCTTTGTAAGTACAACGAATTTACTCACCATACCACATTGCAATGCAACTAATACAGTATTATTCAATGTTACCAACCACTCGTAAGGTTTAATATACACAAACCTTTCGAGTCGATTGCAACAAATGAGTAACAGACCGCAGCCTCCATGTTTTCAGGTTACTGACGACTCTATGAAAAGAAACTATCACGTTCAGACATCCCAAATTTATTAAGATTATATAGACATTCCTCATTTAAACATACGTCATTTTTTTCAGGTGCAAAGTTGCTTGTCAAATTTCTCTCAGCCTATACAGGAGCTACCCAACAAAAATGAACCTCTGTTAACGTCTGTCTGTCAGAGCAGGTAAGATCGACTTTACTCATGTACTAAAACGGTTCAATTGAGTTACTATTCTTTACGCATATAGCTACAATTCCTTCTTAAATGTTTCGTTCTGGCCCCGCTTAACTAGTGATCGCCACATAGTTTTCATACTGGCTGTGAATACTTAGCAGGCACAGTTCTCATGGAAACGCTCTCCTACTCTCACTACAGAGGCAGCCCACCTGTTTCAGATAAACATAGAATGTGATACCAGTATGCTGTGGTGGTATGTAGGGAAACCCTCAGCTTCCAGATGTACTGACTTGAGATCAAAAACTATCCCCATGGGGAGCTTCTTCATAGAATTGAGACCTGTAAAAAAACATTTCCTCTGCATTGTGCAGGTATATTTCTCTCCCACGTTGTTTGTGTGATGCATAAAAAACCACTGGCATGTTGTTTTGGAAAGGAGTGTGCTGCTTTTTGCTTTTAAATATTCTACTTTAAGGGATCATTCACCCAAAAATAATTATTTACTCTGTCATTCAGTCCTCATATTATTCCCAACCTGCATTACTGACTTCTGCAGGACTCACAAGATGATGTTTTAGTCCATACATAAAACCCCATTGACTTTTATTGCAAGGGTAAAAACATTCTTTAAAAATTCAATGTTTGTGGGATGCAGAACAAAGAAAGTCATACAGTTTTGGAACGACATACACTCTTAAAAATAAAAGTTCTTTATTGGCATTGATGGTTCCATGTAGAACCTTTAACATCTATAATTTCTTTGCAGCGGAAAAAAGGTTCTTTGGATTATTAAAATGTTCTTCACAACTATTCACTGAAAGGTTCTTTTGGGAACCTTAAATGTTTTTTTTTTTCTATGGCATTGCTGTGAAAACCCCCCTTTGGAACCTTCATTTTTTAAGAGTGTATTGCTGAGTAGATGATGACAGAATTTTTATTTTTGGATTATCTATCCTTTTAACATATAAGCAAATAACAGATGGTCATTTTGACAAACAAGACTAATTTGACAGACCTGCACTCATATGACACAATATCCTCGCTAGGGAAATCAATTATGGCTATAATTTTGTTTGTTATATAATTATACATCAAAACAGACTGTAGGCAAATGATACTCCTGCAGCTTGCATTTCAAACCAGTCCCGTCCATTTTCACTTTAGTTGATGGTGTGCAATAGTCTGAAATATCTATTTTTAACCCATATAGTATGTTATTAGCAATGCCTGTGGTGTATGTAATAATTACTGCCACATATATCATGTTTGCTAAAGGCTGGATTTAATTTTGTTCCCACAATTCATAGTCTGGCTGATGCCGTCTAGTTGTAAACTGCTATGTGTTCTCCTCTTGGTTTCACTGGCATTATTTCTTTTCCCCTAATGCCTGGAACCATTACTCACAGCCTGAGCTAATCTTAATGTTTCTGGCGAACTGAAAATAATCCCACTCTTGCTAAAGGCGGAATTCAGAAAGTGGTTTGTTTCCACTGCTGCTGCTTCTTTCATTATGTGGTGTGTCGGAATATTTGTACATCCTCTTGCGCTGAAAGCTCCGGAAGACGTGAATTATGTCGGCCAAGATTTAGAAGCCCAATTTTGTCACAAGCATGAGTTTCCATAGGATTGTAAAGCCAGCAAGTCTGTCCAGGGAGCTCCGTATGTGGCACAAGAATTATGGGTATAACTGAAAATTGGAGGTTTAAACCTTTTTTTTGTGCAGGATTAAAGTTCTGTTTGTAAATCTGAGGTTCTTTCAGTGCACTTGTGTTTATGTCTGCTGGTTCTATGTGTGTGATCCCTTTAGTATTACCCTCCTCAGTAAGAATCCAAATGGCGTTCTTCTCGCCTACACTTGCAGCTCATCTACCATTATTAACGCAGAGCCAGGGGGCCAGCACTAAAGCCTTCATATTTCACCCCAGTCTACAGCTCGCCTGCCCTTACAAATTGTTAGCACTGTAAAATTCAGCCAAGCGAACCATTAAAATATCTTGCCCTTCTCGAGTCTCTGCACAATTGAAGTAAGCAAGCTCTGTCAAGCCGTGTTATAGATAATATAAATATGTAGCCTTATTATGAGATATTTTTGCTCAGTCCTTTTAGAGTCTTTTGAGCTTTTACGCAGTGCAAATTATTTGTTTGCGTAAAGATCTATACTAAAATGTAGTCAGCTACTTTCTGTCTTTACAGGAAGCTGCTGCCCTGTTTTCACCTGGTATTAAAGGGGTCATGAACTGCCTCTGTTTTTTATTTTGTACTGTTGTACTTGTGTATGTTTAACAGTCCGTGTCCTTCACAGATGGACACTACTGTGATTTAAGTTAAAAACGCATAAATACTCATATCGAACGATCTGTTTAACAGACAAAGCAACAGTAATCATGTAATAAAAACAGTTCCTCACACTTGTGTGTTGCCAATATAGCCTAGTTGGCACAGCATCGTCTTTTAGTTTCAATCTTTTTGAAAATCCCGTATCGAATTGTGCCTTGTTTGTAAACGAATCCACGGTAAAATGAAGCGAACAAAATACTGAGTTCTTACTAACACGGTCTCATTAAAAATAAAGTTCATCCACTCTTTCTTAATGTTGGGATCAGAAGGAAGGCGATGCAGATACTGTTTTTACCACAACTTGGCACTGCATCTTGTTGTCTTCAGAGCATCTTTATTGTTTGGTTTCTACCTAGACTTGTGTGTTCGCCTCTCTCATAAATACTACATGTGAGAATCGGTGGGCGGGGCTAAAAAGGCAGCGATGTAGAAGCAGGCATTGATCTTCTTCTGTGGAGGCGGAGTTTGGCCACACTGTTACATCATAGAGTTGTACATTCCACAAGCTGTCGTTTTGGCAGACTGCCTTCAATATAAGCTGTTTTTAGACGAATGAGAAAGTTTTGTTCTGAAACTTAAGGATGTTTTTATAATACAGTGACCTCTTATATGTGAAAAGATCAAGGGAATTTTGGTTTCTCAGTTCATGACCCCTTTAAGGGTCTAAAATGTTGAGCTCATCCACTTTACACCACTTCCAGAAGTAGTCGAAAATGCATTCAACCAGACTTTTTTCATAGACACTCGTGTGGTCAAATCCATTTGTACAGAGACAAAAGAGTGCCTGCTACTGACATACAGTAATGCGCAATAATTGTGAGACGCATTGTGAGAAATGTGCACCAAACATGAAACAGCACAACAAAACAAATGATTCAAGATTCGCTGTGTTGTACCAAAACACACAGATAACAGTCTAAATTGTAGCTGTTTTCTTTATCGTTTTCTTTGCTTAAGTGCAAATGAATGTAATGTGTTCAGGCAAATAATTGCATGTAATTCAATGAAAATGTATTATAGTTCAAATTTATGCTAAATGCAATTAGTTGAACAAAACTGGTTTTGTTTGACCCACTTAAGTAGTACGTCTTTATATGTAATTTCATAATTATCTTTGGTAAACGTGTCAAATGTACTCTGTAAAAAGTGGTAACGTAATTGCTACATTTAAGAGCCACTTTTACCTCATTTAACCCATAATAATTAGTTTTGTTAGTGTACATTAATGTATTTAGGTTGATTCAGTGATGCTAAATAATATTTTGAATAAAACTAGTTAATTTAAATATTATAATTTTTCTCAGTGTACTGATGAGCGTTTATGGTATACTAAAACTTCAATGTAATTAAAGTAAAAAAGAAAACCTATTATCAAGTAGTTTACATGTGCTTTTAAATTATAGCCAAGTCATCTTTAGTATACATCTTTAAAGCATGAGAAAAGATTATTAAAAATAAAGATTTTAAATGTACTTTAATTTAATTTAAATAACATTTTAAAAGCATACTTAATGGGTTAAGAAGCATAGTCATGAAGATATTTTCCTTTTAAGTACGTTTAACTGGCTTTTTGTTTCATTATTTTAAATTAACTGCATTTTTTAAAATAATCTTTTAAGATTTGAGGACACTTCTGTTTCACAAGGTTTGAGTTACACGTATTTATAATGAACATTGCGGTTGCCATGTTGGAGTATTTTCACTGAGCCCTTCCTGGAATTGTCTTTTCTGGAAACTATGCATGCGATGCTGCCTTAGAATTTGGCTAAACTGAGGTATCTCAGGAGGCAGCATAATTAAGATGCCTATATTCTGGAACAACCTTCACATGCATATGATGCCTTAAATTGCTTCCTCTGCAGGCATCCCACTAAGTTTTGGAACAGTGCTTATGTGTTATTTGGCCATATGGCAGGTTGATTATGGACAGTTCAGAATTGAATGGCCCTTCCCTGTACAACGAATGCAAAATTGGGTCCTTTTGCTATTCAGGAGTGTCTCTTCATAGTAGGACTCATGCTATGATCAAAAGAAATGTCTGAAGACCCCAGAGAAAGAGCTGATGCTGAAAAAGCTATGAAGTGTAAAATACTGCTAAGAACCCGTGGCCATGTAGAAAATGTGTACCTGAAGATAACAAAACACCAATCCCCTGTCCAAGTAAAATCACTACAACAACAATCCTCAAAGTGGTTGAAAAGAACAGTATGGTAAGAATGAATGAGTACACTCATCTTACTGCATAAGGCACAAAGAGGTGACCTAGGGGAAAAAATCAAGGAGGAAACCACAACTCTCCAGAAGAACACTCTCATCTGTCTCAAATGGTTGATGCCAAAATGTCTGGCAAAAGTAAAATGCTGAGTTCCAACAAAAGCGCCTCATCCCAGACACGTAGCATGTCCTGGCTGTACCAAATGGGACTTGTGGCTTTCAGGAGGACACTGATGTCTGGATTTCACCACTAGTTATTTACCAAGGAATAACAGGGAGTCTGTTCATGGTGAGATGCTTGAACCACAGATAGTAGTTTAGGCGTATATATGGTTTAAACTGAAACGGAAGTGTAAAATTTCTGTACTACTAATTGAATCAAAACTACGATCAGAACTGGGAAAAAAAATAAAAATAATAACTTTTTATAATTTATGTAACATTTATAAGAACTTTTAAATATTTCCCATCTTCCATTTTTCAACACTGGTCTACTAGCATTTAATAAATGTGTAGGGTAACACTTTACCTAGCAATTTTCACTATTAACTAGTTGCTTATTAGCATGCATATTACTATTATTAGTGCTTATTAGTACTTATATAAAGCACATATTAGTGCCTGACCATATATTATATCCCTTAATCCTGCTCCATACCTAAACCTAACAACTAACTATTAATAAGCAGCAAATTAGGAGTTTATTGAAGCAAAGGTCAATAATTTGTCAATAATAGTCAATAGTTAATAGTGAGAACTAGTCCCTAAACTAAAGTGTGGACATGTAGGTTTATATTAATTTAAAAAGTAAGTATGTTTTATATTTATTATATATTTTATTTTTTATTAAACTATCCATTTATCTCCTTCACATCATATAAATAAAATAATATGCAAGACACTTTTTATTTTCTATATTTATATTCATTTATATGCTTTTTCTCAGCTATGTTTTATATATATATTTTGTTTTTGAATGTATATTTATGCGCACAATATTCTATAAATAATATAATAATTTTTACAATATCATTTAAATACTTTTGCACCACTGTAATCAGTTGAATCATGTTTATATTCTCTGCCCTGCAAATCTCAAATTGGTTAATTTAATTAATACGATCAGCCTTATACAACCCAAGACCTCCATCAGCTTTAATAATTGCTGTTTGTAAGTGTCTCTCCTAATGTAGCCGTAGCCAGATAATTCTGGATGTGGAGAAAAATGCCTTTGATCTACCTTGTTGTTTTCAAGGTGCCAGCCCTCATGCAGGAACTTCAATTTAGATTTAATATCTGCACGCTGTTTTGCTTCTAGCATTTTTGACGCAGGGAATGGGGTTGTAGGGTGTCTCTACAGAGACACTGGTGATAGCTCCTCTGGGTTTCAGCAATTTATTTGCATTTTGTAGTTGCTTCATGAGGCTTATGCTCTCTCTTCCTTTCTCTCCTGCTTCTGCTTTCCCCCTCTGTCCTTCCGTCCTACTCCTTTCCTTGTTCTGTTTATAATCATGATTCTGAATGCATATTTTAAGAAAACCTACTTCCTGTCGCTTGACTGTGATGTTTGTGTTGGTACATCCTGTAATGAATGCCAAAACTGGGTAATTATATAATAACATTAATCAAACACAGTCTGACTCGTTGGGACTTTGGGAGATACCCAAAACAAACATTCCAGAGAGTGCTCCTATAATTGTGAACTAGTTATTGTGCTCCATTCATCAAAGACTCAGCCAATTGAATTTTTTACACAATCAAATGCATGACTTGCCTCCTCACTATTTATATCTACTGCGTATGCTCTTTTATTATTCGGCTTTTAGAGCATCTTAAAATACCTTTCGCACCTGCTATATTCATGTTGGCCAGATTTACACCAGGCCCATAATTTAATTACACTATCGGGAGAAAATGGTAAAAAAAAAAGAAAATCCTGTGCAACACAGCACTTTTGCTGAGTGAGATCCTATGTTAGAACAGTTTAGTTTGCAGTAACACCCATATTACAAACTGTTACATACAATATGCTTGGTGATATGCAACAATGGCAAATTGTAATAAGATCTGGTGCTCTAGTTGCTGTCCAGGGTGCTGAATCCACATGAAAGTTATAGTTCACCCAAAAATGAAAATTCTGTCATTAATTACTCACCCTCATGTCGTTCTAAACCTGTACAACCTCCATTCATCTTCGGAACACAAATTGAGTTATTGTTGATGCATTCTGAGAGTTCTCTGACTTTAATTAATTAGAATGCATAAAAAATATCTTAATTTGTGTTCCGAAGATGAACGGAGGTCGTACGTGTTTAGAATGACATGAGGGTGAGTAATTAATGACAGAATTTTCGTTTTTGGGTGTACTATCCCTTTAAAGGAAAAATTCTCAGGTCATTCAATGAGTTTGTTTCTTCAGAACATATTTGGAGAAATTTAGCATTACACCATTTGCTCACCAATGGGTCCTCTGCAGTGAAAGGGTGCCGTCAGAATGAGTCCAGACAGCTGATAGAAGCATCACAATAATTGACAAGTAATGCACCAAGTAATCCACCTGAAGGACTCCAGTCCACCAATTAACATCTTGTAAAGTGAAACAAATCAATCATTTTAACTTCAATCTGTTGCTATTGGGCAAAAAAACGAGAAAACCCCCCAAAAAACTACAAAGTCTATAATCCATAATAATTTTATTCCAGTGAAAAAATCTATCTCCTGTTGTCCTCTCATATCAAAATCTACTGACATATTTGTTTAGAACTGTTTTGACAGTTTTTTTTTTTTTTTTGTGCATCCAGCACTGCTTGATCTGTGCATATTTCTCTCCTGATTCAGACCATATGGCTTTTTCACTGGAGAAAACAATATTATATACAGTGGAGTTGTACTGTAGCCAGAAGCAGTGGTTTGAAGTTAAAAATCCCTTAATGATGAATATATTTATTGCAATCACACAGCTTGTTGCTCACAAGACATTAATTGATGGACTGGATTATTGTGATGTTTTATCAGCTGTTTTTGAACTCTCATTCTGACGGCATTCATTCACTTGCAGAGGATCCATTGGTGAGGAAGTGATGTAATGCTAAATACAGGTCTTACAAATGCTTACAAATCTGTTCCCATGAAGAAAAAAACTCATCTACATCTTGGAATACATTTTCAAGAAATTTTCATGTTTTTGATGAACTGTTTCTTTACCCTGAAACAATTCATGATTCTTGCAGATTTCCAGACATTATTGTTTGGATTTGTTCTTCTGTGCTGAAGGTTGTCTAAGGTGATTCAGCCTCAAAGCTTTGTTGGGCTCTGTATAACTGTTGTAACAGGCTGACGTGGGATGAATTTGAATAATAGATAAATTCCTCATATGAGACACGTCAGTCAAAATACTGGCTGCAGACCTGTGATTTTATACCGGGTCGTGGGAACATGGGAACTGAGGAGCCCATTGATTCCCACCTCCAGATTAATGAGTGCAAATGAAATATAAATTCTTCAAATCCACCATTGTGTCAGACTTTGCAGAATAAGCACTGTGAAATTGTTTCCTATCACTTAATTTTCATTCTGTCCACCTCTCTATCCCCATGATGGCATGTAAAGGTTTCCAGATGGAATACGGGGCTTTTTGAGATCCCCTGTCTATTCCACAGCATGAATTTAAATTAGGAGGTGGAACATGTTGACGGAATTTCCACCCGTTCCCTTTTCCTCTGTCATGGTCAGTGGTGCTGGAATGATAGGAAAATGTTCACACTTGACTAGGCAACTTCAATAGGTTTTCTCACAGCTCCTGATAAGTACTATAGACAGAAGACTTCACATAACAGCAATGGACACATTCTATCTTTTATTGAAAAGCGTTTTTTCTGACATACCCTGTCTGGTCTAGATATCTATTGTGCATGTTTTAGAAATGAATAAACACCACTGGTATGAAATCAGATTCTGCAGGAAGTCAAGATGCATCAGGTTGCATTTCCAAATACAGTTATAATTTCATTATAAAATTACGGTGATTTAAAGGGATAGTTCACCCAAAAATGAAAATTACCCCATATTTACTCGCCCTCAAGCCTTCCTAGGTGTATGACTTTCTTCTTTCAGAAAAATACAATCAGAGTTATATTAAAAAAAATGTCCTGGCTCTTCCAAGCTTTGTAATGGGAGTGAATGGGTGTTGAGATTTTGAAGTCCAATAAAGTGCATCCCTCCATCATAAAAATTACTCCACACGGCTTCGGGGAGTTAATAAAGTCCTTCTGAAGCTAATACTGAGCTAAAGTTAATACTGAGTAACTTATATTTTAGACATAATATTGCTACATTTATTTTTGCTCCACTATTAAAAATAATTCCAAATGTAGAATGAACTGTTGCTCATCTTCAATCGATTTAATTGGGTGAATGATTCAATCATTTACTGCTAAAGGATGTGACTGTTTTCGAATATTATATAGTATGAATGTGTGTAGCACAGTTGTAATCCAGACTTACTACATCTGCCATCTACCAGCATCAGTTGCTTTGCTTCACTGCCATTCACAACTATCATGGGATAGTTAAGTGTCCATTGGATGCACACGTTATAATCTTGCTGGGAGTAGTAAGTCTTTTGGGTACTTTTTGCCTACTGTCTTATAAAAACTGTGAATTCAGACATACCACATACTGTTTCTTGCCTACTATATCGAAAGCAGCCATTTCTTTAATATTACTGGTGTAACGATGTAACCGGTAGAAAGAAAATCCCTTCCACTAATGCACAGACTGACAATCTGCCTGGAACAAACACCGACAAATGGCGTGATACAAACAGCGAAAAGTCACAGTGCTGTTGGACTAAATATCACACAACCTGGCCAATCAAATTTGAGAACTGTTGTATACAAAATAAATCACTACAGATGAGAAAATGCCAGTCTGTCTTAACACATGAGCAAATTCTTTCTGACACAGTCCTACATAGTATCTGAAAATAGAGCCAATCGAAATGCTTCTAGCTTGGCCATGTGTGAAGGACCTCATACTGGCTACAGTGATGTGTAATTGCACAATAAACTATTACAGAAGAAGAGAAAGTGAATCAGATCCAAACTATATGAATATCAGTGTTATCATTGGAAGATTTGGCAGCAAACCGTGGTATGTTGGTCTACATGTTCGTATATGTGTGAATGATTGATTGTGAATGGAGAAGGGGTCGCTGTGTGGGGGTTTGTGGGTATACAGTCTCTTCTACACTGTCACACCGTGATACAAGCAGAGAGGGGGCCTGGGGCAAATGTCACTATGTGGAAAGGAGTTAAGACTGGAGGGGAAAAAAAGACACAGGTGTTATTTTTGGCTGGCAAATGCCATATGCTGCCTGTTGAGGGTCCACAGTAGGCGACCTTTCCAATGTGTCCGTGGTTGCAATGAGAAAGATGACAGGCACAGGAAATTGGTTTTAACGAGAATGAAACTATTCACCCAGCAGAAAATGCCATCCAACTCTGAGGCGATAGACCGGTCACATAAGACCAACTCGGAGAGGACATTGATTTGTCAATAATAGCAATAATACATGACAACAAAAGGCAGTATGACGAAAAAATCCATCCACCATTCATTTCTTTGTTGACAGATCTGGCTCTGAGGCAGACTTCATTACAAACCTCATCTAGCCCACCTTAACGTTTAAAGCGTCTGCCCCAAAGGGGTCAAGGTTTGGCTGGTTAGCATGGCCCAGTTAGCCTCTGCTGGCAGATGCCATAACGACACCATCTGGACCCAAAACACACCCTTTCCTATGGAATGGCATTTAAAAGTAGCAACAAAAGCATATAAATCACAGATATTTTACCCTTTTATTTCAAGGACTCTGAAAAGTGTGAAATGGACATTTATTATGTTTTACCTGTCTGCTGCTTTTCACGTAGTTCACTATTAGTAGTTTTATAATTTTGTTTTAATATATTTATTTATTTAATTTGTTTAGTTATTTTTGATTTAGTTTAGTTTATTTTAGTTTTCATTTTATCATAGTTAAAATGATTTCAGTTTATTTCCTTTTAAGTTTAGTTTTACTACGTTAAAGGGATAGTTCACCCAAAAATGAAAATTATGTAATTAATTACTCACCCTCATGTCGTTCGGAACACAAATTAAGATATTTTTTGATGAATTCTGAGAGCTCTCTGACCCTCCCATAGACAGCAAGGATACTACTGCGATCAAAGTCCAGAAAAGCGGCAAGGACATCGTTAAAATAATCCACGTGACATCAGTGGTTCAACCGTAATTTTACGAAGCTACGAGAATACTTTTTGTGCGCATAGAAAAAAAAAAAAAAAACTTTATTCAACAATTGTTCTCCTTTGCATCACCCTGGCGCCATTTTTGGAGAGTATCCACTGAACGTAAACTATGTATGCTGTTCTGTGTCAGATGCGCTACGCGGATACGTTGTCTACGTTGTTTATGCTTTGATCTGAACGAAAACAACGTATCCGCGTGGCAAATGATCAAAAATTTATTTTTGATCATCTATATTTTATTTTACTGATTTAATATCATGGTAGTTTTAAATGCTTTTTAGTTTAGTTGTTATTCACCAGTTCTGTTGTTATTTTGTTTGTTTTTTTAGTTTATTTCAGTTTTTAAAAAAATCATTGTTTTCGTTGACCAAAATAATACTAGTTGGAACTGTGTGCCTTCTTGTGGTGCAATCAGCCAATCAGCGTTGTTGTGATGCCATTTTTCCTGCAGCTCCAAAGCGATTAGTCACATGACATTTACAGCTTGGGTGATTGGAGTAAAAATGTCTGGCTGCAGAACTGAGCGCTTGCATGCAAAGATGGCGGATTGCGGATCCGCGTTGTTCTACACTAGCTGAGCAGCTGCTTCTGACATGAACTACAATGGTAAAACATGACTTTCTCCATGTGTTATAGACCTCCTTTGTCTCACCAATAACAAACTGTCACACTGTAAAGCATATTTGCTTTGCACCTGTGCTTTTAACCACATATACCATTAACCAAACATCTACACTGTTCCGAGGTGCACCGTCAGTCAATCTCAAACACTTCGGAGCTCCTGCTTACTCTGCTGCAGCCCTGCTTATTATGTATTTAAAGCACTGGATGACTCCCTGCTGGTTCAGGCCCGTCGACTTCCCTCCTGTCAAAGCCGCCGGGAGAGCGATGAATGCTTTATGGAGAGCGAGAGGCTACTTGAACTACTGCGATCTGGATAAAGCTGCAGCACTAAAGATCTGCTGCCGCGTTTTATTCGTCTGTCCACCGTTAGAGATTACAGAGGGCACGTGGAGCAATGTTGCATGTTTCATAAATATTGATGCGTACGGCGGACATGCGGGCGGCGTATAGAGAGAGTGCTACATGACAGTTGTTAATATGCAGGGATCTGAGGGTGGGAGAAGCTTCATGTTTTTGCAGTACATAGGAGAGGAGGCTGACCCATTTAAATGGCAGATTGATGCGTGTGGTGCCTCACAATAGGGTGAGATAGCAGGAAAATACTAGACTGTGTCAAGAAAAAGGAAACATGGCCATTCGGAGCCGAGGCACTGATGTGATCTGTTTCCAGTGAACATATGGAGAATTATTGCATATACTATAAAATTAGACTTTGTAATATGCGGAAATGGTAGAGCTCTGGGGTTTGCGTGACTATGTAAATGGTGTGTGTTTTTGAGAGTATATTTGCACTTTTTGTCTTGTGTAATTGGGTTATTTTCGTAATTATAGTCTTCTGTACTTTTTTTAAGTGTTTGGATACTGAAGTCATTTCTTTCATTAGAGCTGTAAGTTCTTTGACTGCACTGCAAAGCCTCCCCCATCTCTGCCCTCTAGTATGAGAAGCTTCAAAGCCTGAGATTTCACTAAGATCTCTCTCCATCTATCTCATGTTGTGTCTTCCTCATTTTCTCTCTCTATCCTTTCTACTTCCCCTTTTTTATCTGCTATTCTCCATTTTTCTCATCTCACTGAGCATCAAAAGCAAAAAGCAACACGTTCACTGATTATAGAGATGTTCTAGAATGAAAAAAGATGGTGTTTGGATCAGTCCACAGACTGAGCAAATGACTCAGTCAATAAATCTCAGTGTGCAGTGATGCTTACGAAGTAACAACCTTCTTAAACAAATGATTCAGTGGGATTTATTTTCGCTAATCTTGCTCATTCAGTGTTTAATTTGAGAAACTGAACGGGTTTTCGTACAGTTTTCCTCTTGTAGACTCTATCTATCTATCTATCTATCTGTCTATCTATCTATCTATCTATCTATCTATCTATCTATCTATCTATCTATCTATCTATCTATCTATCTATCTATCTATCTATCTATCTATCTATCTATCTATCTATCTATCTATCTATCTATCCTACTTCCATTTAAATCCTGCATTCTGTTTGCTCTCTTAATTCAAACTTGAAATTTAAAAAGCATTGTTAATTAATTTTTAAATGATGCTCAACCCTGCATGATCCCTTTTTTTCATTGATATTATTGATGTTACATAACTGCACATTATTAACTTTCACACCACTGGTTATCTCCACAGAAATTATTGTTTTATAAAATCATGCCGTTGACTTAGGCGGTTATTGTCCACAGGAGTCCGTCTCATCTCCTCAAGATATAAAAAAGACGATGTGGGAATGCAGGATATCCCCATTCTGCCCTCAGCCAGTCAAATTAGTTTTAAGGATAAAATTAACAATAAAATGTCGCTTAACGATAAAATGTGACACCAGTGACATTAAAACATCCTTAGAAAAGACAAACTTAATTTCCCACCAATTATGACATGCCCTGTCGAGGGAGCTTGAAAGGGCCTGCAACGCAGAGGAGAAAAGGAACAGATAAAAGAGGAGAGCGTGGAAATGAAAGACTTTCACAGGCTTGATTGCGGAGTCATGGGCGGTAATGATGACGAATAAGCGGCGGTTGTGTTGTTAAACATCGAGCTGACCTGCTGCTTTTCTCAGTTTGTTTCCTAATTGGTCTGGTGCACTAGTGAGGCACAGATTCCCCATGCTGGGGCGTGTGTGTGTGTGTGTGTGTGTGTGTGTCGTGATCTCTCACACCTCTCTGAAGTGCAACATGACCGCCTGCCGCCACTGGCCTTAATTGATCATCATTGTTATGTCTTTGTTGGATGCACATACTGGCAATTACAAACTTGGCATTTTGGAGAAAACTCGTTCTTTCTTAATGTGGTTCTGTTGCTTTAAATCACACCCTGTGATCATCTCCTCGAATCCTCATCCTTGCCATAAGAAAAGACTTCATTCCAGCTGGAAAAAGCCTCAAACTGCCACTGCACACTGTCTTACAGCTCTGAATGAGCAGTCATAATGCTTCTTTGAGCAGCTGCCCTCAGTGACACTGTGTTTAATAAACGTTTAGCCTGGCTTCGCATCCGCTAGAGTTACACTGGCCAGTTCTCTCTTCAAATGGTAAGATTTTAGGGGAAGATCCCTTTAAGGAAGCTAAATTAAGATGGAGGGACGTCTGGTAAATATTGACTGCTGTGGAATGAAAAGGTAGAGGATGGAGGAACAAATATTGACCGATCTGTTAATAATCATCTTACACTGAGAAATATAGCAATGACTTTTATGGAATCTCACCTGAAACCTGTCAACAAAATGCTGCTCAGAAAATCACAAGGAATAAACACAAATTATATTTTTTGTTAAAGAAACAGAAGTCTGTTTTTAAGACCATTAAAGGGATAGTTCACCCAAAAATTTTGGTATTGACCACAAGGTTTATTGTATTATTTTCAAGATATTCCCATGACCTTAAAGGGATAGTTCACCCAAAAATGAAAATTCTGTCATTCATTTCTCACCCTCATGTTGTTCCAAACCCGTAAGACCTTTGTTCATCTTCAAAACACAAATTAAGATATTTTTGATGAAATTCGAGAGCTTTCTGACCCTCCATAGACAGCAACGTCACGGTACTCTTGTGAACACACGTTGTCTGACATGAAAGAGAAGAAATTTTTGAATAAAGTCATTGTTTTTGTTTTCTTTGTGCACAAAAAGTATTCTTGTAACTTGATAAAATTACGGTTGAACCACTGATGTCACATGGACTATTTTAACTATGTCCTTTCTGGGCCTTGAACGTGTCAGTTGCATTGCTGTCTATGGATGGTCAGAAAGCTCTTGGATTTCATCAAAAATATCTTTGTGTTCCAAAGACGAATGAAATTCTTATGGGTTTGGAACGACATGAGGGTGAGTAATGGCAGAATTTAAATTTTGGGGTGAACTATACCTTTAATTAAAAAAAAATAAAATAAATTAATGACCCCGAACTTTTGAATGAAGATGGTGTATATATAATGAATTGGAATAGTAATAAAATGGTGAGCTAGAGGCAGGTGAAATACAGAAGGATTAATGAGAACACCTTGAGAGTCGTGTGGGCTTAGATATGCAGATATCTTAGGTAAACAAAGCGGATGGTGAATCCATCATTGCTGAATTGCTGAACTGCTTGATTAGAGACTAGCTAGAGAAGGTTTTTAACTTCCTGTTCTGCCTTAACCAACACAGCATTCAAACTTTTTGCCTCTATTATCCCTTTGTTCCCTTTTCATCCATCTTCCTTCCTTCTATTCTGACACTCATGCTTTGTTACCTGTCAGTCTGTCTACCATTTTCTCCTATTACAACTAAACTGTCTTTCTCTTTTTCATTATTGCTCACTTTTTCTCTCTACTCCCTTAGCCTCAGGAGACTGAACCTGTCCTCCTCTCCCTTAAAGATAAACCCGCTTTTACTTTCCGGGCAAAAAGACTAAAGCATTCATATTTTACCACCACTAAAAGCCTTAAGCGAAATTAAGGATTTAACAGTCTCTCAGCATATTTAAAACAACTCCATTGGTTACATAAATTTTATTTCTTTCTAAATGTGTGCTGTTTTGTCTGAGCAGAGGCACTTCCACAGTCAGGCATAGCTGGAGGATTTGTGTTGTTTTATGAAAGTACTTATAGTTGACGTTGATATGGCTTATTTTACAGGATATATACAACATAAAACTCTGCACTCAGAAAATGAGTTTTGAAAAGACTAAGGGGATACCCTATTTTTGGTGTTTGATGTATTAATACAAATGGAGTGCCGTGAGCAATTAATGAAATAGTTTTCTGACTTACCGATTCTTTGGACAATACAGTATCAGACTGATGATGGACAGTTATACAGTACGCTTTATTGGTAACTCCTTACAATAAATTTAGCATTCAGGTGACATGAACTAAGAATAAACAACAATTTATACAGCATTTATTAATCTAGGTCAATGTATAAATATGCAGGAATTAACAATACACAACAGTATATTTATAATACATTCATTATTGTTAATTACATTAACAATAGTTAGAATTTAACTTGCAATTTTAAAAATATCTGTGCATTATTAGTTGGGATTTTTTAAAGTCATTCTTATAGGTGAGTCATTGAGTCAGTTATGGAACCAATTAATTCAACATACTGATTCATTCAATAACAAATCAAGTGACTGTCTTTACAAGTGATTTAATCAGTTACGCAATTGATTTGTGCAAACACACTGATTAAATCAGGAACGAATCATAAATAAGTCATTGAATCATTTGCACAACTGATTCATTCACGTGCTCCTCTGTTGTGTGTTCTGTTTCTTTTGTGTTTTTGTTCGAAATTTTTTAGCTGGCAGACCAAACATCAACAAAGTAATTACAAATATTGTGCAATCTTTCACATATTGTCGTACTGAATATCTGTGTTGATATTCAGTACAGTATTCCTGTATACAGTATGTCATAATGATAAACCAGAAGATGAAAGACCCTGATGAGCTTGTTCAGTCATTTATAGCTGTCCACAGTTGTGTGTATGTGTGTTCTAGTACGTGTGCAGACGGAGTGTCAGGGCAGATGTACTGAGAGCTGTGTTGTTGTTATGGGAATTGGCCACAGCTACAGTCACTGGTAGAATCCCCAGTAGGCTCCACACAGCAGATCATAAGCCAGAGAGCTAAACACTGCATTTGTAGATCAGACTCGGCCACACACACTCAAAACAACATCTTGACAGATGTCTTTGAGAAGATCCAAACTGTGCATGTGAAGTTAATTAGATGCTTTTTTGCCAAGAACTATTAGTTGGCTTGATGTATTTTTCAATGATGATCTGATATGTGTCTGTTTTTAAGTCTGCAAAAGAATTAAAGACTTGTATCTAATTAGGCTTCTTCATTAGCCCTAAGGAAATAATAAGTAAACTCTTCCTTTCTTCATGTATTTGTTTGTTAAAGTAACAACCAGTTATTTTGTAGACCAGTAATTACTAAATTATGAACCATTTCATTATTCATATGAAATGACGAAATCATACAATACTGTGCAACTTGAACTGGGAAAATGTATGAACTTCAGTTTCTTTATTGTGTGACATTCTTTATTAGGTTTAAGATTGGATTGTATGTTTTTATACAACCCAACATGACTTGAACAGATTTTATTCATAATTAAAATGCAAATTATTACAAGTTCTCATTAAATCGGGCTGGCATAACAAAGATGTTTCCCAGCAAAACTGAACTGGTGATTGGTCGACCAGAAAGCATTTAGACGACTGGTGGGCGATATGGCAAAAATATCATATCACGGTTATTTTTTTCAGAAATATCACGATTCACGATTTTATCATGATTCTTTGTCATGTCGGTTTTACTATTTTGCAAGTTGTCTGAGCAACGCAGCCAAACTAATTTACCTATTTTAAAAACAAAGCCTTACAAGGTAAAAAATATAAAATAAAAAAGAATGGCAGATATTTAGGCCAAAGAGCGCAAAGATAAAAATCTATGCCATTATTTTGTCTTTGCTATTAAAAAATAAGGACAAAGATAGGCTACATGTTACAAATACACATATTATACAAATAAAACAAAGAGTGCTTTATTTTTTCAGGTACAGTAGGTGTATTTAGCAGTAGCATTCAAGAAATTTAATTAACAAATATAAAAATAAAACACTATATACATCAATCATACATCGACTGTTATTTAAAAAGCAACTGTATTAAAGTTCTTCACTCACAAGTTTTTTTAATTTTTTTTATTAAACCTGAAATGAGTTTATTTCTTCTGTTGAACATAAAAATTATTTTGAAGAATGTGGGGAACCAAACAGTTGATGGTCCCTATTTACTTCCATAGTGTTTTATTTATTTTTTTTCCTGCTACCAAAGTCAACGGGGACCAGCTACTGTCTGGTTACCCACATTCTTCAAAATATCTTATTTTGTGTTCAGCACAAGAAAGAAATTAATACAGGTTTGGGACAACATGTGAGTGAATAAATAATGGCAGAAATCATTTTTGGGTGAACTATCCCTTTAATGACAATCGGCAGCATAGGCAGAGCATGTGGCCATATGGACTTGGAGCAAAAATGCCACTAAATTGGACAAAAATAAATCTATGACTCCTGTTGCTAACAAAGTGAAAATGAATGATTGCGGCATTAAATTAAGATCTGCTCATGTTGCACCATTTTTCTTTTTAAGCCTTTTTACAGTGTTGCACATTATAACCAATCACACACGATTTTACTGAGCTTAGGAATGCAGTGGCCAATCAGAGGCGTTCAGATGAGTCATCCTGAAACTGAGTTTTGTTGTGTGCGTACGTTCGCTGACTGAATTCAGACCTTCTTGAATTCCCTCACCATAAACAACAAAGCGCAGCATTTTTTTTACTGTTCCTTTAAGACCTGCACACATCCATTTTTCTCTCAACTGTTTACTTTCATTTTAGACATAACCAAAAATGTATATGTAATCCTTGTGTCTTTTTGAAAGTATTAGCTCAATCAGATGCAAAAGATAACTTAGTCCAGTAATCAGGCGCAGTTGCACAATACTACGCTAATTTTTTTTCAAAACCAGATCGTGGAGACATTTTAATTGTCCATGATCAAAAATCGTCATATTGCACACCCCTACATAGTGTATAAAGTTGGCTGACCAGGGAAGTCTTGCTGGTTAAAAGTGGGTAAATTCAGTCAGGTTTGGGGACCAGCACCTAAAACAAAGAAATAAATAAGCCAGAAAAATTTTGATAGAAAAAAAATATTATATTCCTCTCCTGCAGCATCAGAGACCATGCATTATTATGCTATTATAGTCCGTGTGTGTGCATGATTCCTTCAGGCCATCAACAGTAGCTCATACTGTGTTGTGTGTTCCTTTTCCCTAGGCTTGCTCATATAACTGAGGGCTTTGTAGTGCTGCTCACTGCTCCGTTTGCCTCGTGCCCCGCCGCTAACCACACTGCTGTGGTGTGGATGCTCTGCATATGCCAATTAATACAATCAGCCTCTTGATTGATGTGCCCATCAATTGTAGATCCCTCTAACACTCTGCCCGCAGGATCGCAACTGCAGCCATACTGCTGCCATGCAGCGCTGTGGTCTGTTCTGCCCCTCAATCCGACTGTAGGCCGATATCTTTGCATGTTATGCAGAGCTTCATTTGCTTGCTTGCTTGCTCTGTCATGGGAAATTAATAAGATACAGTGCAAATGGTGTGTGAGATAAGCCTTCATCCTTGATGGGGACTGTTGGCTGAGAGCTCACACTAAGGGCTCAGGGAACAGCCTCGGTGCTATTTATAGGTCTGGCATCGTGTGTGGCAATAGTGGGGGAGCGTGCTTGATGCCAAGTGCATGATTTGTGCCCATGGATGTGTGGAAGGGGTAGGGTGAACATGCTAATGTCATCAAATCGTTAAAAGAGTGCTGAGAAAGGTCACATAACGTTTGTGAGGGGCTGTCAATTGATAAAAAATTTCTGTTGAAGTAATTATATAATTATATGCCGATGAATAAATCTCAGTATGTCAATATTTGCTGATAAAAGCACTTAAAATGAAGATAATTGAATGCCATTATGGCTTTATATGCCTTATTATATGTTGTATCCATCTTATTTTGCAATGTGGAAGTGAGCTATTTTTAAAATGTGCAAGACTTCAGATACATTAGCTGCTATAGGTACATAACTAAGAATAATTAAGTGCAGTAAATGGTAAAACTTGTGCTACAAACCAGTGTGTTTATGATAATTAATTAAAGTTATATTATAACAAATACCAGTTTGGAACGTCAAGCAGCATAATGAGCTTGGACAGGTAAAATAACTGAAAGTGGATGACATTACATATTAAGTTACAAACAGTTGCACCTGCTTAAAATTAGCTGCATATCTTATTGTGTTTATCTACAAGCTTTAGACATAAGGGCCTATCACATGCAGATTTACTTCTTAGAATGAAAACATGCGCTAGAATGATATTTGCTGTTTTTCCAGCTTGATCATGTTAGTAATCATAGGTATTTGTACATAATACATTCATTTGTACAATTTTTTATGCCTGGATATGCTCTGAAACAACCTGATCTCACAGAATTCCGTGTAATGACCACGGACTCTTAACCCCCGAATCTGTAGTGGTATCACGGAATTGCTGAAAATTCCGTGATGGGTTACAGAAGTGATATCAATGTAACGTTAAGTCAGTGACAGGCATCAGCCGTGAACCACGCACGGATCCACTGGTTACACCAGCGCTGCATCGGACCATGTAAGAAGAGTGACTCCGATGCAGTTATATTTGTATATAAATTTATACTTTCACTGGAGCACCTAACCCACCCCTACCCTAAACCTACCCACTTCTGAACAATATAAAACACACACAGGCAAATATAAGTGCAGTCACGGGTATTTATTGCAAAAACTGTCCATCAACAAGCAGTATAAAAGCATTACAAACAAGTCGTGTTGCATTCCAAGTCTTCTGAAGCCATACAAAGTCTTTATGCGAAGAAGAGAGTAAAACACAAGGTTTTAATCGCTGAAAATGATCCCGCCCGCTCACATCTCATTCAAAAAGATAAGGCTTGTTTGAGATGCGCCTCGCCTGAAATGTAGGCGAGAGTAGGCGGCTGCAGTGAGGGGAGGAGTGAAATAAGCGCAGTCAAGACGGACAGTTCAGAGCTCTCGAAGTGGAACGAGATCAAACGAGATCAAAGGCAGATATCGCGTTATTCTCACTCATATGCTGTGCTGCTGATAAACATGATATAATTTCAGTTCTGTTGCTTTTATATGAATATCAATATGATGAACAAGACACTCAAAGTGCTTGCTATTTAATTCCATACGAAAGGCGTATTTATCCTCCATTTTTATTTTAATTCAAACATGTATTTTAGACTTTTATAGAAAATATGACAACAATCACATCTCACACAGAGATCGCACTATAGTGTTTGGGAATATTCATGCACAATTTAAATACATAATAGCATGAAATCAGATTAAAAAAATAAAACATTTTAGAAGAGAAGGCAGCATCACGGTTGTCTGAACCAATGAGCATTAAGCTGTGTCGTCAGTCAGTCATTTCCCATCATGCTTTTGATCAGCGCAGTCGGTGGAGAGCAACTGCGCGCGACTGCTCAATCCGACACAGCCGCCTCGCCGTCGCGAGAGTTTTTTGGCTGCATTCTCCTCTCAAATGTTTTATTTATTAAATCTGATTTCATGCGATTATGTATCTAAATTATGCATGAATATTTCCAAACACTATGGCAGTGCGATCTCTGGGTGAGATATGTGATTGTTGCCATATTTCAATAAAATACACGTTTGTATTGAAGTAGAAATGGATGACAAATACGCATTTCGTATGGAATTAAATAGCAAGCACTTTGAGTGTCTTGTTCATCATATTGATATTCATATAAAAGCAACAGAACTGAAATTATATCATGTTTATCAGCAGCACAGCATATGAGTGAGAATAACGCGATATCTGCCTTTGATCTCGTTGGTATCTGTTCCACTTCGAGAGGTCAGAACTGTCCGTCTTGACTGCTCTTATTTCACTCCTCCCCTCACTGCAGCCGCCTACTCTCGCCAACATTTCAGGCGAGGCGCATCTCAAACAAGCCTAATAGCCTGTCACAACAGCATGACGCAATCGATCATGAGACACGCAAGAGCCAATGGTATTTCACAACTAAAGCTGACGTAAAGCTTCTTCTGGCGGTATTTTTTGAATTTACGCATAGACTGCAGCACAGCGGACGGAGACAGCGATCGCGTCTATTCCTCTCACAAATCAATCGTTTTGCCTCGGAAGACTTGGAACATTAATACTTTTTGAATAAATTATGACTGTAGTTGTGTCTGTCTGATATATCTTGTGTTTTATTTACAAATGGTAGGTTTAGGGGCAGGGGTTGGGTTACGTGCTCATAAATGTGTAAATAATGTAATATAAATAAAACTGTTTTGACTGTTTACATTGAAAAATCACACCCCAACATATATGCAATAATGGCAATGTTGTTACCCAATATATAATTTGCAACCTGGTCTCACAGAATTCCGTGTAATGGATCCGTGCGTGGTTCACGGCTGATGCCTGTCACTGACTTACATTGGTATCACTTCTGTGAGCCCATCACTGAATTTTCGGCGATTCCGTGATGCCACCACAGATTCGGAGTTAAGGGTCCGTGGTCATTACACGGAATTCCGTGAGACCAGGTTGTCTGAAACATATGCAAAGCTTTAGAAACATGCAAGCACTTTTTTAAATCTTTTTTTTTTTTTTGACAGAAGTCTCATATGCTCACCAAGGCTGCATTTATTTGATAAAAAAAAATAAAGTTAAAAACAGCAATATTGTGAAATATTATTACAATGTAAAATAACTGTTTTATATTTTAATATCTTTTTAAAATGTAATTTATTCCTGTGAGTGCAAAGTGGAAGTTTCAGCAGCCTTTACTCCAGTAAAAAAAAAAAAAAAAAAAGAGTAATAGTAAAAGTGAGACTAAAAATAGTCATATTATTAAATATTAATATCAGTAAGGATAACGATTGTCTATTTCTATATGTATTTTAACTCATGTACTGGTGTTAATTTTTTTCATTAATTGCATTAAATAAAAATGTACATTATATTAACATGAGGTGTGATTGCATCCTTGTGCATATCATCAGTGGTACACACTCAATGCTTTCAAAGGGGCAATGTGGGATCTCACCTACCTCACACATAAGCTAACAAAGGTTAATGACCTGGATTTGACCTGGACTTGGAGTGACAGACCTGGCTCCATCGCAAATTATTGTAGTGGAAGATGATCTCATATTTCTCTGCGGCTCCGAGCAGCCATAGATACTGATGTGTGTGCATGTGTGACTTAGTCAACAGGCCAAATGCAGCAGTCACGCATGTGTGACTCCAGCTCTTATATAAACTTGTCTCTATAGGGATTCCTGTATAGAGGGTGGGATGCGCTCCAGTAACTGGCACCATTCCACATTTGTATGATTTGTTTAGAGTCAGATTTAATATTTAACACTGACATGAAACAATAAAGTTAGCTTTATTGGCAGGATTGTCAGCATTTGCAATATGTTCTAAACCTTGTTGCTAAATAAATGCGTTTTTGGTAAGCAGACTTTCATAAATCTTAATAAATAAACCCACCCAAACTTTTGAGCATTAGTATAAATTGTCATTTTGCTTTGGATTTTTAGGGTGTACTTGCATAACTCCTGTATTTAGTTCCTGATTCAGTTTTTTTTTTTTTTTTTCTCATATTATCTATATTCTTGTAGACCCCATATTTCAGTTTGACATAGAACTATATGTAAGATATGCTATATGTCACACTTTCAAATAGCTTGCACACAAATTGAAGTTGATATATTTATATTGTTGAATTTCATAGGATGGTGTTATCCAGACTGAAAAGACATCCGTGTTCCTGACATCTGGGGTTTTTCTTTAATATAGGCCTATAATAAATTTGATATGATGGTGCAGTAGTTCTTTGTAGGAGTGCTCTTTGTCTATAGAGCTATAGAGCATGCTAGTAAATGCCTTTTTTTTCTCAATAAAGCAAGCAAACAGTTTTTTGTTTTGTGTACATGTCTGTTAATTAATGTGTAGAAGGTCTATATGTGAACGTTAGTATGGTGGGCTTGATCATTGCATAAGAAAAATACTGCATGACAGGAAGTAGAGAAGATAACTTCACAGCCATCAATGAAAGAAATTCATGTGCTCCTTTAAAAAAAAGGTTCCTTATATCACTGTGAATTTTTTGATATAACATGTCAACAACTTTTATTTGATTTTTCCCCCCATGGAAACAGATCACATACTGTATCTTTCACATGTGACTAAGAGGTTAAACTCAAAGGCTGAGTGAATACAATATAAAATAGATAAGGTCTTATTTCCATATTATATGAAGTATTGTTGCATTTTATATGTTTTTGTTCCTTTTAATGGTCAGATGGGTACAGTTTGTCAGGAATGATCATATTGTTATAGGGTTGACTAGCTTGTGCTCCCTGAGACACAACCCTTCTAAGAGTTCACCATGATGCAAGCTGTCTTGTGCTGTCAGAAACTCTGTTTGCAACAAACAGCAACCTTATTCTCCCAAATAAATCTGTTTCAGGTGATGTTTGAAGCACTGAAGTACAGGTCTGTGTGGAATTTTTCTGATTTTTCTGTCTCATTCCCGCTAAAAACATATTTCTTACCAGCTTCTGTTTGCAATTTTGCTCAACATTTTGTCTCGCTCCCTCCTGCAAAATCACGCAGGTGCAAAATTTTCAGTCCTGTTTCAGTATGATTCTGCCTCGCTTTGGTGGCAATTTTTTCACACACACACAATTCTTCTGACCTCACCTTGTTCCATTGTAAACAGTTTAATTTTGTTGCACAATAGACAAATAGAATCGGAAGTAAACGCCCAATGCTATTATTGACTAACACTTGCATATGTTTGACAGCCTACATCCTTCATAGATGGACACTGCTGTTATTTGGGTCAAAAATGCATAAATACTCATATCAAATCAGTACATATCAGTACATATCAAACAATCTGTAATAACAGACAAAGCAATAGTGATCATGTAATAAAAACAGTTACTCACATTTGTGTGTTGCAATATTACTGTCAGATCCAATATAGTTGGCACAGCATCATCTTTTAGTTTCAATCTTTCTGGAAATCCCGCGTTGAATTGTGCCTTGTTTGTAAATAAATCTGTGGTAAAATGAAGTGAACAAAGGACCTTTACTGACACAGTCTGGAACTTCTTAAAAAATAAAGTTTATCCACTCTTTCCTAACATTGGGATCAGAAGGAAGGCAACGCAAACACTGTTTTTCCACAACTTGGCACTGCACAGCATCTTCGGCATAGACCTGCGTTTACCACTCTTTTCGTTTACCTACTACGTGGCTAAACAGGCAGCAATGTAGAAGCAGGCGTTGATCTTCTTCTGCGGAGGCGGAGTGTAACCACACTGTTGCATCATAGAGTTGTACATTCCACAAGTTGTCGTTTTGGCAGACTGGCTTCAAAATAAGCTGTTTTTAGACTAACAAGAGTTTTGAGTTCTGTACAGTGACCTCTTATATGTCAAAAGATAAATGGAATTTTCATTTCTCAGTTCATGGGCCTTTTAAGTAACTTTAGTTTAGATATTTATATTTTGTTTGAGTCCTACTAGTCATTTCTTTCTCCCGCTTCCAGCACACAAATCATCCCACTCTCACCCAGCAATTCAAAGCTTCACTCAGTTGCATCAGGTCCCGAGGGAATGCAGACCTCTACTTTGAAGCTGTTCTTAATGTGAATGTTATATTTAGATACACGTAACAGGTTCTTTTTGAATTGTCATTCTCACCAATGTGAATATTCTGTTTCTTTTGTCTGTTACAGAGGTTTATTGATCGTCATCTCTGCAACTGGTGGACACCGTTACTGCTACACTGCCACCATGATTCATTTGCGCCTTCCGTCGACCCCTTTCTCCTTAACTCCTTGCCTTTCCTCTCTCCTCCTCCTGATCTTCCTCTTGGGCCTTGCCCATCTCTCTCAGGCCGGTGGCGACGCGTCCCACAGCAGCCCGGGGAACTGTTCAGGGGAGGACAGCTGCTCTGAGGGTGTTGTCCTGCCAGTATGGAACCCCCAGAACCCCTCTGTAGGCGACAAGGTGGCACGTGCCATCGTCTACTTTGTGGCCCTCATCTACATGTTCTTGGGCATGTCCATCATCGCAGACCGGTTCATGTCATCCATCGAGGTGATTACATCTCAAGAGAAGGAGATAACGATCAAGAAACCCAACGGAGAGACCACCACTGCGACCGTGCGTATCTGGAATGAGACAGTCTCCAACTTGACCCTCATGGCCTTGGGATCGTCGGCCCCTGAGATCCTCTTATCCGTGATTGAGGTCTGCGGGCACAAGTTTGAGGCTGGACACCTGGGCCCAAGCACAATTGTGGGTAGCGCTGCCTTCAACATGTTCATCATCATCGCCATCTGTGTTTACGTGGTCCCAGATGGTGAGGTACGCAAAATCAAGCACTTGAGGGTCTTCTTTGTGACGGCAGCCTGGAGCATTTTCGCCTACATTTGGCTCTACTTGATCCTCTCTGTCTTTTCTCCTGGTGTGGTGGAAGTTTGGGAGGCCGTGCTTACTTTCCTCTTCTTTCCGCTCTGTGTGGTTCAGGCCTGGATCGCTGACCGTCGTTTGCTCTTTTACAAATATGTCCACAAGCGCTACCGTGCTGACAAGAACCGTGGCATCATCATTGAGACGGAGGGTGACGGCATGTTCACCAAGATGGATATGGAGATGGACGGCCAAGGTGCCAATTCCCATCACAAGGAGGCACTTGATGGGATGCTGGCCGGGGTGGAGGAAGGAGGTGGTGGAGGAGGTGGAGGGGAAGAAGAGGAGGCCAGGAGGGAGATGGCTCGTACGCTGAAGGAACTCAAGCAAAGACACCCAGAGAAGGACATGGAGCAGCTGATTGAGATGGCGAACTATCAAGTGCTGGTGCAACAGCAGAAGAGTCGAGCTTTCTATCGCATCCAGGCCACTCGCATGATGATCGGAGCAGGGAACATCCTGAAGAAGCATGCTGCAGACCAAGCCAGGAAGGTGGTGAGCTGCCATGAGGCTAATGCCCAAGAAGAAGACCCTCACACCATCTACCTGGAGTTTGAGCCCTCTCATTATCAATGCTTTGAGAACTGCGGCTCTTTAAAACTCTCTGTAACCCGACATGGTGGAGACAGCGGCTGCACTGTCAAGGTAATGATTCTGCTGTCTTTACCCAACAGTACTTGTGATTACATTGCTGTGATTGTACTTTAATTATATGGATGTGATATCATTTAGAGGCCAAAAACCTAGATGATTCCCAGCAGCGAGGATGTACTCTCAGAGCTATTTTAAATAATTACAGCACTTAGGAGATGAGCAATTAAATGACACTGTTTTAACAGATTTCTGATTAGCTCACTTTTCAATTGTGAAGCTTACCACAGGAAATTAGTTTTAATTATTTTAAGTGGTGTTGATAAGAGGGTGAAATATACTATATTATTATTATTAATATTAATAATACCACATAGACTAATAATTCAATAAATATGATAATTTTGTTATTATTTATTATACATGATTTTGTATTGTTGTTATTATTATATGATTCAATAAAAAAATAATAAAACCAAATATTAATTGTGACCCTGGACCCAATTTTGAAATTGAGATTTATACATCACATGAAAGCTGAATAAATAAGCTTTCAATTGATGTATGGTTTATGATAATATTTGGCCGTGATACAACTATTTGAAAATCTGGAATCTGAGGGTGCAAAAAAAATATATATATATATATTGAGAAAATCACCTTTAAAGTTGTCCAAATGAAGTCCTTAGCTTTGCATATTACTAATCAAAAATTACATTTTGATATATTTACGGTAGGAACAACAACAACAATACAGCATAATAATTATAATAAATGTATAAAATTTAAATATCTATTATGTTGTTATTATTATATAATATGATTAATATTTATAGTTTATTATTTATTATTATTATTATTGTCGTTGGAATATTTAAATTATCATACATCCTCTGCAAAAAGTTACATTATAAGACATTATAAGATATGTATGTGTAAGATCTATGTATAAGACCCCCCATACACTTACTGTACCTCTTCTGAATATAAAAATATAGCATTGCTTCCTCAGCACTTTAGCTGTGTGACAGTAGAAATTGTTCCTGTGTCTAGGTTGACTATCGCACAGAGGATGGCACTGCTAACGCAGGATCAGACTATGAATTCGCCGAGGGCACTCTGGTCTTTAAACCGGGTGAGACGGTGAAGGAGCTGACAGTTGGCGTGATTGACGATGACATATTCGAAGAAGATGAGCATTTCTACGTACATCTCAGCAACCCTCGTGTTGTCCACCGTGCCGAGGTCTCCGTCCTCGACCCTAATGCGGTGTCTCCAGGCAACAGCATTATAGGGTCCAGCCACGCTCCTCCCAAAGCTGCCCTGGGTAACGCGCACACTGCTACAGTGACCATTTACGATGACGACCACGCGGGGATTTTCACATTCGAGAACAATTCCACACGAGTGAGCGAAAGCGTGGGCATCATGCAGGTGAAGGTCCACAGAACATCTGGAGCGAGGGGGAAGGTGGCAGTACCGTACCACACTACCGAGGGAACCGCCAAAGCTGGAGAAGACTATGAAGAGGTGGCTGGCAAACTGGAGTTCCTCAATGATGAGACCATGTAAGTTAAATATTCTTACTTGAATATAATTTTTTCAAGTGTGCATGGGCAGATTTCAAGCAGACAAAATGCTCTTTGTCACCGCCAACACTGATTGAGCCAGATGTTTGCAGAGAGCATATGTTTTTGTGTTCGAATAGGCAAGACTGAATCAAGCCATTCTTGTCATTTAGCTCAAAGCTGCACCCCAATTTGCATACCCCTACTCTGCATACTTGACTAGAGATGGAAAGTTTTAAGTATTTATGAGGCAGTACGTAAGATCTGGGACAAACTGATACATCTTAAAATTGTGTTTTGACATACAATAGCGAAATATAGGTGACAAGTCAGACAAGACAGTTGTTTTTTTAACATTTTTATTTTAGTTATTATTTCATTATTATCTTTTGGGGCTGTCCCTTCATTTCAAATCTATCATAGTGTCAGTGACAAATGCAAATTGGTATGCGGCCCATATCTCAGATTTCTATTTGTAGTCTGCATGTACATGAATGTTTTCACCTCAGATCGGTAGTTAAAGTAAGACTGTGCCCTCATGACCTGGAATGATCAGAGTATGCATGGATTACAGGCTCCAATGCTAAAAAAAGAAACACCCATAGATAAGAGCTAGGCAGAAGGAAATCTATAAGTCACACATAAAAAAGGAATAAACAAGGGATAATGTTGAAGAGATGTGTGAAGTCTGGAAGGAAGCCAGAGAGGGGGAGATGGAGAACGATAAAGCTGCTGAGTTTTCTCAATCCTGAAAATCGATACTGACCTGCACATCAAGCACTGCGCTGCCTGCTGCAGATCTGAGGTGAGCAGGTCAAATGTAGAAAAGAACATGCTGGCAAAAGAGAGAGGGAGGCAGTTGTTGTAAACCGCTTGTTAGGTTGTAGGTAAACAACTGAAATAGACATTGGGGTGAACGTAGCATTGTGATTCATGGATGGACTACATTGACAGTGAGAAAAAAAAGCTCATGCATTCCAAGATGGAGAAGTTCCAATCACAAGCGGCATGCCCATTCAAACTGACAAACCCCTCAGATCCTTAAACCAAGTAGATATTGAATGCAACTTGCAGAAAAAGTGTAAAACTGGACAGTGTGGTGGTATTGTTTTTATTTACCATGAAAGGGAACGGGATTCAAATCCAGACCTATTTTTTCCATTTGCCAAGAATATATCTAACACAAATTAAGATATTTTTGATGAAATCTGAGAGATTTCTGACCCTCAACTACCATGGTAACCAAATGCACCACTATTTCTAATAAACAGGCTTTAAATGTAGGATCACTTGCATAGAAATCAAGAAACCTAATGCTCAATTCCCAATTTAAATACTGCTCTGCTTATTAAAAGTGCCAGTAAAATTCTGCCCTACAAAGGCAAAAGACCTTAACTCGCTAGACTGTGAAACTGAGAAAAATGACTTTAAAGTTTTTTACTTGTCCAGCCAAATTAATTATAGGTAGGACACTGGAAATTTGGCAATTAGATGTTTTAGTAATGAAAATTATCTACATTAAAAAATTGTGATCTCAAACTTGAGCTCAGATTTTTACCCCTATTTTGAAGTTACTGTACTCTGCCTTTGCATTGTCTGCAAAAAGTGAGAAGTCACACCAAGGCAAAAGACAGTAACTTCCACATTATCAATATTTGGTTGCTGATCACCATTTACAAAATCGTTATAGTAACACCTGTATAAAATCTAGTGATCATGGGCTATCTCATATAGGCTATTGCATATAGTAATGTGACTGTATTAATTATTATTATTATTATTTTGACGTAACATGCAGACTAAAAGTTAAACATGTGAGTGGATACCGTTTCGCAACCAATTTATTTGCTATGCTCAGTAACATAAAAGAATGCTAGACATAGTATAATTGCTTATATTGACTTGAATGAAATAGCCTAATCTAAAAGTACGACTTGTTGTGGATTGATGTGAACGCCAGATGCTCAGAAATGCGTGTGGATTAAACATCTCCGACGACGTTCAGCACCATGGATTGATTTTATCGGGTTACAAGAAAAGGTTGGATATGGATTTAATTGCGAACTGTTAGGCTACTGATTTTATGATTGATCATGATACATACGGCATTCAAGTACACACGCATCCAACTAGAAGTGACAGCCTGGTGAATAATCTGCATTACAAAAAGGAAAGAAAAAAAAAGTCTTTAAAGGTTATTCACGATTATGTATTGCTGCCAAGGTGGAGTATGCTTTGTTTGGTAGATCGAGATCTAATTCGTTTGTCTACACCATAATTAAAATGCGGCAGACTTTAATGGACAGTAAAAAAAAAAAAGGCTGAACTCCAAGCCGGTGTTGTACCCATTTTCGACTCCCTGCCAAATTATTACCCCCCTCTCATGGAAATCACTACCCGATTGCCTAATCATAACCCCTCCCCCACACCTAACCCTAAACCTACCAATACTAGGGGGGTAGTAATCTGTCAGGGGTCAGAATTCAGCACAACACCGACACCGTAACTTCATTTTGATGCACAGTTAACCCTTTGATGCACAGGCTATGAAAACCCCTTCTAATGCACAACATGGGTCTAAAATGACCCATATTCATTTCCTATGCTATTTCATGCTTCGCTGGGCATTTTTCTGTTCTATCTTTTGAAATCAGTTTATTTCAGCATTTAATATTGCCTGATCTATAAATTCCATGATCCATGAATATTCAAAATATCTTTTTACAATGACCACAAATTAATATTTAGTTTTTTTCCTATGTTTTGTGTTACTACATCAAGTTTACACACATGGGTCAAAAATGACCCATCTATGCAAGCATGAAAAAAACTAAAGAATAAAGACATTTTGTAAAAAATATATATATATTTTAGCAGTTATTTAGACCAACACATTTAACACTTTAAATATGTTTATTTGCCACTTTCTCACACATAATTTACGCATATCACTGATAACCGATAACACTGAAATTGAACTGTCTGTAGTGCAACTGTAATGAATTGTAGTGAATGTGACCAAATAGATGAAAATAAAACTAACAAAATAAAATCACACAGTTACAGGTACAGTGCCATCTCAAACTGCCATCTCTGTGCTTACATGCCTCACAATTGACAACTACAGGTTTGTGCTCCTTGCGTACAGGCCTGACACTGAACACCAGCTGATGACTTGTCTGTCTTTGGCAGCTGGGCAGATCCTGCACCTCTTCCTCTTCGATTGATCCTCCTGTCCTGTGGCCGGGTGGTGACTGTGTTTTGTTTTTTATACCACATCTTCCCATTGCCTCTGTAATATGGTTTTGAAGGGGCCTGCCCTCCAAGCATCTCTTCATATGTGGCATGACAAGCTCTTTGACCAGCTCCTGTGCATTGGTCACACCAGCCATGTAATCAGGGTGTTGTGCAGTGAAGTTGGTGTTGGCCAGGGGTGGTCAGCGTCGGTCCTGGAGAGCAACAGTCCTGCAGAGTTTTGCTTCAACCTTGATAAAATCTCACCTGCCTGTAGCTTTCCAGTAACCCTTAGACCTTGATTGGCTTGTTCAAGTGTGTTTGCACCGATGTTTAAAGGTGCTATGTAGAAGGTGCCATATAGCACTTTATTGCAGTGGTTCTTTGGCTTGTTATCATAGGGGAACCTCTTTTGGTACTATATGGCACATATTCTTAAAGATAAGAAGCTTAATAGCACATTTTTCAAAATGTGGTGTGACGGGAGGAGCCAACGACAGACACAGTGGGTGTGGCGTCAGGCCTCGGAGAGGCTTTTATTAACAAAATAAAGTGTCCAGGGAAAGAAGTGTCCAAAATAAACAGGGGGTCTGGTGTCCTCGTCGTGCTGCGGGGCTCGTGAAGGAGGGCAGTGTTCCAGGAGGGGAAGGGTCCAGGGAAGGGGCGGAGTCCGGCGGCCGCACGCGCTCCCACTCGGGTCTGGGGCGCGAGGGCGGCGGCTTCATCACAGCGGCGGCTCTTACACGTCGTCCACGGCCTTTGGTAGGACTTGTACGGCCCGACATCCTGGTCCGACGGCCGTAATACGGGTGCGGCTTTCGTCCGGACCGCGGGTTCGCAGCTCACGCCTTCAGTGGCGCGATGTCCCCACGCACCCTTCCTGGACCCACGAGGACACCAGCGTGCATGCACGGGGAAGAGACCGGTCTCGAGGAGAGGCGCTGGGCATTTAACAGCGGCGGTGATGAGGCTTCATTCAGTCCAGCTGTGCCTCATCACACGCCGCCAGCCCGCGTTGATCCCACGCCCCTCCTCTCATCCACCCACTCCAGTCGGGAGCCTGGTGAAGGGCGGCGAATAAGGGACGGGGTGGTGATGATGATGAGGGGGAGGGCCACCGATCCGTCACAGTGGTTACACAGAACCATGAGAGGTTCCATATATGACTACCGTAGATGAGCCAATATGCTTCTAAATGACACTTTTACTGAATGATAAGTAATCATTTCTTACCAAATTGCAGCTTTAAAGATTCAATTTCATAATGCTTACTGAGAAACAAAATACACCCCACTTTCAAAACCTTTAAATTTATTTCTTTCAGCAGCAAATAAAATGAGTGCTGACAAGCCAGGGAATATATTGTATACAACATCACAATATACAGGGAGTTGTTGTTTTATACACATACAAAATAATGCAACAAGCTTGAAATATGTACATTTTTGAAAAAGAGAGAGTCCTGGTTTACTATACTGTAGCCCTGTAATCAGGTAACTTTTTCGCCTATGGTCTTAGGCCTACATTAGTTCTTTATTTATTTGGAAAATCTAGTCTTTTTAACATTAATAGTGAGTGAGTGAAATTACTGAAAATTAATAATACACAACCACTTGCAAACTAAGTTGTATACTGCAGTGTCTTTCACTTTTTCACTGTCAACAGCGTGCTAACATTTTTGTAAGTCCTTCAGTATTTAAAAAACAATAGAAATTGCAACTAGACCTGGAATAGAGAATATTGACTTACTGTGACAGGAAGTAGTGTAAATCTGTGAATGAATGTTCCGTGTAGGGACACTGTGTAGGGACCATGTCAGTTAGAGCACAGTTCATTCATGGAGCTCTTTTCTGACGAGCTCCTGATCTGAATCAGGAGTGTTAAATAAGTGATATATGTACAACATGGCAGGGGGCAGGTCGCCAGGACTGGAATTGAGAACCGCTGCTACAGGAGGAGTCTCAGCGCTGTTGAGATGTCCTCGCTCTCCTCTGTGATTAACTATCCACCCAACGTGAGCAAAATGTGGTCTGCACGCGATAACCCTCCCTACAGACTTTAAGCTTCATCTTAGGTGTTGGGATGGGCTGGTCTGAGAATAGACCTGGGGGAGAGGGGATAATAGCATTAACCATCTTCTCATATTTATTTGCAAGGCAAACCTTATGAGTTAAATTAATTTTAACTACTGTCATACAAAACTGAACAAAATTTTCTCTTCAATTTGATAGCATAGTTTGTATAGACCAACAAACTAAAAAATGAATGTTTTCATTGAAATCATCTGAATAACAAAATGTGCAATAAGTGTAGTGCTTTCATTAGATTGTGTTTCACACACTGTAGTCAACTGTTCATGGCTCACCTCAATTTCAAACAGCAACCCCAGGTCCTCCTTGAACAGAGCAGGCAAGAGCAGAATAGCTGCTTCCAACTGTAGGCCTTTAAACAAATTAGCCAAATTAACCTCATTAGTTTAACATAACATGGTGGATGCTTTTACCCTTTTTTTTAACATCCATTACTGTGTGTAATCCAGATAAATGCAGGAAAGAAGACAGGTATGATCTCAGGCAGAGCGGTAGGGTGTCAGTCAGTGGTACAATGAAAATCTAAGCAGTAATGATTTAATTACCTTTTTTCAGTCTGCCATCTTCAGTCATCAATCATGCACCTGAACTTCTCCTTCAGGGGACTCCACAGAACTTTAAGGACTCGGGGTGTCATTACAGAGAACTGTGTGAGAATTTTTTGGTGCATGTCAACATTGACGTGGTCTCACAGATCCAAAAGGAGCTTATGTTAAGAGGAAGGCAAAGGAGGAAAGACATGTATTAAAATATAGTCATAACTCATTCAATTAAATAAGGAGGCAATTAACACACTACTGTACTGACCATTTTGGCAAGTCTGAAACACAGGAACTCAGAGAGAGTTCCAGCATGAAAATCTGTAACAACATTAGAGGAATAATTTAATCAAAAATGTAATTCCAAACCCATATAACTCACTTTTGATGAACACAAAACACATTCTTTAAAAAAGCACCCACAAAAACTTGTTAAAAGTAGCTTATATAAGTCATGTGTCATATCTTGTGAGGTGACAAAATCACTTTTTAACAAAGTTTTTTTTTTTTTTAACTCACTCAATATATAAAGTTTGAGTATACTGAAGAGAGTTATTTCAAATGAATATTCGAAAATAGCACTCAAACCCGGTAAATCGACACATCAAAATAACTCAATGTACAAGCTTCATGATATGATATGATATGATATGATATGATATGATATGATATGATATTTGATCACGAGACATGCAAGAATCAATGATTTATATTACCATTTTAAATTTGGGGAGTTTATAATGGTTTGATTTGTCAATATGATGTTACAAAAAGCAATGTAAATGAGGTATAACACTTACTTTAGGTGTCTTATTGATAATTGTAATCTTTTTGCCTGCTCCGCATCGTGAATCAAAGCAAATGTCTCTCTGAGAAAAGTTTAGGAGCACACATCACATAAATGTCATTGTAAAACAATATGATGTTATAAATACATATTGTGAGTGAGGTAAATCACTTACTTTTGGTGTTTTCCAAAAAGCAACATCATCTTCTCAGTATCACGAGTCCAAAGAAAATTGTCTATGAGAAAAGTTTAGGACTGCACAGCACAAAAATATCATCATAAAATAATATTATGTCATGAAATACACCTCAACCTCCCCAAAGAACCGCTGAAGAACCATTTTTTTTGTTGAGTGTAACACTCTGGATAAAGAGTGCACAACAAGCAATTGATCTTGTATATACTGATTATATATTGTCGCTGCCAGACATAAACCTTGTGTCCAAAACCATTTATTTTCAGAAACACTGACAGACATAAAGGGTGACCAAGAGCACTGATTTATGACAAAAAATAAAAAGGTTGAAATATGGATGAAATATGGAGATACAAGGTTTCTGCCTGACAGCAATGATATACTGTATACTTGTATATAATATATTATTTTGACTTATTTTGTTGACCTAGCTAACATTAGTTAGCAGCTAAAATAGAATATGTCAACAACAAGCTAGTTAACAGTATTGGACATGTTTCTTTGTCTAACTAGTAATAGATTTCAAGGTCAAGGTAACCTTAGCCTAACATTCAAATATTATGTCCATTTATCTTCCACAGTAAATCAAATATATTCTGTGGTAATAAATAATAAAATAAGACTAAATGCATCAATTATACAAAAGCAGCCATGTTGAGTTGTGAAATGTGGGGCAGGTGAATAGTTTTCTGCAGTAAATATGTTCATATGTGCAAAAAAATAGCAAATAATCAAAGGTTTCTATATGGGTCATTTTTGACCCATATGTGTAAAATTGATGTAGAAATACAAAAACTGTGTTTTTTTTTGTTTTTTTGTTTTTTTTTGTTTTTTTTGCTTTATAAAGTGAAGAAAGGAAAAATAAACAAAATGATTTGTGGAAATAAAAAACAAGATATTTAATGAATACCTGGAATAATAAATGATAAAATGCATTTATTTTGAAGATTCATCAAAGAATCACTAAGACATTATTGAAATAACATAGGAAATGAATATGGGTCATTTTAGACCCATGTGTCTAAAATTGATGTAGAAATACAAAAACTGTGTTTGTTTATAAAGTAAGGAAGGAAAGGTAAACAAAATGATTTGTGGAAGTCAAAAACAACATGTTTAAAGACTATCTGGAATAATAAATGATAAAAAAAAAATTATTTCAGAGATTCAGCAAAGAAACACTCAGACATGACTGAAATAACATTGGAAATGAATACGGGTCATTTTAGACCCATGTTATGCATTAGAAGGGCAGTGACACAAAAACTATTTTTATTCAAAAAGTAAGAAATAAAAAATAAAAATAAGAATATGTGATGATCAAAAACAAGTTAATTGAGGAATTCCTGGAATTCTGAATAATGAAATTCATTTCTTGCAAAGATATAGAAAAAATAATCTCATTCAGGTCACTTTAGACCCATGTAGTGCATCAAAGGGTTAAACAAAGTCAGAACCCCCATAACTCAATTTGAGCGTTCCAAACAAAGTGAAAGAGCGGTAACTGGTGTTATAATACGGTGTTCTGCCTTGGTTTCTCTGGGGCTTTTTGAAGTTACGGTTTGAGACGACCCATTATTTTCTCGGAAAAACAACGAAATTGACTCAAGACACTTATGTACATGATAAAGGATGTCTTGAATGTCCCAAAAATATCAGTAACTCATTTTGGACAAAAATCGAAGTTACGGTCTTTTGCCTTTGCATGGTAGAATTGTCCTGGCCATTTTAGGATATATTTGTACTGAAAAATGTCAGTTCTTTTAAAATGTCACAGGTTTTTTGTTTTGTCCACTGCAAACCAAAGAAATGCATGGGTGAATGGCAAAAAATGGATCATTTTAAAACTTTCTAGAAAAAAAGTCTTGCATTATTTGATGCTTTGCTTTGGCTATATCTGAATATTAGACTGAGATTTCATCATGTTTCCTTGTGCATACTAAATGTTTCTTTGCTTTTGGGCATATCTCACCGCAGGCACAAAGTGAGTCAGGACTGGTGCCGGTGCTCCCTCCAAAACAATATGCGTATGACGCCCATGATTCCTCTGGTTTGTAAGATTGGACTAGGAACAATATGACAATATGGAAGGGGAGCACAATGAATGAGAAATGAGAGCAAGGACATATGGAAGCATCGATCGACGTTATTAGTTGAAAAGTAAGAGAGCAGCGAAATGAAGAGAGGCATAATGGCGTGCAAGGCATCATGGGATGGACAAAATTAAACCATGATGTGATGATAAAGCACAAGCTATAATTCACAGAGGAGGAAAGAGAGAGAACAAGAGAGAGAGAGAGAGAAGAGGTGAGAGGCAGGTGCGCGGGCGGAAGGGAAGGTAGAACGAGGGAGGCATGAGAGATGAGGGTGATTTGTTTGAACAGTTCACTCATACTGTTCAGTGTGTTGGGCAACTAGAGAGGGTTACAGAAGTCAAGCACTGTGTGGGAGTGTGTGTATGGGTGTGTGTGTTTTACACAAAATGTGTCATACTGAAAGTGTTGTCTATCATGGAAAGATCTGACCTGTGTGAGTGTATGTTGATTCTAAAGGGTGAGTATTTTTGGAGGTGAGTGAATGACCGTGTGCCACATACGAGCTTTTGCGTGTTCAGAAGTGGAAACTGATTGATTATAATATGTATGCCACCCAAAATATTACTTTAACCTCAATTCAACTTGAAAATGTTACCTTGTTTATCTTTTTTATTTGAAGTTTTTTTTAGAATGATTATTAATTCATACATTAAAATGTGAATGTGTATTCTCATTTTCACATTGTTATTATGTAAACAGGAAGTTAGTATATAGACTAATGTAATGTAAGTTTATTTCAAATAAGACATAACCGAGGGAGTTAGATGTAAACTGACTGATTCGCTGATTCACTTTTTGCCTGACTAAAGTTCGAAGTTGGCATGAAATGGAAATTCACCCTACATATTTTCTAAATGCATCTTATTTATCTTTTTGCATCCATTCATCCATGTCATTTTTAAATGTTTTTTACAATGTAATTTTTAATCAAAATGCTATAACTCAATCTTTCAGTGAAACGACAGTTCTCTCTGGTGACTTTTCTTTTTCGGTAATCTGTTTCTCTTAGATGTACATCAAAATACAGAAGAAAATTGCTACATCAATTACATCTCAGCTCTTAATCATTGTTACGCATTTGCAACCACTTCAGTTGTAGTCTTTAACCCTATATGGCAATTAACAGATAAATGGTTGATATTAAAATGGTTAGTTCACTCAAAAATGACAATTCTGTCATTAATTACTAACCCTCACGTTGTTCCAAACCCGTAAGACCTTTGTTCATCTACAGAACACAAAGTAAGATATTTTTTATGAAGTTCGAGAGCTTTCTGACGTGGAACTCTCGTGAATCGCAGCAGACTAACCTGGAAAAGCAAAAATCATTGAGCAAAATCATTATTTTTGTTTTCTTTGCACACAAAAAATATTCTCGTAGCTTCATAAAGTTAAGGTTGAACCACTGGTGTCACATGGACTATTTTAACGAAGTCCTTACTACCAATCTGGGCCTTGAACATGTCAGTTGCATTGCTGTAGAGGTCTGCGCGGGACTGTTTTTTTAGTCCCGCTCCCGCAAGGTTTTATTCCGCACCCACCCGGTCCTGCGATATATTCACTCTCAGTTCTCCCGCTGTCCGCTTAGAATAATTTTCTTCCCGACCCGACCGTTCCCGCTAAATTTAGATCTCATTTCCAGAATCTCACATTTAAATTTCCTCTACTAAAAGAAAGAGAGATAGGTTAACAAATAAACGTGTAGTCTGCACAAAATTGTATTTGTTATTTTATTCGTCTTGTCAAGAGTCTTGAATTTATTGACAGCAAAATGTTAAACGAATTTTGTGTCTTAAGACATAAAATTTGTTTAACATTTTGCTGCCAACACAGTAGGAAAAAAGTGTATTTTTATTCGTCTTGTCAGGATACAATTTGTTTAACATTTACAACACAATAGGAAAAAGTGTCGCAGAAAAAAAATGTAAGTTGTACAAAAATAGCCTATTAGTTATTTTATTTGTCTTGTCAAAATACTAGTTTAACATTTTGCTGTTAACACAGTAGGAAAAGTGTCGCAGAGAAAAATAAATAAATATGAAACGCGTGACGCAGAGAGCACTGGTTCATGCGTGCAGCACGTGCATAACAGTCCTGAGTGCAGGCTGTACCGGTGGTCAATGAGAATAAAGTGCAAATATGCTGTTCTGAAAGGATGTCGTGAACAGGATATTGTTAAACCGCCCACTCCCGTTCAAATTACACCAGAGTTACCGACCGCTACCGTGTTTTATTTGGGAATTTAATCCCGCGTCGCAAGAAATCTGGTCGGGTCCCGCGGGAGAGCCGCGGGAATGCAGACCTCTACATTGCTGTTTATGCAGGGTCTCTTGTATTTCATCAAAAAAATCTTAATTTGCATTCCGTAGATGAACAAAGGCCTTACGGGTTTGGAACGACATGAGGCCGAGTAATTAATGACTGACATTTTTGGGTGAACTATCCCTTTAAAGTAAAATACTGTTTGGTTAAAATAAATAAAAAACAATCAATAATGGAACTTTTAAGAAACCTAAATCGTTCAGTGAAATCATGTTGAGAGTTGATGAATTCCTTACAATTCCCATCTCTAGATATGTGTGAGTGTGATCACTCCTGAGAGCATGTTGGAGGTGGTGTGGAATTGTGTATAGTGTGTCTGTGTGGGTGGATGAGTGAATTTGACTCCAGATATGATTCTCTTAGCTTGTGCATATATGTTTATATTGCCTGCATTCATGCTCGAAGCATGTATGCACATGTGTGGAAATAAATGCATGTGAGGGTCTGGTTTTTGAAGTTTTGAGTTTTATCTATAGCTTGTTTTGTATCCTTTGAATGGGTTTTGTATTTCCGTGTGTGTGTGTATGCATTTGTGTGCTTTTGCGTATGTGCAAATGAGTGTGTTTGTCAGTGGATTTCTGCTGACCAGACAGCTGAACCGCTTCTGCCAAACAGCACAACAGAAGCTTAACTCTTATTCCCACTGCAGTCACAATTTCAGACAACTGACACCCGACAGCAGCAGACCAGGGGATTCTTGGTACTTGTGTGTGTGTGCACTAGATTGTAAAGTGGTCCCACAATTCAAGCAGCTAATGAGGAACTTTAGAGACTCGGCTGAAATTCAAGTGTGCATTTTGGTGTGTAATCATTCCCATTAAAAAAGAATGACATATAGGGAGAATTTTAAACACTCTCAGTACCCTGCGCTCCGATTGCGGGCTGATCCATTCACCCTCTCCTCCGCACCCACTGTGAGTTTATATGACTGCTTGTGTTATTTTCCTGTTTGTTCTGCTATTCTCATATGAAGATGAGAATCCGTGCCAAAGAAAATTGAGTTGAAGCGGTGTGAAGTGGGCTATGAGTGCGCTTATGTAAGCGCTGCTCTCAGAACAGGCAGGAAACATGCACACAGCAGAGGCTTACATGATGATCAGTGTGAGTAAAGAAAAGAGCGAATCGATATGAGCGGGATCCGCCGGCTCTGAGAGTTTGTGGGGTGTGACGAATCGATAGTGACCCAGCCTTCTGACACAAACAATCTGCATGCTGAACATCCCCACTGATTTAAAAATGTGGGAAAGCCTTAGGACCATATTTAGACACAGATTCTGTAAAGGATCATCATCCTAACAGAATGCCTGCCGAATCATTTTATGAGCCATATCGATTTTAATTGATGTACTTGAATTCATTTCAATATTAATTTAATCTCTTTTAGGTTACAACACATATTCTGATGTCTAGAAAATGCTTACAGACATTGCTCACCCAAATATGAATATTCTGTCTGACTTTATTTGTTATGTTGAACACTTGATAAGGGCTGTGTCCAGATGATGGCCTACAATTTTGATTGGAAAGTCATTATTAGGTAAAGTGCAATATCTGTGTTTTCTATATATTGTTATTAACAGTAATAAATGAAACAAATTTAAACTAAAAATATATGCGTTAAAATACAGTGTATTAAAATGTACAAAAATATTAAAATAGGAATGTTCACATTCTTTGATATGTATTTAAAATGAAATTTCATTATTTGGTGCCTTCCACAGGTTTTCTGTTATTAAAGTTAACATTTAATTAAGTAATTGAGTAATTTGATAGACAATCAACTATATTGCTATATTCTGAAAAAAGAGAAATGTATCATGGTTTTCACACAAATATTAAGCAGTTTTCAATTGATGATAATAAAAAATTGTTTCCTTGAGCAGCAAATGTGCATATTTAGAATGATCTCTGAAGGATCGTGTGACACTGAAGACTGGAGTAATGACTGCTGAAAATTCAGCTTTGTGGATCATACCGACCTCAAACTTATAAATGCAAATGAACTTCAGTAATAGTGCCACAGCAATAAAAAAAATTCAAAAAAAAAAAAAAAAGGCTGGAAAAGAGCTGCTTGCACATTCTGCTATATAACTCTGTTTGTGCGAACAAGGAATTCAGAATGGTTTGGAATGACATGAGCGTGAGTAAATGGTGACAGAATTTTTATTCCTTCGTTTTTATATGCATTTGCACAGTATCGAAAACGAAGTGCTTCATGCATCAGTGTATGCATATGAACAAACATGTTTGTGGTTTAATAATTGACATTTTCTGTTTCCACTGGATGAAGAATGCAAGCTTTTTCTCTGACAGCTTAACTGAAGACAAAGCATCATTGTGTCATTTTTTCCTAAGATTGGGAAATAGAGATTAAATGGAGCAAATCTTTTCTCCAGACAGTGACAGCACTGATTAGCATTTTGTTGCTTGCTCTTCTTGTTGAAAAACAAGTTCTTGCACTACTTCATCAACCTCACTTCCCTTCATAAACACACATACAAATGGGTGAACACAGAAGCCCTGCCAAGCTCATAATGTTTGAATGTCTCTGCTAATGCTGCCACCATAAGCTGTGGCTTTAAATTCAGAAAGCCTTCAGGCGCAGCGATTCACCATCCGATTAGTGCATCTACATGAAATTATATCCCTTTAATCCTATAATATCTTGTTATTCACCTTCAATTTCTCACTTAGAATATTTAAAATGGCCATCAGCACAGCTCAGCCAATCAGGCGAACAGTTATTCCAAGCCTTCTGTGGTTTCGTAGGTCCGAAGGAGGGATACATAAGCATAAAAATGAATCATCCATCAAATATCAGTTAGTAATGGTTACTAGTATCACGGAAAATGATATGCATTCAGAAGAGCCATGTTCTAATGAATTTACAAAATTTCTAAGCGATTATTATCAGGGGAACCAATTCCAGTTCTTTCATTAAATCCCAATTTCAGCTCATCTTTAAGAGTCACGCTAAGCATTTTCCTCCATTTGTTCACCCTCTCTCTCTGTCATGCATCCCATAGCATATTTTCATCACTCCATCCATCTTCACGGGTATCAAAAACTGAATGGGAGAGCTGTAAATTTCACACTGTCTGCACAAATAGACCAGGATATAAACAAAGTGGGAAGCAGATCAATGGAAATGGAGGGCCGAAGGATGTGAATGAATGTTTGAGAATGAATGGCTTCACCAGCCTTTTTCAACTTTAAGTTCAGAAAGATCACTGTTAAAGGTAAACCTAATCTTTAAAGGGGCACTCTCATTTTTTCATCATTTAAAAAGATTTGCGTCTAAATAAAGGAAGAGTACTTTTGAAAAAATGTGTATAAAATCATGTTCACTCATATAAAATGCCAGTAATATCAGAAGGCTAAAAGCTAGTTTATTTTCCATAGACCAGCTTAACAGTGTGTATTTTGCACAGCACCAGATGGAATGGCAAAAATAATGATCATTTTTTACAGGTTTTTAAATAATATCCCTCATATATTCACTATTAAGAGGAACTAAACTATTAAAAATTGTTTTCTGTGAAAGATGAAATGCATTAAAATGTAATATTAGATGAAAAATAGCTTAGATAAGGTAATAGATAATATACATAATATTAAAAACTTAGAAATGTTGCCTTGGCAGCTAATTGAAACAAATATGTTGATATACTAAGATTACTAAAACAAAACAAAAATAAAAATAAATGAAAGATAAATAGAAATATATATATAAAAAAAACCTGGCAATAAAAATGACAAAAGCACATAACAAAATTGCTAAAACCTAACAAAAAAATTACAATTATAAAAATTAAATGAAAATATACAAATAAAAGCATATTTAAAATATGAATACGTACTAAAATAATATATAAATAATACTAAAAATAACTGCTGTGATGGTAAAGCTGAATTTGCAGCAGCCATTACTTCAGTCTTCAGTGTCACATGATCCATTAGAAGTCATTCTAATATGCTGATTTGGTGCTAAAGAAATTTTTTTTATTTTTTTATTTTTTTTGTAATATCAAAATGAAAATCCTTGTGCTGCTTAATAATTTTGTGTAAACCATTTTTTTTTAAGAACTATTTTTTTGAAATTGAAAATTTTTAATATTAAACATACTGTTACATCAATTTAATGCACCCTTGCTAAATAAAAGTATTGATTTCTTTCAAAAATCTTACTGACCCCAAACTATTGAACAGTACAGCGTATGGCTGAAGGTGTGAAATAGCGGTTGAGGTTCTGACACATTGAGCTGTGATCCTCATTACTAGCTTGCAACATTTCCTGACTCAATTTTCCTCCATAAAAGGCCAAAGATAAAATGAAGGAATCTGGATTCTAAGAATCTGCTTGAGTGTGTGACCATAAGATGACACTGGTAGGGAAGAGCTGCTTGCACAGAACAACTTGTACCTCCCCATAACCCAACAATTTCCTGTGAAAAAGAGATAGAGCTAGTGAGCAAAGAAGTGAGATCTAGTGATGAAGCCCACCTGCTCTTGTGTCCCCTCAAAACCCTGCGTTAGTGTCCCACACATTTGGAGGCTCTTCCGTCACCTCTCCCGAAATATTCCGGCTGTCATTTTCACCCCTATTCACACCCGAGCAAGCATCTGATGTTCAGGATGTTTGCTGTGACATCAGTTTAGATTGAAGACTGTTTATCTGCAACTATGTGTCTCTGTGAACAAAGCGCTTTGATTGGCTGGATGGTTTATGTAAAAGGGTTATTTTATTGAGGAAAAGGACTAATTTTAAGCGATGACCGCTGGAGACCTTCCAGCTGGCAATGACAGTGTTGCCATAATGCCTGCCTTTAAATCTTTCTTCTCTCCTCCTTTTCTCAGCATTCTCCCTCCTATCTCCATCCATCATCCCCCACCTCCTCGCCTCTGAATTATGAATTAACAGCACGGCACAATTATGATATCCTTGCCAGTACTTTGAAGATGGGGGAAGAACAATGCTGCAAGAGCTTAGTTTCTATTTTAATTTATCAGGGGCATAGCGTAAGCGTCTCAGATTTAACGTTATCATCCCTCTGTTTTCCTCTCTCTATTTTTTGAAATGAAGATAATCGTATAGCTTACCTCAATTGGCCTATTACTTCAGTTTCTTATTTTAGATTTGAAGTAGAGCAATTTCCCAGACATAAATATCATTTGATTTTTCGGTGCTTTGACGTCAAAAGCACCATTATCTTATGAAATGAAGCTTAAACAGCTTTGAAGGGAAAGTTGGTTTCATTACAGCTGAGTATGTACATTCATTTAAAAAAACAAAAACAATTATAGACTTTTTTTGTAAAATAAATAAAATATTATCTTTTGTTGTCATTTATGTGTTCTCATGTCATTCCAAACTCATAATATCACTTTGTGCGTGTTGCTACCTCAGTTGTAACTAGGGTTTATTTGAGTTACTGCCTTTCTATGGACTTGAACCAGTCTAGCCATTCTCCTCTGATCTCTGGCATCAACAAGGCATTTTCGCCCACAGAACTGCCGTTCACTGAATTTTTTCTCTTTTTTGGACCACTCTCTGTAAACTCTATATGGTTGTGCATGAAAATCCCAGTAGATCATCAGTTTCTGAAGGACTCAATCCAGCCTTTCTGGCACTAACAACCATGCCACATTCAAAGTCACTTTATCTTGTTATCTTAAATCACCTATCTTCTCTATTCTCATGCTCAGTTTGAACTTCAGCACATTGTCTTAACCACATCTACATGCCTAAATGCATTGAGTTGCTGCTTCATGCTAAGTTTACTTTAAATTTGCATGTTTACTTCACATTTTGGAAATGTTTGCCGCATTCTTAGCACAAAATAAATGTATTTCAAATGCATTTCAGTATGTATATATTTTGTAAGTTATAACATGTTTCAGTGATGTTAGAACGAACCCCAAGTCTTGCTGTTATGACTAACCCCGAGTCTTGCTATTATAAATAACCCAGTCTTGCTGTTACAACTAATGCGGAGTTCACACTGCACGATTTACAAACTCGTCGGATCGCCGTTGTTTTCACACTGCATGACTATCTAGGGTAGCATTCAGTCGCTGCTGTATTCACATTGCACGATGGATCGGCTACAGGGGCTATCAAATTGCATGATTTCACAATCACCGACAACGCTGTCTGATCTGCAAACTACGTTTCACAACAAAACACACGCGAGAAGTGATAAGGAAATAAAGCGAGAACCCGCGTGCGTCAGACCGGAGTTCTCAAGCAAGACTGGAAGTATTCAAAAAAATATAGCCCGCAAATTGTCTGTGCGCAAATTTCCAGCTACAAAAAGAAAAACACATTATACAGGAGGGAGATGCAGGGAACAGGGATTGTGTGTTCTGCAAAGAAAAGTCAATAATAATTTTGCAGTAACTGTTGATATTGCGGCTGGTCAAGCAAATGTTTGTGCTTGTTTCTGTATGATATAATTGTATATATCTATTAAAATACTGATATTCTGGTCTATAACTCCTCCCCGAACTTACCTCTGCCCTGTATCTTGGTCTCTCATTGGCTGAAGGTCTTCACCAATGTAGTTTTCAGTCAGAAATCATTGCACACAGCGTGATTGTGAATCGCCAACAGCTCCAGATATTTAGCATGCCAAATATTTCGCAGGCGTCGGCCGCATCGGCGATTCTCTCAGATCGCGTCTTTTCACTATTCACACTGCGCAATTGTCACTCGTGTGAACGAGCACCGATTTGCCTCCGATTTCGGGCATTTGTCAGCGATTCTCTCAGATCGCGTCTTTTCACTATTCACACTGCGCAATTGTCACTCGTGTGAACGAGCACCGATTTGCCTCCGATTTCGGGCATTTGTCAGCGATTCTCTCAGATTGCGTCTTTTCACTATTCACACTGCTCGATTGTCACTCGCGTGAACGAGCACCGATTTGCCTCAGATTTCGGGCATTTGTCGACAATTTATCAAAACTCAGAGTCTTGCTATTACAACTAACCCGAGTCTTGCTGTTACAACTAACCCGAGTCTTGCTGTTACAACTAACCCGAGTCTTGCGGTTACAACTAACCCAGTCTTGCTACTACAACTAACCCAGAATCTTGCTGTTACAACAAACCCCTAGTCTTGCTGTTACAACTAACCCGAGTCTTGCTGTTACAACTAACCCGAGTCTTGCTGTTACAACTAACCCGAGTCTTGCGGTTACAACTAACCCGAGTCTTGCTACTACAACTAACCCAGAATCTTGCTGTTACAACAAACCCCTAGTCTTGCTGTTACAACTAACCCGAGTCTTGCTGTTACAACTAACCCGAGTCTTGCTGTTACAACTAACCCGAGTCTTGCTATTACAACTAACCCAGAATCTTGCTGTTACAACTAACCCCTAGTCTTGCTGTTACAGCTAACCTCGATTCTTGCTGTTACAACTGACCCCGAATCTTGCTGTTATAACTAACACAACCCAGAGTCTTGCTGTTACATCTAACCCCGAGTCTTGTTGTTACAACTAACCCTGAGTCTTTCTGTTACAACTAGCCCAACCCAGAGTCTTGCTGTTACAACTAACCCTGAGTCTTTCTGTTTCAACTAACCCCGAGTCTTGCTGTTACAATTAACCCCCGAAACTTGTTGTTACAACTAACCCCGAATCTTGCTATTACAACTAACCCAGAGTCTTGCTATTACAACTAACCCCGAGTCTTGCTGTTACAACTAACCCAGAGTCTTTCTGTTACAACTAACCCAACCCCGAGTCTTACTGTTACAACTAACCCAACGCAGAGTCTTGCTGTTACAACTAATCCCGAGTCTTGCTGTTACAACTAACCCTGAGTCTTGTAGCCATGAACTAGCTCACCTTACAGCTAACAGCCAAAACATTAGCACTAACAACTTGTTGAAAAATTGTAAAATCTTGCATGAAAAATATCTACACTGACACACAATAAACATAATTTAACTTTGACGAGTTTAACTACAAAGCAGGGACTGCCATCACAAAAATAAACAAAGTATAAAAAGTTACTTTTTTACCTCAAAATTAGTTTTTCTCCTCTAAAATCTACTGTTTCTGCCACAGGGCTCTACTTCCTCACAGAATTTGTGAAGTGAATTAGGTGATTTGTAACTTGTTCCTTATTTGAGATATCGGAAGTGTTACAACTGACCTGTGTTAAAACCATCTCCAGGCTCCCCCTAATTATTTTCCAGTTCTAAAATTATTTAGTGGTAAATAATAGGTAATTCGACCTTTGGTCGCATACTGGCTAGTGGTTCAAATATTTCAAGTTCAAATACTTACACACGAGTTGAACTTGGCTGCAGCTCTTTACTGTTCTCCATTGAAAATGAATGAATTCTGGTCTGTTGTATGTTGGAGAGGTGGCTTTGATGATGATGGTCTGATGAAGCAGTGCATCTGGGATGTATGCTTTAAATGTTTATTTAGCAGCCTTTAACCTCTGTAAGACCCCTGTCTTCATCCTCAGTGTGCATGCGAGTGTGTGTATATGGTTCTGCTGTCAGTATCTCTGATATTTCTATTTTCTAAACTCCGGCATTCTGCCTGTGTGAGTTAGTGAAATGTTTGGGAGCTAGAAATGGTCCCACTCCTCCAACACACACTTGTCATCCTCTCTCAATTTATCCAAGTCTTCTGCTTCGTCCTCTTACTTGACATTTTTTTGCTCTTCTTTGCCATCCATCATCGCCAGATTTGTCTCATAAATGCTTTTAATGCCAGCTCCGTGTATCTGGAACATTTCTATACGACTGCATGCGTGCGAGTGGAAATTTTAAATTAATCATTTATAAACCGAGCGAACATGCCAGTATCTCTCTTTCGTTTCTGTCTCTCCCCCGTTCTTTTTTCTTGGCATGATACTATTATGTGTGTGAGGAAAGAGAATAACATTCAACCAAGCTGGAAAAGGATTTGTGCCTTTTGTCAGTCAAAGCCATGTGTGTGTGTGTGACCATGTCAGTGTACAGATAGAAATAGACATCCACCCACAGGTCATTAAGAGAGAAAGACGGAACGTGACTACAGGGGAGCCTTGGACAGACTCTAACACTGTAAGCGAGACTTTAGAACCATAGGGCACCTCTTTGCTTACGTACTTCATCTTCCGCTCTTACCATATTTTACCATACGCTTGTGTTCTTTCTGGGTGTGGCTAAATTTCAGCCGTAAACCACCGTACCATGTGTTCGCATGTTCGCCCACACCCCCGTAGCCCACTCTCGCTTCAAAACGCATCCTGACACCCACGCATCTATTTAGCGCACAGAAATGCTTTTTATGTCAGCGCGTTGGCTGGACCTCTACGACACTGCTGCTACGTGCCAACATCTGAAACAGAGTCACACTGTTGTGTATCCTTCGCTCTTCAGTGCAGTTGTTTATCCAGCGTTATTTGTTTTTCCCTGGTGGCAGCCCTCCATGTGCGAATAAACCTGCGGTGCAGAAATTAAACGCAGCACGGTGTGCCATGTTGCAGTTCACAGAAGCTTGTAATGAGCGACTGGGGAATAGTGTCCGTCTCAGTCCACTGGTGCTGCTATAAGCTGCAAAGACAGACAGGCGCTGACATACACAAAGATATGACACAAATAAATAATTTAATCATGTTAATGCCTTTCGGCTCTCAGCTGGGAGCCATAGTTCTGTTATGAAATGCATTTGCACACATATACACAGGGGTTATTACCATAGCCTATTTGACTTAAAGGTCCCCTGAAATGCTTTGAAACACGCAGCGTTATTCTATGTGTTGACGTCATTTTAACTGAAACAAGAAGACAGGGCAGGACATATCAAGCAGGCCCACCCCTTTTAAAAATAGCCAATAGCGTTCATTTGTATCACAGCTTGGGATAAAGCCGTTCGGACTCGGAGCCGTTGAGCTCCGTAAAGCCGCATTTGACAGGGTATGATAGCCACAATCTCATCCATATTGCTATAAAATATTGCATTCTGTGTAGAATTCAAATAGGTCCGATACGTTTTGTGGTCTGCGCCGACTCACGTATGTGATCCGCTCCATGCTATCGTGTCTCTGGACCGGCGCAGACTGTATGTGTGGTGGTGGTTAGCGTGACAACGCGAAATGCTTATATCTTCTAAATGCAAATTGTGTCACTGTTTTGGAGCACACTGGCATACAGATAACCTTAAGACTAACATATTGATACTAACACCCAAGAAACTTCAATTTTGATTTCATGGGAACTTTAATATTGTTTTACACTTATGCATTTAGTTTTATTAAAAAACACTGGCTTAAAGGGATAGTCAAAAATGACATTTCTATCATCATTTACTTACCCTCATGTCGTTGGAACACAAAGGAAGATATTTTGAAGTACTTTAACTTCCACTGTATTTTTTGCTCATACTGTGGATGTCAACGAGAACCGAAACTATAAAGATAACTATAAAGATAATGATATTAGCGTCCACACCAGTGGACGATATCATCTGTTTATTCTAAACGCACGCTCGTCTGTCGCTTTAAATTCTCAAGCTCGTTATATCAGGATTGATGCTGATTGGGTGTCAATGTTTGTATCATTCATCAGCTGGAAAAAAATCGTTCTGAAAGTGATTCCAACGATATCGTTTCTCTGTGCCTTTATCGTTATAGCTGTGGTGTGGATTCTGCTATTCTTTAATATTGAGAACGATTTTTAGAACTTTATATTTATCGTTATCTATATAGTTATCATTCTTGGTGTGAGCAGGGCTTTAGTCAGTATTCTTCTAAATATTTTCATGTCATACAGCCATACAGGTTTGGAATGTCTTGAGGGTTAGTAAATTCTAACAGAATTTAACATTTTGGGAGGACTGTCCCTTTAAGGGGTGGTTGTAAGAATCACATTCTTGCATAGGGTGAACAGATATCCAAATAAACCATGCCCGATTTTACGCAGAAGGCTTGGTTTTCGTTTGATTTCTACAAATTAACATTTTTGACATTTCTGTAGTTTTTGTTTTTGCTATCACAAGAAACCAGCAGCAGCGCAGTGTGTAGCCTTAAGAAACATGAGTGAATGGGTAATGTAGTTTTTTGACCCTTTAACAGAATGCTTGGAACTACATAAAAAAAAACAATATCTGTTGTTAATGTTATGAACCAAACATATTTCGTAAGGGGAGAATCAAATAAGTGCATTGAATATGTTGTACAAAGAAGATTCTGAAGTCAGAAATGGCCAAATTAAAATGTGTCAGCCAATTCATTTCTTTTGTCTAAAAATGCAAATGAGGTGTTTTGCCATCACGCTAAATTTGTATACACAACCCACAAAAGTGTGTGGTCGGTAAGGTGTTTCTCTTATTCTTCACCAAGGTTCGTGAGGTCGTATTCTCACCAAGGCTCCATTTATTTTATATAAATACAAAAATACAATAAAAACAGTATTACTGTGAAATATTATTACATAATATTATTACATAATCAAATGACTGTTTTCTATTTAAATTTTTTTTAAAGTAATTTATTCATGTGAAGGCAAAGCTGAATTTTTAGCAGCCATTACTCAAGTCCTCAGTGTCACATGACCCTTTAGAAATCATACTAAGCTGCTAATTTTTGAAGAAACATTTCTTATTAATATCAGTGTTGAAAACAGTTGTGCTGCTTAGTATTTTAGTGGAAACTGATGATGTACTTTTTCATGATTCTTTGATAAATAGAAAAAAATCCAAAGATAAGCCTTCATTTAAAATATATATATATAAACCTTTTGTAACATTATATATGTATTTACTGTGACTTTTGAATTTAATGCATCCTTGCTGAATAAAAGTCTAAAAAATTTTAAAGAAAAAAATTTACTTGGTAGTGTATATGCTGTAATATACACTGAACAAAATTATAAACGCAACACTTTTGTTTTTGCCCCCATTTTTCATGAGCTGAACTCAAAGATCTAAGACTTTTTCTATGTACACAAAAGGCCTATTTCTCTCAAATATTGTTCACAAATCTGTCTATATCAGACTGTGTTTCCGTGTCCTGTGTTTTCCCCTCCTCTTGTGACCATATTTGGCGATCCTGTCCCAGTTTTGTTTTTATGAGTTAATTAGTCCCCAGCCCTGTGTAATTAGTTTCCTAATCTCCTAAGCTGTGTCCGAAATCGCTCACTCGTTCACTCATTCACTAATCCCTATATAGTGTAAGGCAGTTGAGTGCACTATATTAGAAAGGAGTGAACTAAATGAAGTGAACTGATTCGGACGGTGACGTGTACACTGCGCGTGAGACTTGGCTGTTGCAAAAACATCTTAGATGTACTTTTATATTTCATGTACCTCATTTTAGAAAATAATATTAATAGCAATAACACTTAAAATGACTATTGTAATCAGCTTTGTGGTTTCATTGATGGTATATTATTCATTTGTTCTGTAATATGGTCATAATTATCATTAAATACTATTAAAATATTGTCAACAAAAATAAACTCACATTAGCACATATTAATAATTGTATGTATTTATTGTTTGTAGTATCTTGAAACTCTCCGAGCAGCATTTTGCACTCAAATAAGATGACCGTGGGCGCCCTCAGGCGACCGTTAATTTGACATCAGAATGAATACACTACCAATGAACATTTTTAAAAATCCACCAAATTCATCATTTTTGCAAATTAAACGGCATCTCTCGTTCAAACTCGCTCGCTCCCGCTCGCTCTAACAGCTCGTCGGTTCTCCACATTGGATTGTGGGAAATAGTGCTTCAGCGAGTGTACATCGGTTGTACACTCGAAATCAGAATGCATTGTGGGTAAAAAGTAGTGAACGAATGTAGGGAATGAAGTCGTTCACTCAGAATTCGGACAGCACTACAAAATGGCTGACACCCGATATAGTGCACTATATAGTGGATAGGGAGTGGTTTCGGACACAGCTCTAGTGTTCTTAAGTCCTGTGTTCCCTGATCTCTGTGTTCCATCTTATATTGTCTTTGTGGTTGTATGTTCTATATTTCCTGAAGCTCTTCATTAAAGATTGTTAATAGCATTATTCCGCGTTTCCTCGTTTCCCTGCTCCGACAACACACATGTGACAGTCTAAATCTGTGTTAGTGAGCACTTCTCCTTTGCCGAGATACTCCATCCACCTCACAGGTGTGGCATATCAAGATGCTGATTAGACAGCATGATTATTGCACAGGTGTGCCTTAGGCTGGCCACAATAAAAGGCCACTCTAAAATGTGCAGTTTTACTATATTGGGGGGGTCCGAAAACCAGTCAGTATCTGGTGTGACCACCATTTGCCTCACGTAGTGCAACACATCTCCTTCGCATAGAGTTGATCAGGTTGTTGATTGTGGCCTGTGGAATGTTGGTCCACTCCTCTTCAATGGCTGTGCGAAGTTGCTGGATATTGGCAGGAACTGGAACACGCTGTCATATACGCCGATCCAGAGCATCCCAAATATGCTCAATGGGTGACATGCCCGGTGAGTATGCTGGCCATGCAAGCTTCCAGGAATTGTGTACAGATCCTTGCAACATGGGGCTGTGCATTATCATGCTGCAACATGAGGTGATGGTCGTGGATGAATGGCACAACAATGGGCCTCAGGATCTCGTCACGGTATCTCTGTGCATTCAAAATGCTATCAATAAAATGCACCTGTGTTCATTGTCCATAACATACGCCTGCCCATACCATAACCCCACCGCCACCATGGGCTACTCGATCCACAACGTTGACATCAGCAAACGGCTCACCCACACAACGCCATACATGCTGTCTGCCATCTGCCCTGTACAGTGAAAACTGGGATTCATCCGTGAAGAGAACACCTCTCCAAAGTGCCAGACACCATCGAATGTGAGCATTTGCCCACTCAAGTCAGTTACGATGACGAACTGCAGTCAGGTCGAGACCCCGATGAGGACGATGAGCTTCCCTGAGACGGTTTCTGACAGTTTGTGCAAAAATTCTCACTAACACAGATTTAGACAGATTTGTGAACAATATTTGAGAGAAATAGGCCTTTTGTGTACATAGAAAAAGTCTTAGATCTTTGAGTTCAGCTCATGAAAAATGGGGGCAAAAACAAAAGTGTTGCGTTTATAATTTTGTTCAGTGTACATATAATGCACAGTTTCCGTTTGACAGCATTAGTTTTGAGACTCTGTGTCAACATAAAACCACTGCAACTTTTTAAAACATGTCTACATTTTGTTCCATTCTGCCGTGCTGTGTCTTGTGAAATGCAAGAACACGTCATGTGTCAAATATAGACCATTCCAACGCATATCATCTTTATTTTATCACAGGTTCTTCTGAGCCTGTCGACATGAACTTTGAAGCTTCTGTTTTTCCAGGGCACTGTGATGCAGGAGCATTTTCAGGAGATGAGAAAGCAAGGAAGAGATTAAGGCAGATTCATTTCCAAGCCAAAGCAGAATGAACCTCTTGCTAACGTGCTGCAGATATTTGCATACAATTCGCCAATAAAGTGCAATTCTGTGGAAATATTGCTGGGTGAAAACAGAGTTCCCCTCGTGTGGTTATTTATATAGCTGTCCCCATTTCCAGCATCTTATAGAATCTTAGACACTATAATGAGGGCTCACTCATGCACAAATGCGTGTGATTTACATTTTCCTGTATTACTAGGCAAGAAGGAAAACAATGATCGATGGCTAGACATTAACTCTTGCACCTGCCCCACCTCCCCTCTTTTTTTTTTTTTTTTAATTCATGGTCTTTCTATGCCCTGTCTGGCTATCACCCACATGGTTTAAGTTAAACAATTAGGGATTACAGAAGTATATGATTCCAGTGCCAGAGAGAGAACTGCGCTCAAATTAATTACATTCTTCATCTTATCATATCTCAGATCTCTCTCTCACACACACACACACACCCCTCCTGTAATTATGAGTCTTGTCTCTGTAACTGAGCTGTTCCCTAAAGCCCCACGCTCTCTCTTTGTCTTTTCCCTTCTTTACTACTTCTCGCTTAGTTCTTAATAAGCAGCATGCAATATTGTTATACAATATGCTCTCAAACTTTCTCTATGCTACTTTAAAACAACATGATGAAAAGGGATCTATTCTTCTGCAACCATTTCAATGGTTTTAGAGCCAATATCAATTAGAAACAATGTCAACATGCTGTTGAATTGTTGTAAAATGTATTCACTTCATGTCTATAGATCTTATGCAGTGTCATAATTTAACAAAAGTAAAAACAAGTTATTGGTTTAAATGTTTTATTTTCTATACTATTATTATTATTTATTCATTTGCATATTTTAAGATTTAGATTATAATGGCAAAGATTTTAAGAGAAAACCTTTTAAGAGCATCTCATTTCTCTTTTTTAAAGGCTTTCCCTTTAAAAGCGTGTGCTGGCGTGAGTTTCTGTGTGCATGTGATGATAGCAGGGCTGTGTTAATATTTCATTGAGTTACAACATTAAGTACAACAACCTTTATTAATGCTACTAATATTATGCAACAAATTCACACCACACATGAACTCTCTTGTATAAACCCAACTAATCTTTTGGATCCAATGGTTATAATTCTCTCAGCTCTATTCTCTAACCAGAGTTTTAAGGGTCTGTCTAACCAGTATCCTAGATGTCTCCCTGTATGAGCACTCATTTTTCTCATACAAACAGTATAAACTTTTGTGTAGCACATTTCAAAAGGAATCTTTCATACCGTACATTATCATGTTGTGATGCCAAAATTCACTTTTATTTTAGGTTTTAGTGTGTATACACTACTGTTCAAAAGTTTGAGATAATTTAATTTAAAATAAATGCAGTTTTTTTTACTTTCTGTTAATCAAAAATGCATCACAAATTTCACAAAAATGTTTCTTGTGCACCAAAAAAGTGTGGGGCTGGTAAGAGTTCCTCTTTCATCCGAAAACGCTAGGGGAATGCCTCCGGCGTGAGTGGCTCTGAATATCGTGTGCAATCTATCCAATGGATGGGCGAGACGCAAGAGCAGCGCGCAGTACAAGCTGTGTGTTCCTCCCTGCAAGCGTTACATCACTGCAGGTGACACACACAGCTTGTGCGCGTTCTGCTTGGGAGCAGAGCACGCACAGTCAGCACTCGAGGGCGCCGGCTGTCCGCATTGCGAATGTTTTCCAATGCACGTGCTCCGCTCCCGGAAGGCTCTGTTCGATGAGAGAGGAGCCTTCATCAGTGTTCCCCGCGGTGCTGGTCCCGCTGGTTTCGCAAGTGGATCTGTTGGGGGGAATGGAGACGGGCGAGTCCCTATCTCCTTCCTCACCCATCAGATTCGGCAACCGTTCTCCGGGATCGGAAGCCCGCTCTGCGGTTACTTCTCCCCGAGGAACGGAGGCTCCGCTTCCTAAATCGCCCCAGTATGAGGAGCTGTTGGAGGTGATGACTCTTACTGTGGCCAAGTTAAAAATCGACTGGCCGGCCGAGGAGCAAGCTGAGCCGCAGACAAGCAAACTGGATGAACGCTTTCTGCGAGCGAAGTGATCACCTCCAACACAGAGCCTGCCGTACTTCCCCGATCTCCACACCGAGGTGTCGAGATCGTGGGCAAGAACTTTTTTGGCCCGCATCTTCATCCCTTCTTCAGATTATTATGGTAATGTGGGGGGATTGAACGATTGCGGTTATAGAGCGATGCTTCGGGTGGAACAGACGCTTGCGAGCTATCTGTCTCTAAAGGCTCCGTCCTTGCCCTCCAAGCCGTACATCTTCAGTGCTGGTGGGCAAGGGGTACATGGCAGCGGTTCAGGCTGGCACGTGCCTGCACACTGTATCGATGTTGCAGGCATACCAGGCTGACCTGCTTAAAGAGCTGGATGAACGCGAGGCGATGAGCTCCGATGACATCACGGAGCTCAGGCGAACCGCTGATTTGACTCTCCACGCCACCAAGGATACCGCCCGTGCTATTGGGCGGTCTATGGCAGCCCTGGTGGCAGCGGAGATGCATCTGTGGTTGACCCTGTCCGACATCAGAGAGAAGGACAGGGTCTTCCTCCTGGACGCCCCGCTTGCGCCTTCTGGCCTGTTCGGCGACAGGTACCAGGGGGCCTGTAAACAAGTGGCGGCATTTCAGCGGTTCCTGCTTCGCCGCTCTTCAGTTCAGGCGGCTGCTGGACGGGAGAAGCCCCAGCCACGTACTAGCTTCTCGTACAGGGAAGCACAAAAACAGAGCGTCGCCACTCGCGCTCCCCCGAGTCTGGGGTGCTCTGGGGCGCTGCGGGTCATACTTCAGGCGAAGAAGTCCTCGGCCAAAAAGCCCTGACACCCATGGCCCAGGGCGTATGAGGGTAGCCCCCTCTGGGGAAGAGGGTGTTCACCGCAGTGCAGGGTGCCCGTTCCTCCTCAGTGCCCTCAGGAGAGCACACATCTCAGTCTTTTCCACCCGGACACGTAGCAGAGCTGAGATGCTCGCCTCCCCTTCGGGGGTCTCTAGAGCGGCTAGTCCGCTCTGATTACACCAGAGGCCCTTAGTAGACTATTTGGCAGCGTGGAAACTACTGCCAAATGTGTCTCGGTGGGTCCTGCATACTGTAGAGAGAGGCTACAGAATCCAGTTCGGTTCTCCTCCGCCTCGATTCAATGTGGTGAGTCCCACTCTGGTGGGCCCCGAGCAGGCTCTGGTAATGGAACGAGAAGTAGATACTCTCTTGAGGAAGGAGGCCATCGAGGTGGTCCCTCCTCATGAAAGAGAGTCCGGGTTCTACAGCCGGTACTTCATAGTTCCAAAGAAGGATTGAACTCTGCGTCAATTGAACCGCTCAGTCATGAAACTGAAGTCCAGGATGCTTACACTCAAACAGGTCGTGTCTCAGATCAGGTCTGAGGACTGGTTTGGCACGATCGATCTAAAAGACGCATATTTCCATGTCTCCACCCTTCCCACTCATAGGAAGTTCCTGAGGTTTGCTTTCAGGGGCGAATCTTACCAATATCGGGTTCTTCCCTTCAGCCTAGCACTCTCACCCCGCACCTTCACGAAGTGTGTGGATGCTGCGTTAGCTCCGTTGCGGCTGCCATACTCAATTGCATCGACGAATGGTTGATTTTAGCTCAATCAGAGCAGATGCTGGTTCGACATCAAGATGTCGTTCTCGCTCATATAGAAGGGCTGGGGCTAAGACTGAACGTCAAGAAAAGTGTGCTTTCTCTGGCTCAGAGAACCACTTATCTGGGCGTGGTGTGGGATTCGACAACGATGCAGGCATGTATGTCACCTGCTCGGATCGAGTCGATCCTCACTGCACTCACTGTAAAGCAGTTTCAGTTTCAAACCTGCTTCACATGATCAAGGTCACACGGCGGTGCCTACGTGCCTTAGACATGTGGAGACAACCCTGGTTCTTGTCTCAGGGCCCGGTTCTGGGAGCACCTTGTCGCCGCGTAACGCTAGCGACAAGGGTGACTGCACCCTTAACGGTTGGGGTGCAGTCATAAGTGGCCACCCTGCCCGCGTTCTGTGGAGTGGTCGCCATCTCAATTGGCATATCAATTGTCTGGAGATGCTGGCCGTGTTTCGAGCTCTGAATCACTTTCTCCTGGACCTGAGAGATCACCATGTGCTGGTGCACACCGACAACACAGCGGCGGTCTCTTATATCAACCACCAAGAAGGTCTGCGTTTGCGCCCCCTGTACAGGCTGGCACACCAGATCCTTGTGTGGGCCCATGGGAAGTTCCGCTCGCTGAGGACTGTTTATATTCCTGGTCACCTCAACATGGGAGCAGACATCCTGTTGAGACAGGGGCTGAGGCCCGGGGAAGGTGGGGAAGCAGATCTGGAGAGTGGTCGGCCAGGTTCAGGTGGACCTCTTTGCGACTCAAGAAACAGCGCAATGTCCCCTCTGGTACTCTCTGACTCTGCCATGGTACAGATGTGGCCGAGGCTGTACGCCTTTCCCTGATCGCTCTGCTCCCGGGAGTTCTGGCAAGAGTGCGCCAGGACGAGATCAGTCTACTACTGGTAGCGCCGTTCTGGCCGGGCCAAGCTTGGTTCTCGGACCTGATTTCTCTCCTCGATGGCTCTCCATGGGAGATTTCCGTCAGGATGGATCTCCCCTCACAGGCAGGGGGCGCCATCTTTCACCCCCGCCCGGAGCTATGGAAGTTGTGGGTGTGGCCCCTGAGGGGGCACAGCTCATAGCTTCTGGTCTCTCAAGCGAGGTTATTGAGACCATCCTCCAATCCAGAGCTCCCTCAACGAGGAAACTGTACGCCTTGAAGTGGAAACTTTTCACTTCATGGTGCGGAGACCGCCAGCTTGACCCAGTCAACTGCCCGATTGGTACAGTTCTGGAGTTCCTGCAGGCCCGACTCTCCGCAGGGTTGACCCACTCCATCTTGAAGGTTTATGTGGCGGCGATATCGGCCTACCATGTCTCTCTAGGTGGACAGTCAGTGGGCAGACACCCCCTGCTTACACGTTTCTTCTGCGGTGCGCTGAGGCTAAAGCCCCCAGTACGGTCTCGTATTCCTCCTTGGGAACTGGCTGTGGTGCTCAAAGCTATCTGTAGGCCTCCCTTCGAGCCTATTGAGGAGTTTTCTGATCGCCATCTCTCTCTGAAGGTCACTTTCCTTCTGGCGATATCTTCTCTCAAGAGTTGGAGATCTTCAGGCCCTCTCAGTGGCCCCTACTCACTTGGACTTTGCGCCCGGCACGGCGAAAGCCTTTCTATACCCTAGAACAGGGTATGTTCCGAAGGTCCCCTCCTCGGCACCAAAAAAGCATAACTGTATGTGTCCAGTGCGAGCACTGGACACATACGTCCACAGAGCTGCCATGTGGAGAAGGGCGGACCAATTGCTAGAATGCTACGGTCCCCCTAAGAGGGGTCTGCCTGCTACAAAGCAGACCCTCAGTCGGTAGATTGTGGATGCCATTAACATTGCCTATGAGTCCTCTCAGCTCCCCTCGCCGATGGGAGTCAGAGCTCATTCGACTCGAAGTGTGGCGGCCTCCAAGGCCTTTCTCGCAGGTGTCCCAATACAGGACATCTGCAATGCTGCGGGATGGTCTACGCCCCTGACCTTTGTCAGATTTTATGGCCTTGACATACGGGCCACTCCAGGCTCTTCCGTCCTCTCACCCTAGATGTGCTCCACAGGGATACTGGGCAGGGACTTGGAAGCCTGGCGGTGTGGGTATCTCGTTCCCCTAGCGTTTTCAGATGCAGCTCGAGTACCTGAAGAGGAACGCCTCAGGTTACGTATGTAACCCTGGTTCCTCGAGGGAACGAGACGCTGCGTCTCAAGGCCATACTTCCGGCATCCCTGCCAGTGCTTGCTTCATTCCTAGAAGCTGACGCCGGTTTCACCGCACGTGCTTTTATACCAGCTGGTCATTATGTCATTATGTAGGTGTTGGGACTGAACCAGCTAATATTAATTTCCACTGACGAGGAGCAGGATTGCTTTCTAATTACTGCTAGATTTCAGCTGGTTTTTTTCAGCTGGCTAGAAGCTGACGCCGGTTTCACCGCACGTGCTTTTATACCAGCTGGTCATTATGTCACCCCATCCGTGACGTCTCGCCCATCCATTGGATAGATTGCACACGATATTCAGAGCCGCTCACGCTGGAGGTGTTCCCCTAGCGTTTTCAGACGCAGCGTCTCATTCCCTCGAGGAAACAGGGTTACATATGTAACCTGAGGCGTTTTCTCTTATAAGTGTCACATTCTCACCAAGGCAGCATATTTGATCAAGAATACAATAAAAACACATTAATTACAATTTAAAATTACTTAAAACATTTTAAAAACATTCCAAAATTTTGCCGACCCCAAACTTTTGAATGTTTGTGTAAATTTCTAATATCTGCCTTTTTTCAGTTATTGGTCACAGCATAAAAAATTTTTTTATGCTGTTCATCACATCAGTCTGATACATCCCTAGGGTTGACTGTTCAGGTGGAAAAAGCATTAAAAATATGTCTTCACAAAAATTTTTCCAGATGACAACTGGCATTCAGTGGCGTCTACCCAAAATAGTCTATTTTTAAAAACAATAGAGCATGTTTGTTTCCATCTTTTGCCTGACAGGCTGCTAATATAAAAAGGTTGTTTGTGGTGAACATGAACTGAAAACTGAGAGGGGAAAAAAAAATCTCTCCATTGACTCAGAGACCTGTGGCCCTGAGGAATGTCTCTCTGTTCATGTCCTGGTCTTGCTGCTGGTTTAGTGCCCAAACAAGTAAATGTGATATAACTGGTAAAAACAGCTCTAACAATCCAAACAGGGTACACTTTCCACAATTTCTCTCTCCCAGAAAAAGCTCCCCTCGAAAACATGCATAGTGATGTTTAGCTCCGACGAGACTGCGAAGTCTTAGCCCCGAGGCCTAGACAAAAAAACCTGAGCCTCACAGCTGTTTAGTGCTGCACCAAGCTGCCTCAACAAAGACGCAATCCCTCGAGAACCTCTGAAATTTTCCATTTTGTTTCTCAGAGGTAAACCAACCACTATATTGCACCATATAATAATCTCATCTACACCAGTCACTTATATTCATTAAAGCAAGGCTTTCCACTGCCTTCCCACATCAAAACCAAGGCCAAAAGCAAAGCTACTGCGGTGAAGATTAACATCAGGGCCGAATACAATCAATAGTTAATGAATGAGTGGAACAGATGCCCTAATCATACCTGTGGAGTGCCAGAAAACAAAAAAGGAGACATGTTACATGAGGAAGAAGGATGAAAATGTGCCATCTTGGCTTTCGTTCTCTGTAATTGGTAATCTCAGGAGACCAGAAACATGCTCTCATCAGAAGTGTGAATGCGAACATTTCACAGATATGAGGGATAGGAGAGATAGCATACTAATGTATAGCAGCTAGCATCTGGAGTGGTGGTTAATCCAGCTGCGCTTCATTAAACCGCACATCAAAGACACCGAACTGTGACACAGAGGAGGGGATGGGGGGCGGGTCTGAGACAGAAAGGGAGACGCCAACAGGATTTCTCAAGAGTCTGATCAGATCAGTCAAGTATTTATGAAATCAGAAAGCCATGACACCCCAGCGCCTTTGTTAGGTGCTGACAGACATTTGCTGAATGTGTTTTCTTAGTAAAATCACTCATTTTTAACCTCTCATTAGTGTCTGGCACACTTTCTAAGCGGCTCTCGCTGTGCCGGGCCTGGTGAGAAATGAGTGTGTTGTAAATTACAAGCAGAAAAACCGTGGTTGGTGTTTTGTATTTATGATCACACTAGAAACTGTGCCCTGCCTAACAGCGTGCCCTGACCAATGAGAAGCCATTTGTCTCTTAAAACATTCAAAGGTCTCAGCCATTTGGGCCAATGTCCAATTATGCTAAGTGTGATTTTGGACCGATAAGATTTTGAAATGGGTGGGGCTTAGCAGCACAATGCTGCACAAATCCACCTTGTTTTTAGCATAAGTTTTAACAATTTAAACTAAGATTTTAATGTGAAAGGCAGGAGCATCATGCAGCCTGTGGTTGGGGGCTGGGTTCAATTCCTGATATAATATATGTTTTTGTAATCAACCAAGCAAATCTGCAACTGGACTTGAATGCCAGTGATCGGCCAGCATTTTCATGTATGGAAAATAGCACAAATCTAAAGTTCTGTTATTAAACTCTAGATGGCGCAGTCCGATAGATCTAACTCAATATCATATGGTATAGCTGATTGGCTCTTTTTGTTTCGGCAGCCAATGAGTTCGCTGTTCAACATTCAAATACTTAGCTAGTGCTTGCTGTAACAGTTGCAGTGCGCTTCAGAAACCCTCCACCTTCCCCAGCTCCACCTGTATAGATCTGCTATGGGGTGATCATGTATGCTATATATGGAAGTTATTTCATATACAGCGAGTAAAATAAGTATTGAACACGTCACCATTTTTTTCAGTAAATATATTTCTAAAGGTGCTGTTGACTTGAAATCTTGGGTAACAACCCAAGTAATCCAAATATACAAAGAAAACAAAACAAGAAATTAAGTTATGTGTAATAAAATGGAATGACACAGGGAAAAAGTATTAAACTACTGAAATTTATTTAATATTTTGTAAAAAACCCTTTGTTGGTAATGACAGCTTCAAGACGCCTCCTGTATGGATAAATTAGTCTCATACATTGTATGATGTAGAGGTGTGATTTTGGCCCATTCTTCCACACAAACAGTCTTCAAATTTTGAAGGTTCTGTGAACTCTGATCTTTAGTTCTTATTTTTAATTGGATTCAAGTCAGGTGATTGGCTGGGCCATTCTAGCAGCTTTATTTTATTTTTCTGAAACCAACTGAGAGTTTCCTTGGCTGTGTTTGGGATCATTGTCTTGCTGAAATGTCCACCCTTGATTCTTCTTCATCATCCTGGTACTGTAGGTGTTGGGACTGAACCAGCTAATATTAATTTCCACTGACGAGGAGCAGGATTGCTTTCTAATTACTGCTAGATTTCAGCTGGTGTCTTGGCTTTCCATGCCTTTTTGAACCTCTCTTTCTTCACGTGTTCAATACTTTTTTCCCTTTGTCATTCCATTTTATTACACATAACTTAATTTCAGAACTAATATGTTTTGTTTTCTTTGTATGTATGGATTACTTGGATTGTTACCAACGTTACCAAGTCAACAGCACCTTTAGAAATATATTTACTGAGAAAAATGGTGACGTGTTCAATACTTATTTTACCCGCTGTATGTTATATGTGCATCAGCAGTATTTCTTACATGCTCACAGCAGCATGTTTTGGATGTGTTGGCTGTAGCAAGTCTCGGTACTTGCTCTGACGCAAGATCAAACACATTAACTTTGTCATGTACATTACCATGCTAAACCCTCTGAGAGTTGTCATGATAGAATTATTATATAGTAAAACTTAAGCTTCCATTGTAATAGTTACTGCAGTGTCTTCAGATCCAGTATTAAGAATATTAGGCCTGTATGTCCTGCATTGACAGAATCCACAGAAACAAATTAATTTAAAACATAAGCACTGGACAATATGAAGCTAAATTATGGGATTAGATCTCTGCCTCAATTCTGTGCGCGAAAGATCATATTTTGAGCATGCAAAAATGCATTTTGCACGTGCGCGATCTGAGTTTTGTGGAGAAAATGTTCATCTCGCAAAGAAGAAAGTATTTTGAGCGCACTAAAATCAATTTTGTATTTAAAACAAGTTTTTGGATGTGTGCAGACCTTCTCTTTTGCGCGTGCAACGTTTTACTAGCTAGCTGCTTCACCTTAATTCTTAATTCTTTTGCAGTTAACATGCATCTTTTCTTCTCCACATGTTTTTGACTGACCCTGCTGACCCACTGAGGATTTTGCTGTCCAATGGTCATGCATTAACTTTGCAATTTCTAGTATTGCGTTAGTTTTGAATATTTCTCATGAGCATTTAATAATTTTTGACTTTCAGTCTGAGTTAAATCTCTTTTTTGGCTCATTTTATCTGTAAAAGAAAACCTGCTTAATAATTATGCACTCCTGAATATAAGACATTTTTCACTTCCAGCCTTCATTAATAATTGTATATCAGTTATAAATGATTAAATACAAGATAAATAGTAGTTATTAACTCTTTCACCGCCAGCGTTTTTTAAAAAAGTTGCCAGCCACCGCCAGCGTTTTTGATGATTTTCACCTAAATTTGACGGCCCTCAGAATATTTTCTGCTATGAATATAAGAACATATTATATATCAAAATAAAGAACCAAGTCTATGCTTTTAAACAAAAAAAAAATTAAAACTATTTTATTCTATCTTCATGTGTTCATGTTTTATGACCATTTGAACACAGGTGGGTACCATCAAAAATACAACATTTTGGACAAAAAAACTGAGAAAAATGCATTTTTATATTACATTTTCATGCAAAATACATTCAGATGTCATATTCTTTCACCTGTAAATAATTATATGAATAATTTAAATTGCATTCAATAAACAGAACAAACAGACACACACACACACACACACACACACAAACATATGATTATACACACACACACAAGCTACATACATACATATGCATACATATACTGTACATGCACACACACACGTCCACACACACACACACACACACACACACACACACACACACACACACACACACACAAACATATACATATGATTATACACACACACACACAGGCTACATACATACATATACTGTACATGCAGACAGACAGACAGACAGACAGATAGACAGATAGACAGATAGATAGATAGATAGATAGATAGATAGATAGATAGATAGATAGATAGATAGATAGATAGATAGAACACACACACACACACACATACACACCCCTATTCAGATCGACGGATCGGTTATAACTACAGATGTTTCTGTGTCTCTCTCTCTCACAGACTACATCGTCCCGATCAGATTCAAAATGGTCAAAGCATGATCTACATAGGCTATGATCTATATATGATCTAAATTTTCTCTGACCCTCCATGTATGCCGATCGTCTTCTATTCACACCCTAAAGACCCGGAAGTCCCGTAACTCATTCAGGACATGCGCTAGGGCTTTCCTTACCGTAATACACCTAGAACACGGAAAGCCGTAAAAACTCGTCAATGGCGGGGAAGCGTTGTCTCTTAATTGACGAGATATCTCATCAATGGCGTTGAAAGAGTTAAGATTGATGAAGTTTGGAATTGGTAAAATGTGCTTGGAAAAAAATATGATCAGAATATCAACTTGCATAATAATTATGCATGAACTGTATCTTGTGCTGTTGTCGGTAATGCAAGGAATGTTGTGATTGGTTGTCAAGGCAGCCAATCAGAATTTAGCAGCCTCGTCTCTGATTGGCTGAATTATGGCATATTGTAATGCTGGGTTGTGTTGAGCAAGCAAGCCGTCAGCATTTAGAGAACACTGAGGGCGGGCATCAGGTGAGCAAGCTAGTGAAACGTTGCACGCACAAAAGAGGTCTGCACACATTCAAAAGGTATTTTAAATGAAAAATTTATTTTCGTGTGCTCAATACTTTCTTCTTTGCAAAACAAACATTTTCTCCACAAAACTCAGTTCACGTGCAAAACACTTTTGTGCACAGAATTGTGGCAGAGATCTAATCCCATACTAAATCTGCATCTTATCTCTGCAAATAGAGGCTGTTCTCTCATGTCCTTCAAATAAACGTGACACACCTGAGACACAGATTACATGGCACATGCAGATTTTGATTGATCTACAAAAATCAGTCACTAAAAGCTCAGAAGTAATGTTTAAAAAATGATAATTTTGAGACACTATTCATTTTGTACATATAATTGTGCAAATTAATTTTCAAATGTAAAAATATATTTTGGAAGCGCCATTTGAAATCCATTTGGCTTAAAAATCTGAGGGGGCATGTATATATCTTAGCTGTACAAAATTGTCTGTTATGTTGATTGATACTGCAAATTGGTGATTATTATATTATTTAAATGTATAATCATAATCATACACACTGGGTTGTAACGCAAAATAGTTTTATCATTTACTGCACTTTTTATTATTCGTCTAGTTATTTATTTATCTATATGGGCTAATGAATCTGAGTCTCACACATTCACAAAAAATAGCTTACTTCTGCATTGAAAAATAAGATATATAGAAAACCAAGGGACTGACATACTGTTTTATCACTTTTCTCTTTCTAAGTTTTATCATATTGTTTAGGACCAGCCGCTCTGTGTGGGTACTCACTGTCAGTACTTCATTTCATTTGGTCGTATCTTAATGGATTTACAGCGTAGGTCCACTGTCAGTCTCACCTTCAGAAGCTCCTCTATTTGCATCATAAAGCAGTGCTTCAGTCCATGCTGGCCTTTTGTCTCTTACACACAGACCAGAAAATCTTCTCTGAAGTGAGGGAATGAGAAAGAAAATGGATGAGAATTTATGAAGGAAGCAAAAAGAAAGCTGTTAATCTCCTATTGGCGCTGGAGGTGGTTGAAGTACTGGAAATGCTGTTTTGTTGTGTATATGTAAGAAATTGAATTAAAAATGGATTAGTTCATCCAAAAATCTTTTTTTTTCTTCTGTGGAGCATAAACGTGGAAAATTTGCTTCAGTCCCCACCGACTATGTAACTAGCCTAACAGACAGACGATGCTGCTTCAGCTTTATATTTTGCAGGTGAGCAGCATGGTTATGCAGGTTGACTAGTTAGACCAGCACTAACCAGTCTAGGGCAGCATGAAGACTTCTGTGTGTTGCAGTATGAGTGGATTGATGATGTTATGGGTGCATGTGTTGCAGCCTGAAGCTAAACAGCAATCTGCTTTCACCCAGCATGTGTTGAATTCAGCTGTCTGCCGCCCCTCTCACTGACCCACAGCAGAAACCACTTCCTCTACGAGCTATTTAATCACCTCTAGCTTATGAAATCTGTCCTTCGGTCTATTTGTCCTTTAATCCCTGTCTCGATTTTTTTCTCAATATTTTTAACTCCTCTCTCTCTGCAATGCAAAATAAATAAATAAATAAAAATTTCCTAAAAACAAGAAAAGCTGAAAAGCACAATTGTGCGAAACAATAAGACAATAAGAGAATATATCTTGAATTAATTTATTGCTCTTACCTCAATAGCAAATTGTTTTGATTTTTGTTTTGTTCTGTTTTATTGTCCTGTCCTGTTCCGTTTTTATGTTGTTTTTTGTCCTGTCCTGTCCTGTCCTTGTTTGGTCCTGTCCCTGGTCCTGGTCCTGGTCCTGTCCCTGTCCTGTCCTGTCCTGGTCCTGGTCCTTGTTTGGTCCTGTCCTGTCCTGTCCTTGTTTGGTCCTGTCCTGTCCTGTCCTTGTTTGGTCCTGTCCTGTCCTGTCCTGTCCTGTCCTGTCCTGTCCTGTCCTGTCCTTGTTTGGTCCTGTCCTGTCCTTGTTTGGTCCTGTCCTGTCCTGTCCTTGTTTGGTCCTGTCCTGTCCTGTCCTTGTTTGGTCCTGTCCTGTCCTGTTTGGTCCTGTCCTGTCCTTGTTTGGTCCTGTCCTGTCCTGTCCTTGTTTGGTCCTGTCCTGTCCTTGTTTGGTCCTGTTTTGTTCTGATCTGTTTTTGTGAATGTTAATCTTTCTTATTTGCATCCAACACTTAAAACAATTGTACATTTTCCCTATATTAACCCTTTCATCTATTAAAAGTTACCATATTAATAATACTATAAATGTAACAACATTTAGTGGTGTATGTGCCAAACACAGAATGAATAGCACATGTACATGTACTTTTAGTAGTATGTTTTTTTTTATGTTTATAATTAAATATACTTATACATTCATGTTAATGTACATATAATTAAATTATATGTACAATATTTGTTATACTCATATATTTATTTAAAATCTATTATATATTAATGTCTTGTATTCAACAGGATTTCTTTGTCTTGTGTTGTCTCTTGTCTTAAAGGGATAGTTCACCCAAAAAGGAACAATTTGTTGCCATTTGCTCACCTGTAATTTAAAACTGGATTATCAGATTAGGTGTTGAATCATTCAAACCAGTTTTGTGAACTGGATTAACATTACTGCAAACATCTGATTCAAAATAGCGATTCTCTTGCATGTTGCACATCACTGCCTCTCTCCTGAACATGCCAAAGACAGTAAAAATGTTCAGAGAATAACAGCAGCTAGTACATTTCTCTCTTCTCCATCACATGACTGTAGAAGACTTGAAATGCAGTGCATGAGTCATATGGACCATTTTACAAAGCTTCAAAGTCCCTATACACTGCAGTTGCACAGAGCAAGTACAATGGCTCCTTTTGTGCTTTGCAATGAAAAGAAATTCATATGGAGTCATATCAGGTGTAACAACCCCTATAATGTGTTTTCTTCTTCCTTTCCTTCATCTTTCTCCAGTTGCACTTGTGTGTCTCTCCATCTGCATCTGTCTGAACGCATGACTAGAGCTTTTCCTTGAGTTTTCTTCTATCTCCTTTCTTTGCCCCAGTCTCATGAATTTCTGAAGTGATCTGTCTCTGCATGTAGTTTTTTTTAGAGAGAGAATGAAAGCGAGATTGATCTTCCTCGCTCATGCTTACAGTGCTTCCTTTGATAGTTTGGCTGCCGTATTTACCCTTGTTTCTGTAACTTTCACAACATGCATGCATTAACATGCCACTCATTTAAGAAAACGGTCCACTGTTTTATCAGCCTCACCTTTCTATTTCTAAATGCAAGCCCTCCTCCCGTTTTTACTTTGCCACCATCTCGCTATTTCTCCCTCCTCCTCCTCCTCTCTGACTCTGTCTTTCCTTTGCCTAAGGCCTATACTTTTATCAATCCCTGCACTCTAGCTACCTGTTGCCATGCCAACCCCATAATTTAGTGTCTTACACAATGCAGTGCGTACACCTGCCTCATGTGCTCGCCTTACCATGAGAATCTTACCTGCGCTGCACCACCGAAGGTGCTTTTAATGACTCATTTAGAACCGAGCTTTTAATGTTCCGCCTCCTGTGCTCGCCCTGTCATCTCCACAGCCCACACGCGCTCCATAAAGACCCTCTTCAGCTTGAGAGAGCCCAGTGCATGGAGGGAATATTTTATTGCCAACACTGTTAATGTACTCACTTATTATTAAGTTGACACTGTGTGTGTGGCTGTGTGTAAACTTGTGAATTTCCCCATGACAACTGGGTGCTTGCTGAATGGCACATGAAGTGTTTCTGTTTTTGAGCTGCCGTGTGCGTATTCATGCCTGTTAGCATACGTGCATGTGAGCATGAAGTGGATAGATTTGGAAGTGAGCAGCTGTGTGAGTTTCAGACCTCATTAAGGTCCCTTGTTAGTTTTTTGTTTATGCACATCTGTCTCTTTCTTTGGTGGGGAGCTTTTAGTTCGGTGCGTAATAGCTCTAATTACGGTTGAGAGCTAGCGTATGAGGTTAAGCTACCTGGTCACAGAGATGACGCTAATGTGGACTTCATGGTTAATGTTTGCTGTTTTCTGTTATGCTCATCTTTCCTTATGCTGCTGTTATCCTGTGCACCCACTGGGATCTTCCTATCTTCTGATGATCTCTTTCAATATCCAGGCCAAAGCAGCAAGAAAAAAAAAACAGTTTCATCTCACAAGGACCACCTTTACACTTGACCACATTAATGTAAATGCACCCACAATGCAGTGTGGACATATCATTCTACGTATTATTCTATAATAATATAATTATTACATTTGAATGGGTTTCGACCACATTTTCTTTTATATATAATATAAAAAGGGTCAGTAAGATTTTTAAAAACACTTATGCTCACCCATATTGTGAAATATTATTACAATTTAAAGTAACTTTTTTTTATTTTTAAATATTTAAAAATATAACTTATTTCTGTTACGGCAAAGCTGAATTTTCAGCATCATTACTCCAGTCTTCAGTGTCAGATGATCCTTCAGAAATCATTCTAATATGCTGACCTGCTGCTCAAGAAACATTTCTTATTATTATCAATGTTAAAATACTTGTGCAACTCAGTATTTTTACATTTTTGAGGATTCTTGAAAGAATTGAAATTTAAGAAGTCTTTCTGGTAACACTTTACTTAAAGCCTTTATTTAAAGTAGTATTAATGCATTAATTTTGCCTTGTAATGCACCTTATAATGAATTGTGCAATCTCATGAATAATTGTAACCACAGTTAATACATTATAAGTTATCAATTCATTGTTACACAATGCATTTTAAATCCAGTTATAATTATTTCAACAAGATATAATGTATTACAATGCACATTATGAATAATTAATGCATTTTACCCTTTAATAACCATTTATAATGCATATATATATATATATATATATAAAGGCTTTAAGTAAAATTTACCGTCTTTCCTTTTGCTTCTGATCAATTTAATACATCCTTGCTGAATAATATCATCAAAAATATTTTTAAATATTAACTGTTGTCACGTTTCACACAATGAGTACTGGAACGAAGGAGCGAGGAGATGAGGAATAAACTTCAACATGGACGTTAACTCAACGAATGCAGGGAAACAAACACAGGAACTCAGGAATGACATCCAGGAAGACAATTCAACAGCAGACACTAGACTCAGGGAAACACAGGGCTTATAAACTGTGGAGTAAAAGATAATTAATGACACACGCCTGGAACTAATGATTACAAAATTGGAACTGAATGAGGACAAGAACAGGAAAACCAAATAAGGACATGGAGGGAGCACATGGGGAGAAAAACAAAACACAAGACAGGACACGGGGACACAAGTCTGACAACTGTAGTGTAATATATATACAGGTGCATCTCAATAAATTAGAATGTCGTGGAAAAGTTTATTTATTTCAGTAATTCAACTCAAATTGTGAAACTCGTGTATTAAATAAATTCAATGCACACAGACTGAAGTAGTTTAAGTCTTTGGTTCTTTTAATTGTGATGATTTTGGCTCACATTTAATAAAACCCACCAATTCACTATCTCAACAAATCAGAATATGGTGACATGCCAATCAGCTAATCAACTCAAAACACCTGCAAAGGTTTCCTGAGCCTTCAAAATGGTCTCTCAGTTTGGTTCACTAGGCTACACAATCATGGGGAAGACTGCTGATCTGACAGTTGTCCAGAAGACAATCATTGACACCCTTCACAAGGAGGGTAAGCCACAAACATTCATTGCCAAAGAAGCTGGCTGTTCACAGAGTGCTGTATCCAAGCATGTTAACAGAAAGTTGAGTGGAAGGAAAAAGTGTGGAAGAAAAAGATGCACAACCAACCGAGAGAACCGCAGCCTTGTGAGGATTGTCAAGCAAAATCGATTCAAGAATTTGGGTGAACTTCACAAGGAATGGACTGAGGCTGGGGTCAAGGCATCAAGAGCCACCACACACAGACGTGTCAAGGAATTTGGCTACAGTTGTCGTATTCCTCTTGTTAAGCCACTCCTGAACCACAGACAACGTCAGAGGCGTCTTACCTGGGCTAAGGAGAAGAAGAACTGGACTGTTGCCCAGTGGTCTAAAGTCCTCTTTTCAGATGAGAGCAAGTTTTGTATTTCATTAGGAAACCAAGGTCCTAGAGTCTGGAGGAAGGGTGGAGAAGCTCATAGCCCAAGTTGCTTGAAGTCCAGTGTTAAGTTTCCACAGTCTGTGATGATTTGGGGTGCAATGTCATCTGCTGGTGTTGGTCCATTGTGTTTTTTGAAAACCAAAGTCACTGCACCCGTTTACCAAGAAATTTTGGAGCACTTTATGCTTCCTTCTGCTGACCAGCTTTTTAAAGATGCTGATTTCATTTTCCAGCAGGATTTGGCACCTGCCCACACTGCCAAAAGCACCAAAAGTTGGTTAAATGACCATGGTGTTGGTGTGCTTGACTGGCCAGCAAACTCTCCAGACCTGAACCCCATAGAGAATCTATGGGGTATTGTCAAGAGGAAAATGAGAAACAAGAGACCAAAATCCATACCACCTCAGCAGTGCCACAAACTGATCACCTCCATGCCATGCTGAATTGAGGCAGTAATTAAAGCAAAAGGAGCCCCTACCAAGTATTGAGTACATGTACAGTAAATGAACATACTTTCCAGAAGGCCAACAATTCACTAAAAATGTTTTTTTTTTTATTGGTCTTATGAAGTATTCTAATTTGTTGAGATAGTGAATTGTTGGGTTTTTGTTAAATGTGAGCCAAAATCATCACAATTAAAAGAACCAAAGACTTAAACTACTTCAGTCTGTGTGCATTGAATTAATTTAATACACAAGTTTCACAATTTGAGTTGAATTACTGAAATAAATGAACTTTTCCATGACATTCTAATTTATTGAGATGCACCTGTATATATAGTTAAACATTTATATCTAGATGGATGGATGGAAGGAAGGAAGGTGTGAAAGGTGTGAAGGAGTGTGAAAAGAGAGAAATGTGACCCTGGACCACAAAATCAGTCATAAGGGTAAATTTTTCGAAATTAAGATGTCTACATCATCTTAAACCTGAATAAATAAGCTTTCCATTGATGTATGGTTTGTTAGGATATAACAATATTTGGCCAAGATACAACTATTTGAATATCTGAAATATGAGGGTGCAAAAAAATCTAAATATTGAGAAAATTGCCTTTAAAGCTGTCCAAACGAAGTCCTTACAAATACATAGTACTAATCAAAAATTAAGTTTTAATATATTTATGGTAGGAAATTTACAAAATATCTTCATGGAACATGATCTTTACTTAATATACTAATGATTTTTGTCATAAAAGAAAAATCTATGACCAAGACAATGTATTTTTGGCTATTGCTACAAATATATCCGTGCTACTTAAGACTGGTTTTGTGGTCCAGGGTCACAAATGGTTAAAGGGGGATGGGACTGAAAGCATGTGTTACAATCATGTAGGATAAGCACGGTGGGCTAATTAATAAAGAACAAGTCCTAATGAATTTAATTACACACACGTCTGGCCAATGAAGGCTGCAAAGCAAAGAGAGGTGGTAAATGAGAAGATTAGTGCTAACATGTAATAGAGGGATTACAGTACAAAACAGCAGCAGAAACTGTGTTTACACAGCAGATGCAGTACCTGAGCATGCCAACCAATTTGAGTACTGTTTAATTTTTGAAACTGCCTTCGTCTCTTTCTCTCTTCATTATTCATGAGCCGTGTTCCATACACATGAGTCTTCAGATCAGTTCACTTCTCTTCCTGTATGCATCATATCCAGGATTAGACACAAAACATTTTTTGCACTGAATCTGCACAGTTATGTAAGATAATGTTTAACACAGAGACTGAATGCATAATCAGTCTTTATCAACACAATTGTTTTACATACTGTCTACTGGCCTACATACAGTGACTTATAGTGCATCACACTTCATTTCTTGTTCTCTCTACATATCTGCTCAGAAAGTGCATGCACGTAATCTGGAAAGCAACACATTCAAAGCATATTTCTTGACAAACATTTGATGAAAGTGTGGATTTACATCTGCCTAATGTCTAACAGGGAAAGTTTTGTGATATATTGGTGAGAATTTATCCTTTTAGGAAATGATTATTTCACAAGAAAATGATCAGGGACTCGTCACTCATATTTTTATTAAAATGTTTTGCAAATTTATTAAAGCACCATCTTTCCACTAGATGTAGTGCCTGCCTGATCATATTAGAATTGCCTCTATGATATAATGAACAGGACAGGTGTTTTGTGTCATAATTGTCGTTATTGTACATTCCAGCACGACTGAAAGGCTTAATTCACCACAACTATCCATTTTATAATGACATTCATAACATGCAAAAAATAGAATACAAGCTAAAATGAATGTTACCACATAATTGTATACTGTAGTTATGAAGTGCCACCGTCTTTTTTGCTAAATTAATTAAATCCCCCCACCCCTCCCCCTTGTTGCTGTTGTTCAGCTTTTCTGTAGACAGTGTTTATCAACCGTGACCAGAGTGTTGTGTGTGCTAATAATGACAAATTGTGATTAGCCATGGCTAACCTGCTCCCTAAGCACAAAAACATCGTGCTGCAGCCCCGTCACTTAAAATCAGAGCTGCTGCGTGTTTATAACTCTCTGAGGGAATCAACAATGAACTTAATAATGCAAGATAACTCAAAAAAGCCCTCTGCATAAAGTTTTCAGTGCTAAGTTTTTCATGCTAAGTTAACCCATCATTTTTTTCAGTGAATATTATGGATGTTACATACACTCCTTAGGGCTTATGCATAAAAACAAGCAGAATGAATTTCAGTGTAAATCATTCATAAATCCATTCCTACATCGATTGTTGCAGTCCACTGAAGATCACAATCTACATAAGAATGGTTTTATGAATGATTTACCCAGAAAAGCATTCCGCTCGTGTTTCATGAAAAAGCCTTTCCTCAGCTTTCTTCAAGCCTTTATCAATGGCTACTGCTGCATAGCTATCCCAGTGTTTCCTGCCACTGTCAACTTCCACATTTCATATAACACACTCTTTGAAAATATACTACATTTAAATGTTATGTCTTTGCCCACCACAGGAAAATCCTGGAGGTGCAGATCATTGACGATGAGGAGTACGAGAAGAACAAAACCTTCACCATCCACCTGGGGGAGCCAGTGCTGCTGGAGATCGGGCAGAAACACGGTCAGTGGATTTCTGTGTGACATCCATACTCCAGCTGCAGTGCTCTGTGGCTTTGTATTAGAATACAGATTAGGGTCCCTGTTTAATATTGTATTAATAGCTTACACATCTATCCCTGAATAATTTAGAAAGAGATTTGATAGAAAGGCTTCTTTGTGTGAACGGAGCGAATAATGGAAGACAGTGGAGGTCTTATAATGGGTGACTTGTTATAATGGGAGAGCAGGAACAGGCAGTAACTGGTCTCAGTGCAAGCAGCCATGTTGAAGGAATATCTCTAGGCCATTTCTGTACATTAATTATGTACTAACCGCTCTAATTTAATGTTCATCCCCATGCTCTTCATATTGCCATACTGTTACAGAATCCAATTAAGAATGTTGATGCCATTAACATAAGCATTTTTTGATGATTTTTGTCTTTCAGTCTCTCTCTCTCATGCTTTTCTAGGACAAGAAGTTTATTTCCTGCTTGTGTGTAGTGCTACTATAGAATATGATACATTACAGTGGATTATAATAAACACAAAAGGATGAATTCAGTAAACAGTTATATGCAGTATTTCACAAACCTAAACAAAAACATGCTTCTGGTTCCTTAATCATTCACAATCAATCAGGGGTTTTCAAATTTAACTTTGGGGACCCCTGGGGGCCACAGAAATGAAAATCGTATTTACTTTATTTATGTATTATTTTTGTGAAATGTATTTTTAGGGCTGTTTTGTAATTTTTATAAACATTTTGTATTATTTTTATTTATTTATTTTTGCATCTATTGACAGCAATGTTGTTATTGTTAAAACTATTAAAATAGTTCAAATTCTCCTTTTGCTGAACTTTCCTTTTCTCCCTTTCTAAATCTCATATCACGTCGGAAAGGCATTTATTTTCAATTAAAAATTAAGGAAATAATCGAAAGGTTGAATATAACTTATCGGGTAGGGTTAGGGTAGGTTTAGGGAGGGCTTTATTGTCCCAATAATGTGGCATCCATTTAATAATTTTAATTAAAATTGTAATTTGCACTCAATATGTTATTGCATACTGTTTAATAACGCACTACAATGCTGAGGTGCAGATAATTGCTACTATTTGCAATAAGTAGTATAAATAGCAGAAAATCCTGCTATTTTAACATTGTAAATAGAATCTATAGCTATTTGCACTTAGTGTAAATAGCATATTGCTAAGAAAATCCTGCTATTTTCATTGTGTAAATTGAATCCATTGTTATTTGCACTTAGTGCAAATAGCCTCTATCCCTATTTACACTTAATGCAAATAGCAGCTGCCAAGTTTATAACAGTGAGAAATAAAAACCTAATCTGAATATAGTTCAGATCTGCATTCTCCCATGCAACATTCAAACAGTTAGCAAGTCTGCCAGATTGCTGTAGTCTGCTGCATTTTTATAAAACTAGAACTCAAAAACGACATGCAAGATAGAAAATGATCATGCAAATTGTGTTCAACACACATTTTTGGCTGCATTTTCAGTTACTTGATTTGCAAAATTCCTTTAGTGAATTGGGCGCATCAACAAGCGCAGACCGTGCATGCAAATAAACCACTGTAAAAAGTGATGTTGACTTAACTTAAAAAATTGAGGAAACCCGTTGCCTTAAAATTATTAAGTAAATGATAATTAAAAAAATAAGTTAAGTGAATTGTAAAGTTCACTTAACTTTTATTTTTTTAAATTATTATTTACTTAAGGCAATGAGTTTCCTAAATTTTTTTTAAGTTAAGTCAACATCACTTTTTACAGTGCAGCACTACCACTGGGCACAATTCATTCTTAGTGAATTTCCTTGTAAATTGAGTTCTACCATATCAGCTCTGTGATACACGTACAATCTCTATGGCTCAGTAGATTTTCGATGTGTCTTCCTCTGACAGGAGACTCCAATGATAACAAACCAGCGGTGGGGGCAGAGGAAGAGGAGGTGGCCAAGATGGGGTGTCCGAGTCTGGGAGAGCACACCAAACTGGAAGTGGTGATAGAGGAATCGTACGAATTTAAGGTAGGTCTTGTGAATCAGGAAGAACAATACCGCTTTCATGAAGTGGTCTTACCTGCTCAATCTCTCACATTCAATTTCTACCTGAATCCTCACCTCTTTGTTCCCATGGTGACAGTCTCAATACTGAAGGTCACCGGGGTCAGGCGGCTCTGGGATTTAGAAGAGATTTGAGGTAGAAATACTGTGTTACTCCCTCCATGATTATCTTCAGCGCTCTAAATGCAAAGAAGCAAACAGCTAGGACAGGATGACATTGGAGAAAATGAAATTCTGACAGGGTTGTGCATAGACGCCCACTGCCTCACTGAAATCAGTTTAGCTGAGACCTCTGTGCTCACTGGGCTACGAGACTGAGTCATATTAAATCTTGTCTACTACGAGGACACATGAGAATTGTGGGTTTAGGTTTGATTTATCTTTTATATATGTATTTGTGTGTGTTTTCAGAATACTGTCGACAAGCTCATAAAGAAGACTAACCTGGCGCTGGTGGTGGGCAGCTGCAGCTGGAGAGAACAGTTTGTCAGCGCTGTCACTGTCAGTGCAGGTCAGTGTCTCTCTGCCAAACTGTGTTCACACATGCTCAAATAGAAGTGGACCACACAACTGATTCATATTCAATAAAAATTTATATAAAACCATGCAATAAGGCAAGATGTGGCAGGTTTCCAGCAACAACCAGTTTGTCTGTCCTCAATGAATGTGAATCATTCTGTGCGACATGACACAATCTCAGCCAAGAAGGAGATACTTAATGTTTAAAGTATGCTGGAAAAAATATATATCTTTTTTAAAAGTTAAAGTACTATTTCAGTATATTCACTATATTCCTGTTTAAAAATGTTATATTTAATTCAGTGTGTTATTTGCTGATTCTTTGTAATTATTTGTGAACCAGCAATTTCTAAATGAAAATTGTTTCAAAGTTAATCCTACATCAGTTATTTGTCAGCGTACAATTATGTGGAGCAAGACTAATTTTTCTTCAAAACCTGAAACTTGTGTAAAACATTTCACTGTACTAATAGAATTAAATTTAAATTAATTTAACTGAATTCATTTGAATTTAATGTTTTGTTTTCTCTAATTACTATACCGTACGGAAGACTGTATACTAGGGCTGAGCAATTAATTAATTTAATTGTTTTGAAGTTCAAAAAAATCACTTTAAAAACAAATTAATAAATGCATGTTTCCAAAAATTAAATGAGTAATCAAATTGAACTTAAAGGGTTAGTTAATCCAAAAATGAAAATTCTGTCATTAATTACTCACCTTCATGTCGTTCCAAACCTGTAAGACTTTCGTTCATCTTTGGAGCACAAATTAAGGAATTTTTGATGAAATCTGAGACATAGACAGTAATGCAACTGACACCTATACCTATAACAATAATGACAATTGTTAAAGGTCCCATGAAATCAAAATTGAAGTTTCTTGGATCAATATGTTAGTCTTAAGGTTATCTGTATGTCAGTGTGCTCCAAAACAGTAACAAAATTCGCATTTAGAAGATATAAGTATTCAAAGCTTGCAGTTCGTCACTTCCGCCAAATCTGCTCAATTTTTTTTTTGATGTCACATCGTACTTCATCTTCTCATCAAACGTTCTGTCCAATCAAATGCTCTCTAGAATTCGAAGCGCCCGAATGGCTTTAGGCCAAACTGTGATATAAACGAACGCTATTGGCTATTTTAAAAAGGGGCGGGGCTTCTTGATATGTCCCGCCCTGTCTTCCTGTTTCAGTTAAAATTACCTTAACACATAGAATAATGCTGTGTGTTTCAAAGCATTTCAGGGGACCTTTAAACAAAGTCATTATTTTTGTTTTCTTTGCACACAAAAAGTATTCTTGTAGCTTCATAAAATTAAAGTTTAACCACTGATGTCACATGGACTATTTAAACAAAATCCTTACTACTTTTCTGAGCCTTGAAAGTGTCAATTGTGTTGCTGTCTATTAAGGATCAGAAAGCTCTCGGATTTCATCAAAAATATCTTAATTTGTGTTCTGAAGATGAACGAAGGTCTTACAGGTTTGGAACGACATGAGAGTGAGTAATTAAAGACAGAATTTTCAATTTTGGGTGAACTAACACTAATACTGACCAAAATAACCGTGAAATTTTTTTTTGTCATAATCAAGCAAACCCTTCTATATACTGTACCTTTTGTTTACCTCCTTAGGTGATGATGATGAAGAGGAGAGTGGGGAAGAGCGCTTGCCCTCGTGCTTTGATTACATCATGCACTTCCTGACAGTTTTCTGGAAGGTTCTGTTTGCCTTCGTTCCACCTACGGAGTACTGGAATGGCTGGGCCTGCTTCATCGTCTCCATCATGCTCATCGGGGTCTTGACCGCTGTTACTGGAGATTTGGCCTCTCACTTTGGTTGTACAGTGGGCCTGAGGGACACTGTCACAGCAGTGGTGTTTGTGGCCTTGGGCACATCTGTGCCTGGTGAGTGTTTATTTGTATATCAGATGCCATAGCATGTAGCTAATTAGTAAAGGATAACATAGTCATCCAGTCATTATCAAAAAATAAACCCTGAATGCCACGATTAACCAATTAGAGTCAAGTGTTCTATCAAATATTGATGTATTACATAATGTACCATTGAAATACAGCCGCTGCTTTCAACATGTTTTCAGCTTTTGTGTGCATGTGTGAATGTTGTAGCTTGTGCTTTCACACCTGTAGATCGATTGCTTTATTCCGAAACAGGGATTAAAATTATTACAATGTTGCTTTTTATACTTGGTGCGGTTCACTTTCACACGGCAAAGTTTCTAAACGGACCAAAATTGTTCATACAAATCACGTACGAGTAAACTGTCCTCTCATTGGTCAAAGTTCCATGGTTTATTTTCCGTGATTCTGCTCATAGTTGTCATCTGTCAGGATGGAATGACGACAGCTTTGCCTTCGCGGGCTTATTGTTGGGGTTTTTTGTAGCTGTCGTTATATTAATTTATCATTTTGAGCAGGAGTCCAGGATTTGTCGGGAAAACATTTTTAAAATGCACCTACTACGAAGAAAAGCAAAAGACGGCATTAGAAAATGAAAAGGCGTGCTTTGATTTTGAACGGCAAAGGCATTTAACCTCAGCTCTGCTCCCAAGTTAATCCACGGTTCATTTTAAGAGGAATTAGCAAAACAACACAGCTACTGCTTTTCACAGAACATACATAATTACCCATCATGCATTGTGATATAGCCTGGTTCGCAATTGCCGTTTTCACATATGCCCAAATGAACAGAGCTAAGGGGGGAAACTGGCCAGGTTCCGAAACAATGGGCCAGGTGTGAAAGCACCCTTAGACTGTGTTTAATGATGTGGACTCTTCAGCAGACCACGATTTGCAAGAGATCTGTGTGTTTGTCTTGGCATTAGCTGCATTAGAGTGGATGGACTGAATCTGCACATACTTGAGCTCTATTATGTCAAACCAAGCTCCAACACACATAATGAAAAGATCCACTTCAAAAGACGAATCTCAAATGAGATCTATTTTATATCTCTGTTGTTTCTTCAAGACAGCAGTAAGATTAAATAGAGGTGCTTGCATTTCTGTCTGCTCAGTTAGAGTTGGGCAATATAAGAACAAATTTCTATTACAATATTCTTACACATTTTGGTTGGTAATTATATGTTATAATGTGTAGTTTATAATGTGTATACTGTAATATACACATTGTTATGGAAAAGCGATGAAAAAAATATTAAATAAGTTCTGGTCACTTTTTCAAAGACCCCTAGTAGTCACAAATTTGATGTTATGCGTTTTTTCAAGGTAACATAGTGTCCAAAAAAAGATTTTAAAGGTGTTTGCAATACTTGCAATGTGACTCAACACTTTCCCAAATCTTTTTCTGCACATCCAAATCTTTTTGGAAGTACAGGTGCTGGTCATATAATTAGAATATCATCAAAAAGTTGATTTATTTCACTAATTCCATTCAAAAAGTGAAACTTGTATATTATATTCATTCATTACACACAGACTGATATATTTCAAATGTTTATTTCTTTTAATTTTGATGATTAGAGCTTACAGCTCATGAAAGTCAAAAATCAGTATCTCAAAATATTAGAATATTTACATTTGAGTTTGAATAAATGACCATCCCTACAGTATAAATTCTGGGTATCTCTTGTTCTTTGAAACCACAATAATGGGGAAGACCGCTGACTTGGCAATGATCCAGAAGATGAACATTGACACCCTCCACAAAGAGGCTAAGTCACAGAAGGTCATTACTGAAAGGTGTGGCTGTTTACAGAGTGCTGTATCAAAGCATATTAAATGCAAAGTTGACTGGAAGGAAGAATTTGGGTAGGAAAAGGTGCACAAGCAACAGGGATGACCGTAAGCTTGAGAATACAGTCAAGCAAAGCCGTTTCAAACACTTGTGAGAGCTTCGCAAGGAGAGAACTGAAGCTGGAGTCAGTGCATCAAGAGTCACCACGCTCAGACGTCTTCAGGAAAAGGGCTACCAAGCCACTTCTGAACCAGAGACAACGTCAGAAGCATCTTACCTGGGCTGTGGAGAAAAAGAACTGGACTGTTGCTCAGTGGTCCAAAGTCCTCTTTTCAGATGAAAGTAAACTTTACATTTCATTTGGAAATCAAGGTCCCAGAGTCTGAAGGAAGAGTGGAGGCACAGAATCCATGTTGCTTGAAGTCCAGTGTGAAGTTTCCACAGTCAGTGATGATTTGGGCTGCCATGTCATCTGCTGGTGTTGGTCCACTGTGTTTTCTGATGTCCACAGTCAACGCAGCCATCTACCAGGAAATTTTAGAGCACTTCATGCTTCCTTCTGTTGACAAGCTTTATGGAGATGCTGATTTCATTTTCCAGCAGGACTTGGCACCTGCCCACACTGCCAAAGGTACCAAAAGCTGGTTCAGTGACCATAGTGTTACTGTGCTTGATTGGCCAGCAAACTCGCCTGACCTGAACCCCATAGAGAATCTATGGGTATTGTCAAGAGGAAGATGAGAGACACCAGACCCAACAATGCAGATGAGCTGAAGGCCACTATCAGAGCAACCTGGGCTCTCATAACACCTGAGCAGTGCCACAGACTGATCGACTCCATGCCACGCCGCATTGCTGCAGTAATTCAGGCAAAAGGAGCCCCAACTAAGTATTGAGTGCTGTACATGCTCATACTTTTCATTTTCATACTTTTCAGTTGGCCAAGATTTCTAAAAATCTTTTCTTTGTATTGGTCTTAAGTAATATTCTAATATTTTGAAATACTGATTTTTGACTTTCATGAGCTGTAAGCTCTAATCATCAAAATTAAAAGAAATAAACATTTGAAATATATCAGTCTGTGTGTAATGAATGAATATAATATACAAGTTTCACGTTTTGAATGGAATTAGTGAAATAAATCAACTTTTTGATGATATTCTAATTATATGACCAGCACCTGTATTTTACCTGTATAGATGTTGATTCAGTAACTACTCTGATAGATTTATTTATTTAGCAAAGCATTCGTCAAACTGATTAAAGGAATCAATTCATAAGACTCATGGACTGTGATGGTTTTGTGTGCACTTGGTAGAAAGATGTGTTTTCTTGCCATTACTGCTTTTCTGCTCTTTTATCTCATCACATTCAAATCAGACTGAAAACTCAGATTTATAACTCAACAATATTTCTTTTTTTATCGGTTTATTGTTTTAACCTGTCTTTTACCCATCCTTATTGCCAGATATTTCTTCTGAGAAAAAGACCATTGTAATCTCATATTTGTCTCATCTAGAGATTCACAAAAGATCACAGTGGACAATTTGAGCACAGACTGCTCAGATTTCCAAGATACCAAAGTCTGCAATCAAATGTCAGATATTTTAATTTTAACGCAATCAATTCTCCTCAGGTTCCTCCAAGAATTTTATTATGTATTTCTATACTCTTTATTGTACAGTATGTCAACTATTCCCTCATTTGTTTCTGCTTTTCTTTCTCGTATGGACTTTTAGAAGAAACATCTGAGACAATGTTGATTAAACATAACTGATACCTCCATTCTGTCTTCTGAGCCAGTGTTTCCCAACCCTGTTATTGGACGCATTATCCTTATCCGCCCCATCCATTTCAGTTCTCTGCTAATGCGTTGAATCAGGTGTGTTATATTAGGAAGACTTCGAAATGTGTACTGTTGATGTGCTTCCAGGAACAGGTTTGGAAAACACTGTCCTGAGCTATGAGCTATGTCTTTCATTAAAATGTTCCTCTGGGGCTCTTCCAGTTCTCACTATTCTTTTTTCATCTTGTCTTTTCTTTTGCCCTCTACAGATACCTTTGCCAGCAAGGTGGCAGCCATCCAGGACCAATACGCCGATGCATCCATTGGAAATGTGACAGGTAGTAATGCAGTTAACGTCTTCCTGGGTATCGGAGTGGCGTGGACCATCGCTGCTGTGTACTGGCACAGTCAGGGCAAAAAATTTGAGGTCCCGCCGGGGTCGCTGGCGTTTTCCGTCACCCTCTTCACCATCCTGGCAGTGCTGAGTGTTCTGACACTACTGTATCGCCGCCGGCCCTCTGTTTCCGGGGGCGAGCTGGGGGGCCCGCGAACCGCCAAGCTGCTCACCGTGTTCCTCTTCCTCATGATGTGGCTCATCTACATCCTGCTGGCCTCGCTAGAGGCTTATTGCTACATGCCTGGCTTCTGAGAAAGTTCCTAAAGAGATGTACTCTTTGCTGTAAAACCTCCCATCATTCTTCCTCTCTGCTTTTGTGTACACGAGAAGTCTAAAATGAGTGTTTACATCTGTTCTTACTGATTATTATTGTTGTTGAAATTGAACTCGCATCCTTTCGCTAACACTGACGTGGATATCTAGATGAGTGTCAGTGAAGGATGATAGAGGCTCTGTGGTTTCATGCACAGCTTCTCTTTATAGATGGATCTCTCTTACATGGTGTCTGCCACCCCTTGGATATTCAGACACAGCAACTCTCTCCAGAATACTCTCCAGAGAGCCCCCTCAGCGTTTTTCTTGCTTCAGTGCTGTTTTTTCCAAGGATGGTCCTTTACGCCTCACTTCGATATTCTCTCAGAAATCCCTCTTCTATTATTCTCTCTTCCCTCTAAGTCGCTGTCAATAGACTCATTCCTTCTGCAGAGATTTGGGTATGCTTCACACCTCTACCTACCCTCAAGACATGAACACTCTGTTTCATCTGTCTTCTCTTGCCTGTAACTGAAGCTCCCCGCAGATATTCGTACCACACTATAGCGCTGTTCATTTTTCACAACTATAATTTCAGCTCAAGTGATCCGGTGAGGGCTGAGCTTCTCAAACTGACTCCACCCCTAATATGACCTTTGCCCATAACCCTGGCCAAATTCTACTCAAAACATCTTCATCACCTCTGAACATGCCCCAGTGCTACCTACACCAGAACTTCTTCAACGCTGACCTCACCCTCAATAATGATACAACAACTTCCTCACTATTAACCTCGCCTCAATGTAATCGCAGGCCCTGCCTAATACTACTTATACCCTTATACTACTATAGTGACCCCGCCCCATCACTACATACACCACACCTTCTTCACTTCTGATTCCACCCATTACACTACCTATGCCACACCTTTTAATCTCTGGCCCACCCCAATATTACCATACCTTATTTACACATGACTCCAATTCACAACAAACAACGCCCTCTTCACTTCTGACCCCACCCTCAACCCTACCTGTGCCACACCCCTTCCATCTCTGACTCCACCCCTGTATTATCTACAGTATACCACATATTTTCCCCTCTGATCCCACTGTCACTACCTACACCACACCCATTTCAATTCTGACTCCGCCCACAACTCTACATATGCCACACCTTCTTAATGTGTGGCCCTGCCCCAATATTATCTATACCATGGCTTCTTTTGACATGACATACCACACCTTCTTCACATCTACTATTTGCTGGTATTGTAAATCTTTTAAAAATGCGCTTGTGTTTTTTATTATTTATTCATTTATTTTTACCATGCTACTGAAAGTTAATTATGAAGTCAATAGAAGGATTGTAAGAAGGAAAGAAAGATCTTTTTTTTCAATCTTTTCTGGATATTTTTGTTGAAAGTTAACAAAACCTGAAGAGATACACAATTTGCATGGAACAACATTAGCGATAGAAGTTGAATGGAGACCAAAAGAAATAGTTTCGGTGACATAAGAACCAAGGTGTTGGTGTTTATTCATGTGATATTTATTGATATTTATTATTATGAACTATGTATTATGTGGGGAAATATTGTAGGCTGTGTGTGTGTGTGTGTGTGTGTGAGAGAGAGAGAGAGAGACGGCATGTATTCAAATGGGTGAGTGCAACAGATTTGAAGAAACGTATGAGTGTCATGTGTGCCAATCTGTCGAACAGTGTTCAAAGTCTTTGTATCTGACTATGAGTGTCTGAAAGTACGAACGTGTGCTAAACTCAAGCACAGTGAATTTTGTGTCTGTCACTGCCACGCTCAGGATTTTCAGGCTCTCATCCTATAAGCTTCTGGATCCTCTTCCAACATCCGTGAATTTACAAATGGCTGCAGCTTTCATGTGGTACATTCGTTGGTCCTAAAACATGCAGTGACTGTCCTGTTGTACCAAGCCATGTTCTACAGCTTCACTGTGTCAAGCTTTTAGCTTTATTCACTACTGAAGGCATTGCGTCATTGAGTCATGTGGTTGTGTTTGAACACAACATGGGTGCCTTGATACCAACAGTAAAATGTCTCTAGGCCATACAGTAGGTCTGTCACTGAGTTTACACTGACAAGATGCTGAAAATGATGAGTTTCATTCATGCGCAATGTGAATATTTAACCCATGAAATGTGAGTCCTCACTTTCACTGTGTAAATCCTGAGCGTATCTAATTATTCAAGCACTTACCTCTCCTGATAGCATCGGCGCCACCTAATTTGCGTTTGTGTGCGTGGTTAATGTATAATGGATTGGATTCCAGTTCAATTTCAGTTTGCTCTCTTTAATCAGTCCTCCATCTGCTCCTTAACTAATAAGACTTGGTTCATTTCCAGTTAGCCAGGATTTAAACTTGCTTAGTTAGCCCAGATCTCTATCCCATACTCTTCTTTGCTGAGCGATACAGTGATTACGGGTTTCAGTTTGCAGATATTACATAATTGTTTACAAGGGGGTAATGTGTCCCCATTTTCCCAGCTATCAGCCATCTGCTTGGCCCAACTTGGGACACATGCTATAGGAAATGAAAAGTTAAAGCTGTAGGAAATTCTCACTATTAGGGGCCCCAGCAGACCAGTGCTTCAAACTTTTTAATGCACTAAATAAAAGTCATTTTAAGGAGCTTTCTGAAAAATGGTAAGAGGGAACGCATAGTCCCATTACCTGATTTATAATGACGCCAATGGCCAAATGCACCATTTTAGAAGGGTGTTATCTTTTATGACGACACCGTTGGCTTAAAAGAGGCTAGCCTGCTACAGCCCTCTATTTTCGTGAATGATAAACCATACAAATCTACAGTCAGCCATCTATGGAAATGTTGCAAGTGCTCTGCTCACTTTCTTACACAATGTGTGACGCGAAAGTGGGCGAAACAGATGTAGATACAGTCCGCATTTATACTGGCATATGTGTATTTATACATTCCAATGATACTAGATTAAAAAAGCACAGAGTGATGTATTTTTAGTGCTTCTTGTTGCTAGGCGACGTCTTAAAAGAGTCATTGTCTTTCTGTCATTATGTTGTCTGGTGTCAGTGCTCTAGGGTGGGTGGAAAGGGGGATCCGTGGATTGTAATTACTTTATAAGGTCACTCTCATCTCTCTCCTTTTATCTGGCCACACAGGGTTAATGAACTTAAAGGTTCCACCCTAATTCAAGGACAATCCTTAATTAATTAAGAGTTTTGCGTCATATTAATATAAGCTTTTGCTTTGCGGAGAGCAGAGCAGTGATTGATCTCCCTGAGGTAAACATATTTAAACATAGCAGTCATAGTTGCATCAAACTAATGGGGTTTTCTAAAAATAAACATTACCAACTACAGAGGATTATGGTAGTGAATCTCCATGCAATGCTCAGTAGCCAGCCAATAACCTTGAAGAAAAATACCATACGAGAACATATCGTGCTAGAAAATCTGTTTATGCGGACCACGTAGGACCATCTCTTGTGGAATAAGCCTAAAGCATTGTGACTGATTTATGATCAAATAACAGTAGATGTGCATAGAAACACACTTAAAGTGAAAGTTCACTCTTTGTGTCGTTTCAAACCTGGATGATTTTCTTTCTTCAGTGGAAAACAAAATACGTTTTGTTAATACACGTAATGTCATTGGGGACCACAATATCAATAAACCCCATTAACTTTAATTATATAGGGGACAAAAAGAAAGAAAGTAAAAACAGTGATAGCATAATTTTCCTTATTGGCTAAAATGTGTTTCCACACTTATTTACTGTTATTTGATCTTAATTCAGTCCCCACTTCCCCAAAACACCCTCAGCATAAACAAAATGGCCTTGAATATCTGATATTCATAGTCCGTCATAGCATGCTCGTTTCATTCTTGTACGTCAGAGTGCTTGTGTCGTGCGAGAGTCCCAGGTGTCACATGTGCTCTATTGTGATACTTCAATCTTAAAGCATGTCTTTTCTATGTGTGTGCATTTGTCTTCTAATATTGCATTTCTCTTTAATCACAAAAATTGAAATATTTACAAAAGAATTGAAATTGTGTTTGGTTTTGTATGTATTGCTATTTGATAAATTACTGTTTTAAATGACTTTGTTTTTTTTAAGCCAAGTGTTCTTTACTTAGCTATATGACACTATTGTTGTCTTGAGATATGTTCTGTACTAAGACAAATTTATATTTTGAGTAAAAAATTTAAGTGCTGCATAAAGTACTTTATCATCACTTTCACAACAACAATAACTACTACAACAACATCAAAATAATTTATGTTCTCAATGTTGTATCTAAAACTATGTGTGAGGGAGAAAGGGTGTGATTTTTATGTGAATTCATTAAAGCTGTAATGTGAAGGGAAACTACAGGATTTTGCCGAAAGATGGAGAATGAGTCTCTGTTTGTAATGCGTAAAACTTTGTTTCATATTTAATTTATTAATGAGTACATTAAAGTTGGAATTGTATATTACTAACAGACTTTTTAACTCTTTATTAAAATGGCTTTGTTTTCTCTCAAGCGAACGACAAAAGAAAACAAAACACCTCTGTTAATCTACTGTCCATTGTTTCTTCATTGACTTTTCTTGGTCTTCATACAGAATGAGCACTTAGATATATGTGACCCTGGACCACAAAACCAGTCTTAAGTCGCACGGGTATATTTGTAGCAATAGCCAAAAATACATTGTATGGGTCAAAATTATCGATTTTCCTTTTATGCCAAAAATCATTAGGATATTAAATAAAGATCATGTTCCATGAAGATATTTTGTAAATTTCTTACCATAAATATATCAAAACTTCATTTTTGATTAGTAATATGCATTGCTAAGAACTTCATTTGGACAACTTTAAAGGCGATTTTCTCAATATTTTGATTTTTTTGCACCCTCAGATTCCAGATTTTCAAATAGTTGTATATCGGCCAAATATTGATCTATCCCAACAAACCATACATCTATGGAAAGCTTATTTATTCAGCTTTCATGTGATGTATGAATCTCAATTTTGGAAAATTGACACTTAAGACTGGTTTTATGGTCCAGGGTCACATATTCTTATAGGCTGTGCGTTATGTAGATATTTTAAAGAACATTTTAAGTGCTTTTTATCCATATCATGAAAGTCAGTGGGGCCCAAAACAAAAACAAATTAAAATTTTTGTATGCATTCTACAGAAGAAAGTTTTGCAGTTTTGGAACAACCGTTTTGGTGCATAAACTGAACATCTTTGAAGTTTAAAAGAGTTGTACTCATTTCCCAAGGTTTGTGAGGGAGTTACAGTGTTTTTATAACACAAAAAGCTCTTTTATCTCAAAAGATAAAAGAAAATTGTATTCATCATCATATGACCCCCTTAATGAATCTATGCTTGAATGGTGATATTCTTTTCGAGCTCTTGCGTTCTCCAGAATGTTTGACAGATGGCTCCTGACTCGGTCCCATCCCCCTGCAGACCAATGAACAGTGCAGTAGTACAAAACAGTCATTAGAGGAAAAGAAAGGAAGAAGGAAGACAGGGGAGAGGAAATGCTGTGGAGTGGAGAATGTAAATTACAAGAACTGAACAACACAACAGAAACCCTCACAGGGGAAGAACAGGAGGCAAATACGCTTTTTAAAAAATCTGTTCATTCGAGGAGCTACAAATACCTCAGCAAGTAAAAATATGAGATGTAAAATCAATATAACACGCTCTCATTTATTATTGCTCAGAAACTACATGAAACAACCATTCTGACAAGCATCTGCGAAGGCAGAGTAAACGTACTATTGCGGTTGAGTTGCCTCTAAAACCGGACCACAATGAGAGAAATGTGTGTAACAAGACTAGTGCGGTTTTCTTCGACTGCAAAAGAACACCTCAATCAGGACAATGAATAATTGACGTACTAACTGAGCTTTTGTATTATAGTAACTGTAAAGTTCACTTGAAATGAAAATTCAAATCTATCTTTTGTCTAAATTAAATTTTTTAAGCAAGATGTCACCTCGACTGTCCAGTGAAAAGCCAGACCTCTCTCTGGTGACAATCATTCATTCCACTTAAACCCCTCCCACAATCGACTGCAAGCTCACGTTCAGATCTGCCACCATCCAATCAATCAACAACCGATGGATAGAACGAAGTCCCGCCCCTACATTTTTAATCTGATTTTCTCGGATGTATGTCTTACAACTTTACATTTTCTTACTTTTGTTCTAACTTTACATTTCTCTCCAACATAAAAGATACAAAATACATTTTCAAATGCCAAAATTCCATTATATTCCATTCATGTTTCCAGATTCATTCCATTACGTGCACGCTCAATTGAGTTATGATCCCTGTCTATTCACTCCTGAAAAGTCAAAAGTGAACCAGTCAACAATTTCCAGTGTATGATTTTTATATATATATATATATATATATATATATATATATATATATATATATATATATATATATTTAAGGCTTATGACATTTATATTTTCCTGGACATTGCAGAGAGCTAGGGTTTTAATGCAGTAAGGAAAGTTGAGAGAAAAAAAAATGCAATAAAAAGAGAAACCTTGATCTTTATTGGAAACCAGAAATAGCGAGCAAAACCAAAGGCAAGTGTTCAATAATGCATTTGAAATGGAGAACATTTCCCTCATAACAACACTGTCGCTCTTCACTTGTGATCCTTGGACCTCCTTTGAACTCTTTAAGCACATTTTGACGGTCAAATGAGAAGCTTATTTTCTTTCTCCTTTCTTTCTCTCTCTATCTTTGCTTCATTTTTCAATTAGATCCCCACTCACAGCATCTGAACTGTTTTGTATGCATCTGGACGTATGCCATTGTGCTAAAGATTAATATTATTGAATTTGACAGGATGTTAACACTGATAGCAGGTACAAAGCGCTTTCATATGCCACTACAGGGAATGAGAATAAAGTGTTACCTGTTGAGTCTACGCTGATGCTAAATGGCTTCTTTAAAAGTTCTGAGAACAAGAATCTTCTTGATCGATGAGGAATCAGACGTTCATTGTTTTCAGTGACAGTCTGTTTTAGCAATCCACAGCTCTATTTTCAGATCACTGGGGAGGCAAAAAAAGCCACAGCTGCAGTGACAAACATTACAGTGGCAATTTAGTGTCATCAATCACAGCGGCCGTGGCGAGAGACGGGGCTGAAGCGGGGTCAGCTCACATCGTGCTTCAGAACTCACCCACAGTTGTTACTGGAAATGGATTCCACTGTAGCCAATTACAGCCGTCATGTTGTATCTCACAGCCAGATTTGTCTTTGGTGAGCTTGGTTGGATTGGTGGCAGGGCCGCAGGTAAATACAAACACCAGGATAGTAATCTCTAATCTACATTTATATGTCTTTCAAAGTAGGAAAAGCACAAGAACTGCTCATTCAGAGCTTACAACTTAATTTATTTGAGAAAAAAAATGTCTGAATTAAACATTAGCTGGAGGTCAGAAACCTTGACATCTAACCAACAGATAAACAATTGCACTAATTTAACTCAACATCCCACTGCGCTTTGGAGGAAATAGAAAAACTCCTTCTAGTAATAAAAAATAACACATTACCCTTATTCAGAGTCTGTAATTACATGTACAATGTCCCTTTCTGTCTGCCAGGTTGCCTGAATGTCACAGAAAGAGGGGCGGAAATGGATTGAATTAAAACGATGAAGAAAAGGAATACGAGGTGGGAGGAGAGGGACAGAAGGGATGCTTGTTTCATGAATCACTAGCTCAGGCAAGTTAGTCATCACATAGTGTCACTTCAGGGTGAGGATGATTCACTCTTAGTGCAAACTAACACTGTAGGCTTGCTGAACGCTCCTGAACTTTCTAATATTAGGATACAGTGAGAAGCGGAGATCACTTCGCCTGCTTTTTGTGGTGGTTGTCTCATCTGATTGGAAACTATTTTGTCTCTTTGAAAGTGTATTTATGCTGCTTGTAAGCATCAGCCAAATTGAGCAATGATACATTTATATAGCGCTTTTGTCACACTCAAAACACTTTACAGTAAGAGAGGAAGAATATACCTGGATGATGAACACCCGTCACACAACAGTGAAGAGGAGAAGACCTGATGCAGTCAATACGAGTACATCGCCATGCCTGATGTAGGCAAATTTGGCCATGACACTTAAGTTACAGCCCCTAAAAGTTTTCGAAAGTACCTACCTTGGGATCTATAATGACCGCAGTGTGTCAGGACTCAGTCAGGACCTCAGTTTAACGTCTCATTTAGCATCCCCCATCACTGGCACCAAGCGCCCCCTGCTGGTGTTACTAGCACCATTTCCAACAGCAACCTAGCAATCCAATTACAGCCAGGTGGACAACGTTAAAAACAAGTGTAAACAGGGTTCAGAAGTTTTGAGACTGACCGTTTTGTCCACATTCGTAAGTTGTCATAAACGCACGTGACCACACTGCATCCACTATAAACTCTCACGTGGTGAAGATGTTCGAACAAACGCGAAGGACCGCCTACTTACCTGTCAATCAACCACTGACATAAAACAAGGGATTAAGCGTTTTTGGAGAATCTGCACATAGATATATACGCGCAACACTTCACAGAATTACTTCAATGTGCAGTGACACTGATCATTTGAAGCACATCTTAATATTGAAGCTATTCCACTAACTGTCTGCTAAACATGTTTCACTCTTAAATTCAAAACTGTCACTGGGTCAGAACTCTTTCAAAAGGTACCACTATATATGTAATTGTACGGTAATTTGTACCATTTAGGTACCATAAAGTACACAGATGTACCTTTTAGCTTTTGACAACCGTGTACCTTTTTCCTGAAAGTTTACGGCAAGATGCTCTCCAGGTCAAGATGATCCCCCCACCTTAATTTTTTTTTTTCTTGTGACCTTTGATGGCACAAAGTCTTGTCTCAAAACATTTGATATGCTTTTCTTTATTTAGGCTAGACATTAGGCTAGTCAATTTTGCCTGACTGGCAACATTTAGTAAATCAAAAAACTTTTGAGGTTAACTGATCTAATTTTGTGTCTCCGAAAATTTGTGATCTATCATTTATTATGCTGAATATCGAAGGTTTTGTGTGTATTTGTTATTGAGGTATTTGTGGACGCATTGATGTTTTTAGATTTATGGAGTACAAAATATTTTTATTTTGAATTAAAAGTGTAGAATTAGCTTCTTGGGGTCAAATGAGGTATCATTTTAAAATCATGTTTGCTTTATTAAAAAATAAATCATTTTTGTTGATGTGTGTTTGATTAAAATGAACTCTGGTGTGGTTGCTTTGTTAATCCAGTTCAACTGAATGCTGCCATCCGAACCTTGGTGTGCACCAAACAACCAGGCCACTTCCAAATAAACTCTATGCAGTTCGACTGAAATATGAGTGCAGCACTGACCAAAGACATCTAAACAAACAAAGCATTCTTTTCTCATCAAAGCAGCTATGTTGCCCATTACAGCTTGGTAAAGGCACCTGAACCATTATACTGTACATTTTACAAACTCTTTGTGATTTCTGTCACCATATTTAGCTACACATACAATGAGCACATTTAGCCCAGCACACAGCATTGTTTTAGATGTTTTGTATATTCTGTCACAAAATACAGTGGGGCAAAAAAGTATTTAGTCAGCCACCAATTGTGTAAGTTCTCCCACTTAAAAAGATGAGAGAGGTCTGTAATTTTCATCATAAGTATACCTCAACTATGAGAGACAAAATGATAAAAAAAAAAAATTCCAGAAAATCACATTGTAGGATTTTTAAAGAATTTATTTGCAAATTATGGTGGAAAATAAGTATTTGGTCAATAACAAAATTTCATCTGAATACTTTGTTATATACCCTTTGTTGGCAATGACAGAGGTCAAATGTTTTCTGTAAGTCTTCACAAGGTTTCACACTGTTGCTGGTATTTTGGCCCATTCCTCCATGCAGATCTCCTCTAGAGCAGTAATGTTTTGGGGCTGTCGCTGGGCAACACAGATTCCAAAGATTTTCGATGGGGTTGAGATCTGAGACTGGCTAGGCCACCCAGGACCTTGAAATGCTTCACGAAGCCACTCCTTCGTTGCCCGGCAGTGTGTTTGGGATCATTGTCATGCTGAAAGACCCAGCCACGCTTTCATCTTCAATGCCCTTGCTGATGGAAGGAGGTTTTCACCAAAATCTCACGATACATGGCCCCATTCATTCTTTCGCTTACACGGATCAGTCGTCCTGGTCCCTTTGCAGAAAAACAGCCCCAAAGCATGATGTTTCCACCCCATGCTTCACAGTAGGTATGGTGTTCTTTGGATGCAACTCAGCATTCTTTCTCCTCCAAACACGACAAGTTGAGTTTTTACCAAAAGTTCTATTTTGGTTTCATCTGACCATATGATCATCCAAATGCTCTCTAGCAAACTTCAGACGGGCCGGACATGTACTGGCTTAAGCAGGGGACACGCCTGGCACTGCAGGATTTGAGTCCCTGGCGCAGTGTGTTACTGATGGTAGCCTTTGTTACTTTGGTCCCAGCTCTCTGCAGGTCATTCACTAGGTCCCCCGTGTGGTTCTGGGATTTTGCTCACAGTTCTTGTGATCATTTTGACCCCACGGGTGAGATCTTGCGTGGAGCCCCAGATCGAAGGAGATTATCAGTGGTCTTGCATGTCTTCCATTTTCTAATAATTGCTCCCACAGTTAATTTCTTCACACCAAGCTGCTTACCTATTGCAGATTCAGTCTTCCCAGCCTGGTGCAGGTCTACAATTTTGTTTCTGGTGTCCTTGACAGCTCTTGGTCTTGGCCATGGTGGAGTTTGGAGTTGGACTGTTTGAGGTTGTGGACAGGTGTCTTTTATACTGATAACGAGTTCAAACAGATGCCATTAATACAGGTAACGAGTGGAGGACAGAGGAGCCTCTTAAAGAAGAAGTTACAGGTCTGTGAGAGCCAGAAATCTTGCTTGTTTGTAGGTGACCAAATACTTATTTTACCGAGGAATTTACCAATTAATTCTTTAAAAAATCCTACAATGTGATTTTCTGGATTTTTTTCCCCTCATTTTGTCTCTCATAGTTGAGGTATACCTATGATGAAAATTACAGGCCTCTCTCATCTTTTTAAGTGGGAGAACTTGCACAATTGGTGGCTGACTAAATACTTTTTTGCCCCACTGTATGTCATAATCGCTTTCCAATTAGGTTGTGAACTTATTCTTATGATTAAAAATGACAGTGTGTTTTCGTATGTGTGATATTTAGGCGCTTCCCAGGTGCATTTGAAGACATCACGTATAGAAACCACTCTACATTGTCACAAAAAGATCTTTTTTCAAATGTGCATATGTGACCCTGGACCACAAAACCAGTCTTAAGTTGCTGGGGTATATTTGTAGCAATAGCTAAAAATACATTGTAAAAGGTTCTTCACAGCAATGCCATAGAAGAACCATTTTTGGTTCAACAAAGAACCATTCAGTCAAATGTTCTTTAAATAACCATCTCTTCCTTACCTTTTTATAATCTGAAGAACCTTCTTTCACCACAAAGAACCTTTTGTGAAACAGAAAGGTTCTTCTGATGTTAAAGGTACTTTATGGAACCATTTAGACAAAAAAGTTCTTCTATCTATGGCATCGTGAAGCACCTTTATTTTTAAGAGGTCAAAATTATCAATTTTTATTTTATGCAAAAAATCATTAGGATATTAAGAAAAGATCATGTTCCATGAAGATATTTTGTAAATTTCTTACCGTAAATATATCAAAACTTCATTTTTGATTAGTAATACGCATTGCTAAGAACTTCATTTGGACAATTTTAAAGGTGATTTTCTCAATATTTAGATTTTTTTACATGCTCAGATTCCAGATATTCCTACCTCGGCCAAATATTGTCTGAGCCTAACAAACCATGCATCAATGGAAAGCTTATTTATTCCGTTTCAGCTGATGTATAAATCTCAATTTTCGAAAAATTTACACTTAAGACTGGTTTTGTGGTGCAGGGTCACATATATGTGATTCAGAGAAACAAACTTACACACAAAAATATGTATATCACATAGAAATCTATAAATCACAAATGACCTTTAAACTGTGTGGAGTTGAATGGTTTCAGATCTCTGCCTTGTAAACGCCCCCTAATTAATGTCACTGGCATAAAAAAAAGCACCAGATCAGCATCCAAATTCTTTACTTGAGAATGGTGAGTGGCAAAAATTGCCAAATTCTTGGAGTACTCTGACTCTGCCACATGGAAAATTGGATGCATCTGCTTAGAACCTGATGTTGCGCTAACACTTTTCCACATCACAAACCGTCTTGCCGTTGGCATAGAATTTTTATTTTTATTTTTTAGTACATAGACAATAAGATCAAATCTGTGTGTACACGCGTTTTATCAATGAGGCCCCAGGAGTAAAGAGAGCCTTAGCAGTCTTCCATCCATGTGTTGATCAGATTTAGCTTCATTGCATATTTTGCAGGTTGAAAGCTGCTGTCTAATTTCTATCAGGCCAACATGGATGTCTGGAAAAACAACACCCAGAATAGTGCTCTCCATGACCGACAGGTCCTCAAAGGAGGGAACATGGCCCTTAAGAGAGGCTAGATTAAGGCTAAAGGCACACTGCTCTGATTTCCCACCGTACCTCTCCAGCTCAGACTCGCTGAGGGTAATATAGGGAGAGAGAATTGAATGCTAAATTTGAACATTATCCAATACTTAAAGCCAATGGCAAGTGGTTATGCAACATTTCATGTTGCAGTTGGATTGTTTGGAAGAGCTCTTTCATCTCAAACACTAACGCTAAGCTCCATTATAATCCCAAACGGTTTGGAGAAGGCAACATGTACCAGCACTCGGTTCTGCCTTTTGATTGGTTTTGTGGTGACTGTAGAGTGAAGGAGGCCCACAGGACCCAGAGCTCATAATCCAGAGCTGGTGTGTGGCACACAGGGGCCACTGAACCAATTACACGGTGCATTAAAAAGAAGGATAACGGCCTCGTTGGCAGCTACTGTATTTCATACAAGGTCTGCCCCAGACACAGCAAATCGCAGAAGAAGAAATATTAACGGAGCATTTTCAGACAACAGTAGATATTATTATATGTGTTTGGCAGATCAGGTTTTGCTGCTGTTCAATTTGTTCTGTAAACAGAGAGAAGTGCCTAATAATACTTATTATGGATGGGTCTTTTTTGTGTGTTATTCACCATGAACTAATTCAAATGCATTTGTTGTTTTTATACTAATCAAGTTGTTCCAAATGTGCATATGCATGATATCGTTTTCTAGTTACTCATTCATCTGTGAAGAACACCTTGTTTTGTCACAAGTCAAATTGCTGTCTCGTTTCTACATATTAAAAAAAAAAATAAGCAGATACAATTCCAAACAAAAGATCTGCATTACATAATGTGCTCTTCTCACCAGTGTGGTTCACTAGACACTATTCACTGAAGTAAAGCAATCATAGGCTGCCCTCTAGTGACACATTTTATAGAATTCTGTTGAAGAGCAGCAATTCAAAAGTTTGGAATTAAGAATTCTTTTCAAAGACAATAATACTTTATTCACCAAGGATGCATTAAATTGATCAAAAAATTAAAAGATTTCTAATTAATTGCTTTAAACTTTCTATTCGTCAAAGAATCCTGAAAAATAGTTTCCACAGAAAAAAATAACAGTATAACAGCATAATAAGGTGCATACATTTTTTTTTACTTTTTGTAAAGCAAATGAACCCACTTATATGGATCCTGCAGAGGTCATTTCATTGCACTATTTTATCCTTTGAATTTCATTACTGATGAAGAACGCTGAGCTGAAAAATAGTGAAAAAAATTATATTGTGATAAATTAAAATGGGTGGAAATGAATTGATGTTACAATATAATGATGGAAAGATTTTTTTACTGAATGTTTAATTATGGTAATATATTTATAAGTATTTATATTGTATTAATAAGTAAATACAGTTAATCCACTGCTTTTCTTCATACATGTATTCTTCATCTGTAGCCAAGCAATAACCAAATCAAATAATAGCCTAATAAAATAGTCATCTAAAAGGAAAGTCTAAATGGGCAATCAAATAGCTTGAGGCCATTCAAATTCAGCTAATGCAGAAAGGATGGTGATTTACTGAAGTGAAAAAACCAATTAGGGTTGAATAAATTACATAATGTTGGATTTTACGATGAAATGGGGAGACAGTAAGGGTCACTTGGCACAAGCGCAATGTGTGCACCGGCATGAAGAGAGAGAAAGAGACCAGGCACAGGATATCTGATTTGGATGGAATAGTCCACACACAGGAAAGAGGGGTGGCCTCACAGATGCATGAAATGTCAGTATAATATCTTTTATTAAAGAATCATGATATCTGTAGGCTACCTGAAATGATTATGTGATTTTAATTATTAATCTATCATCTATTAGAACAGTAGACACAACCTGCATAAAGATTAAAGGGAAACATTTTGGTGGTGGTACTTTATAGTGATAGGAGGTCCGATTCTTTCGCGATTCGGTTCTTTTGAACAGTTCGTTTCAAGAAGGTTTAAATACTGTTCAGCGCTTCTTTAGCGCCTGGACGTAATTGCGTAATGACGTGGTCCCTGACAGCCCATCGTGGCCTATTACATCCCCTAAAATCTTATTTAGCACAAATTGCATATTTACAGTTCAACTCTGCATTATCTCTACATATTACTATTTCTTAAATATAAAAATAGTGTAGTATAATGCAAAATAGAGTAGAGTAGTGTGCTAGTAGCGAGTCAGTCCGTTTTAGTGAACCGCTTTTACTGATTTGTAACCCTGAACCTAGGGTCATAGGGGTCTTTTTTTTTTTTTATTGAGATTTATACATCATCTGAAAGCTGAATAAATAAGCTTTCCATTGATGTATGGTTTGTTAGGACAATGGCTGAGATACAACTATTTGAAAATCTGGAATCTGAGAGTGCAAAAAAAAAAAATAATAATCAAAATAGTCAAAATAATCACCTTTAAAGTTGTCCATATGAAGCTCTTATCAATGCATATTTCAAACCAAAAATTAAGTTTTAATATATTTACGGTAGGAAATTTAGAAAATATCTTCATGGAACATGATCTTTACTTAATATCCTAATGATTTTTGGCATAAAATGAAAAATAGATTGTGTTGACTCATACAATGTATTTTTGGCTATTGCTACAAATATACCCGTGCTACTTAAGACTAGTTTTGTGGTCCAGGGTCACATTGATTAAAAAGATTCGACTCTACTGATTCATTGATTCAAAGGTTCCGAATGATTCGTTCACGACAGCGCTAGTATTTCAGCGCGGACACTTGGAGGCGCCCACAAGCTGTTCTGTGACAATTGATGGACCGATTTGGGGAAGATGGACTTTGATAAACCACGGCCACACAATTAGGCTGATGAATTCTTCTGTGTTCTAAGCTCCTTGTATGCCTCATCCCAGTCTACCGTTGCGGACTCCTTGTAAGCTAAAGGTCTGTTCCATTTAAAGAAAAGGGGACCCGGCACTTTTTTTCCAACATGGATGTGCACATGATCAGCTCTCTCTTTTGAATTGATCTTCTAATTAATTAATCCATTAAATCCATCTCAGCTTTTTTTATTATCAGGGACAATGGCAGCGGTAACAAGTCCGGAAACGACACCTCAGCCCCGGGTTTATTTTCAAACACCTCCCGGTACCGAAGAAGAAGTGCCACAGAAGCAAGGACGAGTGACCGTAAAATATGACAGAAAAGAGCTGAGGAGGCGACTGAATTTGGAGGAGTGGATAGTTAGCCAGTTAATGAATCTGTACGACTGCGAGGTAGGACACTAAACACTGTCAGTGCTTTGATCGCGTGCAATCCTTTGTTGCAAGGAATGACAGCTCTTTCTTTTCAGGACTCGTGCACCGGTATTCCTCTCGTTCCATTTGTCATGTCCGTTTTGCATGATAATTGCCTTGCTTTCACAAATTGTTGCTTATTAAGTGCAGCATGGCATCTTTTATTTTTATGTCTTTATTTTTAATCGATGTTGATTTTGATGGTTATGCATTTACACATGGAAGGGCGTGGCATGATAGAACTACAGACAAAGCCATAAAACAAAGGTGAGCCTCATGGACAGGTGCTGCGAGGAAAAACAATTGAGCACCTAATGCATCCTTTATGCATAATGCATCCATTCATATTTCATTCGAAAAGTGGGCTTGCCTCATATGTTAGTGTGACAGATCTATATGAGCAAGGAGCTCCAGTTGCATGAACAAAGACATGGATTCCAATCCCAATATATTCATGTCAACAGATGCACAAAACCCAGGTATCACTGATTAGGATTTTTATGTCAATTGCACATATTTACAGTAGGTGACACTGGTCAAGATGGGTTTTTTGGGGGTTTTTTTTGTCTTCCTTGTAACCCCTTGGGATGTTTGGAATCACCCTACTAGCCATTGTGATGATGTCATCTGTTCAGACATGCAAAGCATGCTTCACTTTGAGCTTGACTTAACCTCCAGGGCTAATATAACTGACCTAGATTATGTGTCGTGTAAAACTAGGCAGCTCTTAAAATGAGATTTTTCTGAATGCTCTTTTCAGCCCAGCGGTAGGCCTCATCCTGAGCTAAAATCAGGCTTTGGGAATCCACATTTCACTTTGTCTCACTGATATACTCCAAAGTAGCCTGAATCCACTGGATTTGCTTGAGAGCCTCTGACTTGGTTTCTGATGAATGGTTTCTTATGTCTGAACACAGTCCTACGCATTACTGAGATATTTGAATAATAAGGGAGAGGAAAATAGAAGCACACATATTTGAACCCGTGAAATGTCATCTGAATCCCACAGGTTATTTATATAATAATGTGGTCTGACAGGAGAACTCGTCCATTATATTGCTAGTCTCAGCAATGTTTGGTCCAATTAGGCTGATGTTTAGAGTGCACTTATTAAATCACAACTGCCCTCAGCAAAAACTGAAGATAAATGTTTGTACCTAAGAGGAGAACGATAAACACTGACAAATTACATAACCTAATTTAAATAGGTTTTTACTGTGGCCTTTTTTCAGAGTAGCATGGACAAAGGTTGGCTTAAATGTGTTTTTTTGTTTAATGATTATATTTGTGAGCATATGGCTGTTTTATACAGTCAGGTGTACATTTTCTTATTGAGCTCACATTATTTAAATGAAATAAATACTGTGTGATGGATAACATACTGGTCATTATCATAAAATAAACTGGGTGATCAGGACTCAAAGTGGCTACTTAATTAAATAAACTGACATGAAATCCAAAAATGTATGGGTGATAAGATTTTTAAATGTTTTAAAGAAGTTTCTTATGCTCACCAATGCTGCATTTATGTAAGCAAAAATACAGTAAAAACACTAATTTTGTGAAATGCTATTACAATTTAAAATAACCGTTGTCTATTTGAATATATTTAAAAATATATCCCTGTGATGCAAAGTTGAATTTCTAGCAGTCATTATAGTCTCAAGAAACATAGAAAAAACATTGATAATTTTAAGTGTTAAGCAATATTTTTGTGGAACATTTGCAGGACTCCAAAAAATATTTTTATGCTAGTCTGGTTGTGCCAGTGTTTTGCCTGTCATTTCTTTTACTGGCCACAACACACAAACACACAGAGACAAAAATAGCAAGTAAAAGCTGAAAATTATTTGGCTATATTGTAACTTCATGACAGCTATAAATTCATAAACATGTCATTATTGAGCCCTGATTTGATCACAGAATACCATGATTGATCAGTCTTCTCAGTCCTGTCTCATGAATTGCTGCATTAGTCTGTAAGTCACAGATGCAAGAGAGGGTGTTTTACTTTAAGAGTAGCACCTCTGGATAGGCTTTGGTCAGCTGTAGTGTGCTAGAGCGACTCTACAATATGGGTCAGTGTGAAGGGTTTCATAACAGACCTGCTTTTTTAATGTCTGTAATAGCACATACGCTTGAAGAAAAACTTGTGACAATTCCTTCCACGGCAGCTTTCCTCCCCCGTCTCCCTTAGCACATATAAACTCACTAATGGTGCTTAATAGCACTGCAGGAAGAGCAAAATGAGAGTGAATCTTTGATGAAAAGGAGTGTGACTGCAAACTAGCTCCAATTAGACATACAAATCCTGGGGTTTACACAGCAGAGGCTGAAGCTGTGGTTCACTTACTGTGTCTCAATCTAAGAAGCTATCAGACAGCAGCGTGTGGATAGATAGAGACACAATAATGTCTTTGTAAGCTGACAGGAAGTGAATGGAAATTGTTATTTTTACAAGCACACAATAAATTGCACACCGACATGAGGATCAACCCATCCTGTTGTGTAGAGAGGATGTCATGCACAAAGGCCAGAGATGGCTGGATTTCTGCTCTCAGAAACAAATTATGCAAACATTTTACCTTTAGGAGTACAGCAGCTTGTCACTGAGGCAACTCTGTATCTTATCTACCCCTAAAAGGTATACAGCAGTGCATTAAAGGGACAGTCCACCTCAAAAAAAGATGCAATTCTGGCCTCATGCCATTCCAAACCTACATTACCAATCAAACGTTTTTGAACATTGAGAAGTTTCTTTTGCTTATTAAGCCTGCATTTATTTGGTTCAAAGTACAGCAAAAACAGTAAAACTTTTGAAACATTTTTACTATTTAAAATAACTGTTTTGTAATTGAGTACATTTTAAAATGTAATTTATTCCTGTGATTTCAAAGCTCAATATTTAACATCATTACTCCAGTCACATGATCCTTCAGAAATAATTCTAATATTCTAATTTGCTCAGGGGTTAAAGCAAAAAAAAAAATCCTGAGCCTGAACTTTTTCCCAGGGGCGGGGGGAGGGTGCAGCATATGCAAAGCATGCAATGACTGTTGCAACTTAAACATTTGAAAGGACACTATGGCAAAGTTATTGCTTTCCTTATTGAAACTTTTTTTCATGAATACATGGTTGACCTGAAGAATGAAAGCTATATCATACACTTGGAAAATTATGAGCTATACAGGTGCTGGTCATATAATTAGAATATCATCAAAAAGTTGATTTATTTCACTAATTCCATTCAAAAAGTGAAACTTGTATATTATATTCATTCATTACACACAGACTGATATATTTCAAATGTTATTTTAATTTTGATGATTAGAGCTTACAGCTCATGAAAGTCAAAAATCAGTATCTCAAAATATTTACATTTGAGTTTGAATAAATGACCATCCCTACAGTATAAATTCTGGGTATCTCTTGTTCTTTGAAACCACAATGATGGAGAAGACTGCTGACTTGGCAATGATCCAGAAGACGAACATTGACACCCTCCACAAAGAGGGTAAGTCACAGAAGGTCATTACTGAAAGGTGTGGCTGTTTACAGAGTGCTGTATCAAAGCATATTAAATGCAAAGTTGACTGGAAGGAAGAATTTGGGTAGGAAAAGGTGCACAAGCAACAGGGATGACCGTAAGCTTGAGAATACAGTCAAGCAAAGCCGATTCAAACACTTGTGAGAGCTTCACAAGGAGAGAACTGAAGCTGGAGTCAGTGCATCAAGAGTCACCACGCTCAGGCGTCTTCAGGAAAAGGGCTACCAAGCCACTTCTGAACCAGAGACAACGTCAGAAGCATCTTAACTGGGCTGTGGAGAAAAAGAACTGGACTGTTGCTCAGTGGTCCAAAGTCCTCTTTTCAGATGAAAGTAAATTTTACATTTCATTTGGAAATCAAGGTCCCAGAGTCTGAAGGAAGAGTGGAGAGGCACAGAATCCATGTTGCTTGAAGTCCAGTGTGAAGTTTCCACAGTCAGTGATGATTTGGGCTGCCATGTCATCTGCTGGTGTTGGTCCACTGTGTTTTCTGATGTCCACAGTCAACGCAGCCATCTACCAGGAAATTTTAGAGCACTTCATGCTTCCTTCTGTTGACAAGCTTTATGGAGATGCTGATTTCATTTTCCAGCAGGACTTGGCACCTGCCCACACTGCCAAAGGTACCAAAAGCTGGTTCAATGACCATAGTGTTACTGTGCTTGATTGGCCAGCAAACTCGCCTGACCTGAACCCCATAGAGAATCTATGGGGTATTGTCAAGAGGAAGATGAGAGACACCAGACCCAACAATGCAGATGAGCTGAAGGCCACTATCAGAGCAACCTGGGCTCTCATAACACCTGAGCAGTGCCACAGACTGATCGACTCCATGCCACGCCGCATTGCTGCAGTAATTCAGGCAAAAGGAGCCCCAACTAAGTATTGAGTGCTGTACATGCTCATACTTTTCATTTTCATACTTTTCAGTTGGCCAAGATTTCTAAAAATCCTTTCTTTGTATTGGTCTTAAGTAATATTCTAATATTTTGAGATACTGATTTTTGACTTTCATGAGCTGTAAGCTCTAATCATCAAAATTAAAAGAAATAAAAATTTGAAATATATCAGTCTGTGTGTAATGAATGAATATAATATACAAGTTTCACTTTTTGAATGGAATTAGTGAAATAAATAAACTTTTTGATGATATTCTAATTATATGACCAGCACCTGTATATCACCGCTTATCAACACTAGGGGTGTGACAATATACTTAGATCACGAGATGAGACAAAATACAGATAATTGATTCACTAGAACGAGACAATTTTAATGCTATGCTATTTTTAAGAAATTTTAAATGACAACATATTTGTCTTTTAATTACAAAAAGTAAAAAAACTGTTTAATTTTGAAATATGTTAACTAATCTATGGCTGTAACTAATGATTATTTTGGTAATCAAGTAATCTACTGATTATTTTGACAATTGAGTAATCTGATATTTTTATTAACACAAACAGACCTAAGTGAATACCAGGCTGTAGTATGATTATTTATATATAAACTAACGATGAGGCAATAATAATTGGCTCAAATAAAATATTAAAACCAAGTAATTACATGGTTTTATTGAACAACACAGTTAAAATACATAATGTAATATGCCTATACATAATATGAACATAACCAATTTAAGTAAATTATGTATTATAACAAATACCTGCAGAGGGCGCCAACGGCCTGGTGACGTTTCGCTTTACAGCGTGATTAAACGATGTTTTAATCCAATAAATTTTAATATTTGGCCACATGCAGAAACTTTTATTTTGAAATCGCGATGTACAACATGGCATTTAGACATTTAGGCAAAGGTTTATAAATGATTTACGTTACAAATCTAGTAAGATAATGCACATTGTTTTCCCAGATGAACTTTAAGCAATTCTCACAGCATATACTGAGGAAGAGTTTAGCCCCTTTCACACACAGTCTTTACTGGTAAATTACCATTAGATCATATGTGAACAGGACCTTTTCAAAAAGCCTCTGCTTTTTAATTAGTTTTTCCATGTAAATATGCGCTAGATGGACTTTGGCCATATCGCGCCTCGCAGCTTTTTGTCGCGCTTCTCCATTCATCAGGGCTACGACTCTGCCTACTATTACGCGTGTCTCGTGTTTATAAGAGCAAAAAATTCTGATTGGCTAGTAATGTTAGTTTGGTTGAGAGTGAAAGCTGTGCTCCTCTCATACCATTGGTCGGCGAACTCATGGACTCGACAGTGATATCGACATGTTTTTTTTAAATGTAGGATTTTTTTTATTTATTTTTTTTCACAGACAAACGCTGTACGCCGGAGATCCGGTGTTGTGCCGAATTCTGACCCTCGCCAGATTATTACCCCCCTAGTATTGGTAGGTTTAGGGTTAGGTGTGGGGGAGGGGTTAGGATTCGGCAATCAGGTAGCGATTTCAATGAGGGGGGTAATAATTTGGCAGGGAGTAGAAAATGGGCACAACACCGGCACGGTGCCGGAAAACTTTAAGCTCTGTTTGCTACTCAAAAAAACATTTTTTATTATTATTATGTTGAAAACAGCCGAGTAGAATTTTCTCAGGTTTCTTTGATGAATAGAAAGTTCAGAAGAACAGCATTTATCTGAAATAAAAATCTTATCTTGTAACATTATAGATGTCTTTATCATCAATTTAAAGCATCCTTGCTAAATAAATGTATTCATTTCTATAATTTATTTACCAAAAAAGTTATACTGACTCCAAGCTTTTGAATGGTATATAGTGTATAATCTTACAAAAGCATTTTATTTCAGGTAAATGCTGATCTTTCTCCATCAAAGAATCCTAAAAAAAAAGTTAAAAACTATTTTAAATATTGATAATAATACTAATTTAAAAAAAAGTTTCTTGAACAGCAAATCAGCATATTAGAATGGTTTCTGAAGGATCATGTGACACTGAAGACTGGAGTAATGATGCTGAAAATTTAGCTTTGATCACAGGAATAAATTACATTTTAAAATATATTCAAATAGAAATAAGTTACTTTAAACAGTAAAAAATATTTCACAATATTGCTGCTTTTGCTGTATTTTGGATCAAATAAATGCAGGCTTGGGTGAGCAGAGGAGAATTCTTCAAAAAACATTAAAAAATCTTTCTGTTCAAAAACATTTGACTGGTAGTGTATATGACTTTCTTTCTTCTGTGAAAAACACAAAAGAAGATATTTTGAAGAATGCTTTTAACCAGTTCCCAATGGTTCCAATCGACTTCCATACAATAGAAGTCAATGGGAACCAAAACCAAAAAATATCTTCTTTTGTATTCTGCCAAAAAAAACAAAAAAAAAGTCATACAGGTTTGGAATGACATGAAGGTGAGTAAATGACAAAATACCAATATGCACCTTTCAGTGGTAGATAAGGCACAAGTTGTCCCTTGTGACAAGCTGTTGCAACCCTAAAGGTACAGTTTTTGCACATTTGTGGGACACTGTGGGGTATAAAAATAGTGGACCAGCCCTTATTGGCTACATGAACTCTGAGATCAGGAGATGTTTGCCTGATTGATTTCACCTCATACTGGTCTGTGGCTTGTGAATTATTCACTTTGACTTTTTTTTTTTCTACAGAAGTCCCCGTTAACGTCTCTCTCATCTGTGGTTCTGTATTTTGCAGGAGGATGAGGTGCCTGAGCTGGAAATAGATGTGGATGAGCTGCTGGATCTGCCCAGTGATGTTGAGAGAGCCATTCGAGTGAAGGTCTAATCAGATCTTTAATACATTTAACTTGATTCTGTTCGCTTCAGATATCTCCTTGTAAGAATATTAATGTTCACCCTTCTGTGCTGAATTGCGCTCTAGCATCTCTCTGACATTTCATCTGCAGGTGGTTTGACAGTAATCCTTCCATTCTTGAGCTCTTTTTGAAGACTAAATTTTCAGCAGGAGATTTATTTCGGTGTTTAGCGTCAGCTTTTTCCGCTTTCATTGGTACACAGTTGGAAAAACAGCAGATTAGTCTGAAAGGCATTAAATCTCTTTCCATTTTTGTTTTCAGATGCTGCTGGTCGACTGTTATAAGCCTAATGATGTAAGTGCCATTTGGAATATTAATAGCATTAGCAATTACCGTCATTACAGGCGGTCTTGATATTCTCAGAGCCACCGAGTCACTCATTACAATGCGATTATACTTCATTTAATCACACTTGGGACAGAAATATGCCTTTTCTTGCCGTAATTCTGGCTCTGGCCACCTTCAGGATTTCGTAGCGGCGTTGCTGGAGAAGGTCAGAGGGATGCAGAAACTCAGCACCCCCCAGAAGAAAGGGGAGCTGACGCCATGAGGTCACCACAGCTCCTCCCACCACCACAAAACCAACCTGTCACTCCAAACCCAGAGGAGAGATGCAGGCATGCAGACCCAACCACTAAACCACAGCGTCTGTCAAATGGAGATCAACGATACGAGTTCAGCCAAGCCAATCTCAGCTGCAGGTTGAACACCCCAAACTGTTTTTACTTCGTCTTAGTACTGTTTCAGCATATATTACATGTAGAGAGTGTGGTAGTGTCCCTTTAGCTTAAAACTCCCGTGGTGATTTAGGGAAAGGAATCGAATGGTTGATGTTACAGTTACATTGTTCACTAATACACTTTTTTCAGCCACGTAACTTGGCCCGATGTGTCCGTCTGTAATCGAGTAGGAAATTAGAACAAAGCTGATTTCTTTTCACCCTCCTTTTTTGTCAGTCTCTCACATATGCTGTCTTTCGTAAGGGCGGAATAATTTTTTGCAGGGCAGAAAATAGTAGTTTTTAGATGTGGGGTTTCAGATTTTGGGGTGTGTTGATGTAATGCGGGAAGAGGGAGGGGGGATGAGAATTGTGAACTTGTGTTTTGTAAGCCATTTTTAATCTACCATTTTAGGGAAAAAATGACAGGTCTGTGTTTAGTACTACTGCTTTTAGAAATCATTTGACTGAGGAAAATTAAACTAGTTTGAGGATGACGAGTAGCAATACTGATAGAGTGAATTTGCCAATTTGTTACATCTGATATTTTTACAAAAATGAAGATGAAGAAGGCTAAGAATGAACATGCTTTGGTGGTGTAGGCCAAGGTCAATGCTAAATGAAGCTCAAAGCCCGCATATCTTTTGTAAATAAAATGTTTATTCAATTTCAAGTGAACAAGATTTGAGAAATGCATATGTTGATGATCAGAATTTGTTGGAATGGCAAAAACTGTACTGTGTGCACTCTCACAACCAAATACGTGTAGTAAGGCTCTCAAATAAAGAATGGTGCTACATACATGTCTGAAAAGCGGTGTCGTTCTTTTTTTGAAAGGGAAACATCCAAAAAAGAAAAGTGTCAGCTTCTTTTGTTTCTGTAACCTTTTGAGTATCTGAAAAAGGTCTTTAAAGAGATAGTCCACCTAAAAATAAAAATTCTGTCATGTACTCACACTCATGTCATTCCAAACCTGTATGACTTTTTTTCTGTATTACACAAAATATGATATTCTGAAGAATATTTGGATCTTCAGTTCCATTGACTTCCAATTCTTTTTCTTTTTTTTTCTCGATGTCAATGGGAACAGAAACCATTTAGCTACTAGCATTCTTCAAAATATTTTCTTCTATGTTCTACCAAAGAAAAAGGTCAAACACTTTTGGAATGACATGTGGGTTAATAAATGACAGAATTTTCATATTTAGATGGACCTGAAATTGCTATATGGGTTCAGAGGACACCAGTACAGCAGCGTAGCACACAGCTGCAGTCGTTGATCTTGCTGCAAACACAATGACTTTAAATGCTTAAGACTGACAGGCCCACAAATCTGTCACTATAAATCAGATCTTCTCTCAATGCTCAACAGTTCTACTTCAAAGATGAGTGTGGCACCACCTAGCGGGAAAACAGAGATTTGCAAAGTGAGACTGTATTCTGCTATAATAATGATAAAGCAGCTTTTTAAAAATAAACTGGAAACTGTTACTAAGGAGGCATTTTAATGAGGTTTTTATTAATGATATTATGATTATTAATTGCATTAAGAACATATTCATTTAAAAGTCATCCTGCGGCCCTCTTGAAAGTTTGCTGAGGCCCTTCAGCCACTTAAAAGTATATGAATGTCACAACAAAATAGCTAACAACTAAGTGGCATCTGCAAACAAATGAAGCTAAATACTATTTAACTCAAAACTTTTCCAGACCATTTTTACAATGACTTTGATGTCAATGTGATTTTTAGTCAGTTTGTGCTCTCTTTTCATTAATTAAATTAATTTATTTTAAAATGAATGTCACTTTCTGAGTTTCTTTATAGAGTACAAAGTCATTCATTTGTTTTTAAGAGCAGCTCAAGTGTCCAAATACTTCTTAAAGCTACTCTAAGTCAAGGTGAATGACCTTCTATGGATCCCTAACATATCAAGCTTTAATCTTCCTTTTATTGTAGAAAATGATATAATATTAACGTGCCTGGTATCAGACACCATGTTGAAAACTGAAGAAATAATTGCTAATCATCTTACCTGGAATTTTAGGTGGCGCTCCTCTGTCACCATAACCTGTAGTTAAACAGTCACATATTTGAAGATACTGTATGGTCTAAAATCATATATTTTTGATGGATTTTGAAACTTGTGGAACATATTACATTTCCATAACATACTCACCAAGCTCAGAGGGAATTACCAGCTTCCTCTTCTCACCCTCACACATCCTAAGAGTTAAGAGAAGGAACATCACATGCTAAATCAGTTTTTATAAATTGAGACATCAAAGATATAATAGTAAAGAAAAAAGGAATATGATGACAAACATGAACCTTAACACACTTTTGCAGACCACTGCATCAACACATGCCAATATATCTAACACAGTTTCACAATGGCTCTTAAACCTAATCTGCTAATTCCTCTTTATTAGACTAACTTTAGGTTCATCTCTTTAAATCCTAATCCTGACTGATGTATGACACAGAATCTCAGATCATCAAGAAATGCAGTAGTGCAGCTGCTCACCCCAACAGACCCTGATCCCAGCCCTTGATGACCTGTCCCGTGCCAAGAGTAAAGGTGAAGGGCTGATTCCTCGGGATACTGCTGTCAAATTCTGTGCCATCCTCCAGTTTCCCCTGCAGATAAAAACAAGACTGTTAGGAGAAGACATTTTTGGGCAAGAATCATATTTAGGTCAGAACAATCAGGCACTTACACTGTAGTGCATGTTCAACACGTCTCCCTTGCGGGACTTTATAGGACAGTTGTCCACTCTTTTCTTGATTCCAATCTGTAGTTTTTTCTTCTCAGCCCCTTGCACAAGTGCCATGGGGATGGACATCAGAGTGACAGCTAATACCAAATTCAGCCTCATGTCTGTGGAAAGAAGAAATAACATGGATGAAATTAGTCTTTGATCGCTAAAAAAAGATAACCGCAATATTGCTCATGTCTGCGCATGCGTGTGGTCTCCAAACAGAAGTACACGTTATCATTTAATAACTGATGCAGTAATTGGCTGTGTTAGAAGCAGCAGGACTTTAAATGAGCTTACGCTAATCTATACGGTGCATTTTAACTAGCAAAACACTTCCGCTAATAATCATAGCAGCTTTTTGTAGCGTGCTGGAATTATTTTAGAGGAAGTTAATTGGATGAATGCTACGGTTTTCAGCTGAACCATGTTTATTAGGAAATATAGCCGTCTACAAAGAGAGACGCCTGGGATACATTTCGATTGTAGTCATTTTAATGCTTAATTGATGGATAAAAAATGCAATTACCTGTAATAAGAATAAAATACTCGTCCCCTCCGAATCCCAGAATGAGTCTTTCATCAGGAAGTGACGTCAGCAGGCTTGGCTCGCTTCCTACTAGCTTTCCAAAATTCAAAAAAAAAAGAAAAAAAAAAAAATTCAGTACGTCATTTAAAATTTAAGAGGGTTAAGAAATAATATTTTAAAACTATATTTATTTTTAAATAATTTAATATTCAAATAAGAATGTTACTTAATACTACACTGATAAAGATTGTTTTGAGGAAATACTGGGGCTGTGAAACGGGACTTTTAATTTGTTTGCCGCTAAGATTATTAAGAGTCACACATGGGGGCGCTATTTCCTCATAAATTACTTTCTTATTTGTAAAATATCTAAACCCCAGTAATACATTTTAAAAACATTTTTGGAGTATTATTTTATGTGAAAAAGTCGAACCGTTTTGAAGATGAGGAGAGAAATTAGTAAGCAAGAGGTGTACTATGTATTGCAAATTGCTAGATTCAGTAGGCTATTTCAAAATATCGTCTTATTAAGACATCTTATTGGGAGATATAGAGTAAGAACTAATATTTGGCATTTTATGTTAAGTACTCTGATATAGGCCTAAAAATCTCATTGATTTTCTTTACAAGATATCAGAATTGCAACAAATTGCATAAATAGCCTACGATTGCATTTTTGCTCAGTTTGGGCCTCTTTAAAACACACTTTGTTTCTTCCCAAGAATGAGCTCCATATTCTCCCTACATCATTACTATGGGCCATAAAAGCCTGACGTATAAAATATGATACAAAACATAAAACTTGTATGATTTCTTTAGGTTTTCTTTTATATTAAAAGTTATTTTATGTAAGGTCGAATAAACTGTTTTATCAAAAGAAATACGGACTATTGTTTTATATGACAGGCTTCAGAGGGTTAAAACTACGAATGGCAGAAATCTTTTCAGGGAGCGTGGCACATATTCAACCTCCACCCTGAACAAAAGCATTACCATAATCGCTTCATTCATCTCTGTCTGAAGATTTCTCATTTCAATCCCGTGAGTCAGATGTGACTGTACTGTATGTGACTGCAATAAAAAAAGGTTTCCGTTGCTGTGGGTGACCAAAGGTGGGCAGACAGCCTTCTTCATTCTATCATTTGACTCTCTCTCCTGTGGCTGGTTTCAGTGAGACGGACTGAATGCAAATGAGTCAGCTGCTCTCCCCAAAATGATCTTCTTTTTCCCCCCTCAAGTGTCCCTTACTGCCCCGATAAATCACAACAGACTCGATCTATGGACAGGCGTGTGTTACATTTGACCTTAAATGAATAAATTATTACAGGCTCCAGCAGATGTGCAGTAATCATGCTGTGCCTACCAAATGTCGCCATCACAGATTGTTGGTTAAAATTAATTGAAGACTGTGTGTTCCCTCGACAATGTGTTCACGTCTTATTTGAGAATGAAATGCTGCTCCACATTAAGGTACAGTGTTTGTTTGGAGTACTTGCATTTGGAAGTTTGTACCTTACTGTAGCAGAACTGAAAATGAGCAGGGCAGATACTGACCCAACAGACAAAATACACAAAGGATTTAAAAACACCTTCCCAAGTATAGCAGGTTTACTAAAAAAAGTTCTTCTACTAGAAAATGTTCTCCTTACTGAGCACAACAGTGACCGCACGTTTTTTTTTTTTCCAGTGGCCTTGATTCAGAAAGTATTTTTCACCATAGAAAAAAAAAATATGTACCAAACCAAACAGATGAGATGCATCACATGTAAACTTGGTTTTAAAGCATTTAAAAATATAATAAAATAAAAACACATGACTCTACATAGGACAAATGGTTGGGAATCAAATAAAATAAATAAAAATTTATGACTTTGAGGGAATAAATTACAGTATAGTAATCAAACCAAAACTATGGTACAATATTTAAAAAAAACTGATAATAGTCATTGTGTAGAAGTTTATTGCAAAAAATAAATATCAATTATATATACACGCATATATATACACACACAGTCAACATTTGAAGTGGATCAAAACCTTTCATCAAAGTTGTCCTAAAACCTAAAAGCGTTCTTGTTTTACAACAACTTTGAACTTTTTTGATCCACTTCAAATGTTGACATGAGAACTTATATATATATATATATATACACACACACACACATATACAATGGGTACAGAAAGTATTCAGACCCCCTTAAATTTTTCACTTTTTCCCCTCAATGTACACACAGCACCCCATATTGACAGAAAAACAGACATGTTGACATTTTTGCAGATTTATTAAAAAAGAAAAACTGAAATATCACATGGTCCCAAGTATTCAGACCCTTTGCTCAGTATTTAGTAGAAGCACCCTTTTGATCTAATACAGCCATGAGTCTTTTTGGGAAAGATGCAACAAGTTTTTCACACCTGGATTTGGGGATCCTCTGCCATTCCTCCTTGCAGATCCTCTCCAGTTCTGTCAGGTTGGATGGTAAACGTTGGTGGACAGCCGTTTTTTGGTCTCTCCAGAGATGCTCAATTGGGATTAAGTCAGGGCTCTGGCTGGGCCATTCAAGAACAGTCACGGAGTTGTTGTGAAGCCACTCCTTTGTTATTTTAGCTGTGTGCTTAGGGTCATTGTCTTGTTGGAAGATAGACCTTCGGCCCAGTCTGAGGTCCTGAGCACTCTGGAGAAGGTTTTCGTCCAGGATATCCCTGTACTTGGCCGCATTCATCTTTCCCTCGATTGCAACCAGTCGTCCTGTCCCTGCAGCTGAAAAACACCCCCACAGCATGATGCTGCCACCACCATGCTTCACTGTTGGGACTGTATTGGACAGGTGATGAGCAGTGCCTGGTTTTCTCCACACATACCGCTTAGAATTGAGGCCAAAAAGTTCTATCTTGGTCTCATCAGACCAGAGAATCTTATTCAGGTGTTTTATAGCAAACTCCATGCGGGCTTTCATGTGTCTTGCACTGAGGAGAGGCTTCCGTCGGGCCACTCTGCCATAAAGCCCCGACTGGTGGAGGGCTGCAGTGATGGTTGACTTTCTACAACTTTCTCCCATCTCCCGACTGCATCTCTGGAGCTCAGCCACAGTGATCTTTGGGTTCTTCTTTACCTCTCTCACCAAGGCTCTTCTCCCCGATAGCTCAGTTTGGCGGACGGCCAGCTCTAGGAAGGGTTCTGGTCGTCCCAAACGCCTTCCATTTAAGGATTATGGAGGCCACTGTGCTCTTAGGAACCTTAAGTGCAGCAGAAATTTTTTGTAACCTTGGCCAGATCTGTGCCTTGCCACAATTCTGTCTCTGAGCTCTTCAGGCAGTTCCTTTGACCTCATGATTCTCATTTGCTCTGACATGCACTGTGAGCTGTAAGGTCTTATATAGACAGGTGTGTGGCTTTCCTAATCAAGTCCAATCAGTATAATCAAACACAGCTGGACTCAAATGAAGGTGTAGAACCATCTCAAGGATGATCAGAAGAAATGGACAGCACCTGAGTTAAATATATGAGTGTCACAGCAAAGGGTCTGAATACTTAGGACCATGTGATATTTCAGTTTTTCTTTTTAATAAATCTGCAAAATGTCAACAATTCTGTGTTTTTCTGTCAATATGGGGTGCTGTGTGTACATTAATGAGGAAAAAATGAACAAATGATTTTAGCAAATGGCTGCAATATAACAAAGAGTGAAAAATTTAAGGGCGTCTGAATACTTTCCGTACCCACTGTATGTGTGTGTGTGTGTATATATATATATATATATATATATATATATATATATATATATGTGTGTGTGTGTGTGTGTGTGTGTGTGTGTGTGTATATATATACACACACACAGTATATATATATATATATATATATTATTATTTTTTAATTTATTTATTTATATGTGTGTGTGTGTGTATTAAAACATAAGTAGTTTATAAATAAGTAGCAAGAAAGTGCAGGCGGACTGAATTGTGGGAAGCATATTCACTGTATTTTTCACTGAATTACTTAGCATTCTTGGAGCTTGCGGTGAGTATGTTTTGAAAGCTTTATATATTATTTTTATTGGTAAAAATCAATGTCTCTATGAAGAAAGTGAATGTGATTTTTACTTCCGTAGCCTTATTGTTGCACGCTATTGCATTATGCGTTTTTTGTGTTTCTCTGCTTCTTGTATTCATGTGTTTCTCTGGGCTTCAGCGCACAGAAAACTCATACACATCACAACATTGCTGTAATCCATATTTTCCCAAACACTGTAAAGCACGAGCTAGCAGAAGATGACCCTTTCAACACGAACAAATCTTTGCGAATGACTAATCAAGTTCTGGAGTCATGAGTGATGAATTTTAATGAAAGCAACCACATAAAATCCTGTCTGGCAGCTGAATCTCTCTATATGGCAAAATAACGTAACAGTCCAGAACAAGTCATACTGGCGGGTATGTTGAAGTGCTTTAGTAATTTGTTTTGTTCAATTTTCAAACTAATCAGAACTTGTAAAATGCCTTCAGCTAATGTAACTACACACAGACTGTGTAAATAAAATGCATACGCAATTGAAAAGATGAGAAGAGGTTTGAACGCATGTTCTTGAGAAAATAGAGTCAGAACAGACTTGTAGTGCTATAGGTTCCAGTGAGGAGGTAAATAAAATCAGTATTGCAGAGGAAGGTCATTGGTAGTTTTTGCGAGTAATGGAGCTGTACAGGTCATTGATTAAATACAGGTGATGCAGGATCTGTAATATGGTTCATATTCCTGTTCCAGTGAACCAATGCAGCCCAAAGCAGACGGTGACTAATCAGGGAAGAGCAGCTCATGATGAAGGTGTACAACCACATTGGCAAGAGACTGAATTTACTGGGCTGGTGCAGGAAGCACATTGACTTTTGTGCCCTTTGTGATAATAAATGTGCTGCTGATGTCCTCTTCAAGATCTTGAGAAATAATTTGGTCCACAAAGGAACTGATCTGCTTCAGTGGTTTTGAAATACTCTTTATGGCCAAAGGTTTCCAGTGAGACTGCACCTTGTAGGGGAGCCCTGTGGCCATTGTGATTTCAACAGCATGAGACCCTCTAATGATCATTTTATCATTAATGATCATTTAAGTTGTGATGAGACTAAATTTGTAACGTACAAATGAGTGCAAAGGATTACTGAAAAAGAAAAAGAAAAAATGTAGGATGGGGACTTGTTCCTGTGTGCATTCTTTTTTTGATTAGATTTTAAGACGTAGACGCTCCAGGTAGATTTTTATTAGGAACTGAAGGTAAAAAATAAAAATTATACATGGATGAATTGTTCACAGTGAGATCTATAACATGCATACTGTACATGTATAAGATCTCAAATTTACAGTGAATAGGGTGAATTTCATTTCATGCTGACATTAATAATATAAAATAATGTAATAATAGCATTTAAAATAAATTTATCATTTTGTTTTTGTTTGTTTAAAGTGGCAGGGTTTAAGCAGAAAATATTGAATTTTCACAAGAAAACCCAGTTATGACATTATGATTAAAGATTTAAGGTTAAAAACATATTTCTTAATCTAAATTAATTATTAATAAACACATACATTAACTGTTCACAGTAATCAACTATGCATTTAGAAAATAGAATGAATGTTATGTTGAATAGGGTGAATTTTCATATTATGCTGACTTTAATAACTATTAAAAATGAATTATTTAATAATATTAATTTAAAAGTATTTAAATAAATATAACAGTATTTAATTTTTTGCATTGTCATTGTTGACGCCAAGCAATTTATTAAAATGTAATAATGTTCATTAATACATTTATTTGTACAGTGCTTTTCACTATAAATATTGTTCCAACGCAGTTATACAAACTATTTTTTTCCTCTCAAATCTTCCACAGATCCATCCTGATGTCCCCTGGGGGCCCCAGCCAGGACCCTGATATAGTGCAAACCATAACCCTGTTGGTGATGGCTCTGCTTGTAGTATATGTTAATCCAAAAGCTTCCTGAAATAAACCGTGAATCTGAAGCACAAGGAACTGTAGAGCAATCAAACACCTTTTACCCAATCTCTGCCGATAACTCCCACTTGTGCGCTCCAGATCTCGGGTGAGGCAGCATTAACGCGCAAGGTGTGACCTTTTCCAATCAGACTGCCATTATACTCTCATCACAGTGAGAGCTCCTCTTTCATAAGGCAGTATAAACAAGGCTCGCAAATTGGACTGTACACTCACTAGGAAAATTAAGCAAATGGCTGCATATTGAAGCCACACAAATGAAGCCAATTAGGCATTTGCACTCCATTGAGTAGAGGAAGCTTTTCTCTCCCCCCTGCCTCAACTCGACAGGGTAGCCCACGGACTAATCCAATGAGAAGGCTTCGGTCTTTCCACAAGCCCTCCGATCAAATGAGCACCAGAATAGTGTAAGTCAAGCACATAATGATGACAAGGCACAACTCCAAATGAACACGAGAAGTGGACTGGGTTTATAGATTGAGGCATGGGAGAGCAGGACCAAGAGTCGACCCTGGTCTCAAACAGCTTGTTCAACTCCCAGCGGTACAAGAGCTGCCAGCCTACCGGTGCAGGGATGGATGAGTGGACTCTACTGCCAGTTGCCCCCGAGGATGAGAGGAAACAACCCGAATCTCACTTCAACACGCACAGACTTCCATAATCACTTTCCTCTCAGCTCCAACACACCACCGACTCAGATAAAAGAGACAGCCGCGTGAGGGACAGACAGATAGACTGTGAGATGCGTCCAAAGAGCTGCGAGGCAGTGTCAGATCTTCAGGCGGGGGATTCATTTCCAGGTGAGCAGCCGTTATCTCACTGATGGATTTTGAAGAACTCCCAGAAAAGCACGAAGGTTGTGATAAAACAGAAGCTGTGCCTGAATTCCTGGACTTACTTTCAGGCCTACACTGAAACTGATAAACAACTTACCTTTTGGACCGCTGATGAACTTGAAACTTTTTCTAAGAGCTTAATTTTGCTTAGTCACAGCATGAAGAGAAAAAAATGCAGCTATATGAAAAAGTAACGCTAAACGGCAAGCTTTTCAGCCAATTGGTTGCAAATTTACCAGCTTTTGGAAAATCAGTTGACTGCTGGGTGAACGTCATCACCAATTAACATTCAATAGCCACACTGGCAACTTATCAATTTTTTACCAAATCAGTTGCCACTATTGGTTGAAAACCACACCACCTAATTAATATTCATGAGCCACAATGACATAGGACCTATTCCCTTACACACATGCGACCTTTGCACCTGACCTCTTGTCTACTTTTATGATGTTTTGCCTGTGTTTGGCTCACGTGTTCAAGTGGATGTGAAGGGACAAAAAGTAGATTCAAACGTTTTGCAAAATATACATATAGTCATCTCTGCACCAATACAATGGGCAACACTTTACATTTTATTACCAAATTATGTGTTATATCGAATTACTTTAAATCACACTAGAAAGTTTTTCTCAGCATCTCACGATTTTGGGCCACACAAGTTCAAGAACATGACGAATGATGGGAAACGCTTGGCCTCAAATAGAGATTATGGATTTAGTGTGTGGGATAGTTCACCCAAAAATGAAAATTTGATGTTTATCTGCTTATCCCAAGGGCATCCAAGATGTAGGTGACTTTGTTTCTCAACACAAATGAAGATTTTTAACTCAAACTGTTGCAGTCTGCCAGTCATATAATGGCAGTCAATGGGACTCACGGCTTTAAGAGAAAAAAAAACAGACAAAACCAAATTAAACCTTGCGGCTCGTGACGATACATTGAGGTCTAAAGACAAGAAACGATGTGCAGGAAACTGAACAGTATTTATATTGTTTTTTACCTCTGATTCATCGCACTGTCCAACTGTCCTGAGCGCGTTCACAACAGCCGGCATGTGACACATCGTCTTTTTCTTGCTTTACGGCAGATTGCAGACTTATGAGTGTATTACCGCCACCTATCTCTCAAATGGACCACTGACATTCTATCTACAATCTCAGTTAGGAGTGTCAATGGTCCATTTGAGAGATAAATGGCGGTAATGCACTTAAAAGTCTGCGACCCGCCGTAAAGCAAGACGACGCTTCGGCTGTTGTGAACGCGTTCAGGACAGTTGGACCGTGCGGCGGATCAGAGGTAAAAAACAATATAAATACTGTTCAGTTTCCTGCACAGACCGATCGTTTCGTGTCTTTAGACCTCAATGTATCGTCACAAGCCGCAGGGTTTATTTGGTTTTTTCTGTGTATGTTTTTTTTCTCTCTCAAAGCCGTGAGTCCCATTGACTGCCATTATATGACTGACAGACTGCAATGGTTAGAGTTAAAAATCTTCGTTTGTGTTCTACTGAAGAAACAAAGTCACCTACATCTTGGATGCCCTGGGGGTAAACAGATAAACATCAGTTTTGGGTGAACCATCCCTTTAAGGTCACTGACATTTGGTGTTTTTCAGACCTGGGACAATCTTCCACGTTTACTTCCTGTCACATGTACATAATCTCAAGTTGCCAAGAACGTAAATATGGGTACCTGGACAGATCCATAGTACAGCAGGGGCATTTCCTACAGGGAGGCAAGGGAGACAGTGCCTCCACAAAAATTGGATGAGAAAATATTCAAAAGTAGAAAAATAATGCAAAATTGACAAAATATGACATTAAAAATGTTATAAATAACTTTTTTTTTTTAAGTGAGACTTCCAAACAGCGACCCCAGCAGTTTGAGTTACAGAAGGAGGGAGCGTTTCTCTTGCCTTCCCTCAGTCCATTTCAGGTAAGCAGATAACAATGAGCACTGCATTAAAACAAATACATAATTAAATAACACAAGAAATAAAAAAACACAAGCTGTAAGATATGATCATAATGCCTTACAAATTTGCATATTAATTGACAATTTATATTAATAGATTGTGTAGTATAACACCAAAAAGCTGACCAGCAAAAAAGGGCTTTTGGACAATAGCATTGCAGGACGACTCCAGTGTTGACTGTGGCTTATTTGAGACTCATTGATGTATGCAAGAGGGATGTGTAGGATAACCCAAAGGCCAGAATTACAGAGTTTATGAATATTTTGTGACACTGTGGTATTACAGAGTGGCAGGACTAGACTGTGAATATTCATATCTAATTCATCACTGTACTTACAGCCAGGTGCAGACAAGGGTTGCAATGCTTTCCCTGAATACACGATAACCTTCTTAAACAGAGCCCTAACAGCCGGAAGGAACGTGGAATAATCTGGTGGCCTTCAGGGTTGTAGTGATAAAAGACTAGGGAAAAATGAGAGAGAAAGAGAGAAACAGACAGGAAAGAGAGTGTGAAAGAACGAGAGGAAGAAAAAAAAAATATGAAAGCTGGGCAATGAAAATAGGATTGTGGGATCGACAGGCACGGGTGAAGAACATTGATTCGTACATCTGCTGATAAGACTGCAAGATGACAAGTTAAACTCTCTGATCCCAAAGAGGAGCTAATCCACTGTTTTTACAAGGACATATGCCGTATTCACACCTACAGTTGTGTCATTCTGATATGTCTCAATTAAATAAAACAGTTCTAAAATTAGATTTTATTTAATGCCTCTGAGTCACTCTTCCTCCAATTAAACACCCCCACTGTCAACATGAGATCCATCAGATACGAGACTGACCAACATAAAAAAAAAAAAAAAAAACCCTGCAGAGCTTCATCCACAGATATCAATCCATCAGCTGAGCGAATCAACTCACCCCGCACTTGCTGCCAGAATAGAACGAGCATATGGATGCACAGGGGAGCTTCATCCATCACTCCTACATTATCCCACCATCCTATACCCCGTTTTGCCACAAGCGCACCAATATGGAGCCATCAGTCAGCAGTATCGTTGGCAGGCTGTCTATCCCTAATCATAAAACTCTAAGAAGCTAATGAAGTTAATTATTCACATGATGGATCTTATATTATTCCATCTCTTCCATTATACAGACAGTTTCTCCCAGCCACATGTAGCAGTCAGACGGACGATCAATAAGCAGCGTTTATTGGACGCATGTGCGGCACGTGAGATCACGCGATCACCCATATTGATTTGAATGGAACGCACTCAAACATCGACTCATAAAAGCATCAAGTCAAGCTATTTTTACATTGTGGTTTGCATATTCACATGTATATCGACTACGTGTGAGAATGAATCGAATCACCACGTGCTTAATTATTGATTCATATGCACAACATGCTAAAATAAAATCAAACAGGACACAGTAGACAGTCTGTTATCCTCCTTTTATTTATATATATATATTTTCTCCAACATTTTCAATGCTAAAATAACAAACACACAGGGTATGGTGCATTAGTATTTGCATATGTTATATTTCTCATCAAAACAGATCGAAAGAGATGAACTTCACAGAAAAAACAGACATTCAAATGGAAAGATAACGAATGCTATTAAAGGCATCAGATCTGAAATGTCACACAGATTAGTTCCAATTCCCTTCAAAACATTCCCAATTTCAAACACAGTTACATATAATCTATGCACAGAAATATTTACCCTGTAAAAATTCAACAGTTTGAATGAACAATGTGCCAAGTACCTATGCATCAGCAACGTACGATGCTATATTAAGCCGCATGACCCATTTAACAACAACTTTGATAAATACTGCATTGTTGTATTGGCGGCATGAAACAAAGCCAAGCGTCAACCACTTCTCGACTCGAAAACACTCACAGAATCGCAGAGAGGGTTTGCGCTGTCAGAGCTGATAACATCGAACGGTTCTCCAGAGATTTTGCCAGTGGCCCACATTGAGAAGTCCAAAAGCCAACAGGTAGCTTACCTCTCCCAACAAATCCCCTAGTTTTGTGCCTGTCACAATAAACCCCTTTGTAAACCCCTTTGCTCGTGTAAACTGAGACGTATTTGTCAAATAACACAGAGGAACAATCTCTAAAATAACTGCAGTGATGAGATGGACGCTTGTGCTCTAAAATCTACATCTAAACAACATTAGCTCCATTTTAATGGTAACATCCATTTGAAGGTCGATCACCACATTTATGGGCCTGTACGATTCACGGTTAAAACGACACGCTCTAGTCTCCACCTTGGGATGTTATGATAAACGATGAGAATATATCCACGTTACAGGCTATTGGTCCTCATGAAAAATTGGTCTACTTAGAGTCAAGACTGTTAAAACCATTTCAGACGCACCCCAGTGGACCTCTTTTGCAGCAACAGCCGCGCGTCTCGTAGATTTCAGGCTGAGTGCTTTCAATTACTCGAATACCATTGAATAAAACCTCTCATTATCTGTTACGAATTATATCAATCGTGTTCAACAAGGGAAATTAGACAAAGCTGGAGAATAAAGCCATCACTACAGCAGCCATGAGGCATCTGCTGTTAAGGGGAATGTAACAGGACAGTGAAATAAATTCACATTAAGAGAGGAATTGGAACACAAGCAGAGATGCGTCCTGGGAAAAGGACGTTCCTCTAAAGCCTGTGTTCCAATTCAATGTGCCCCAAAGCTGCTGCGGAGTCTATAAGTGCTCTTGAATATAGAGTCATCGATCCTCGTTGGCCTCAATGGAGCTCACTTCAGCCCAAACCACCTGGGTAACTATTCTCCACCTTTACATGATACACAGCTCAAGTGTAAGACTCTGGAGACGAGGTCGGATCCATTCTTGCACTTATTTTCCCAGTAACAAAGCAGGCTGGGTCATTGGTCGGAACTTTGGGTATGTGTGACATGGCTATTTGTCTCGAAATAAATTGAATTTCGCTTGGTAATTCCAGTAAGGTACTCTGTGCCATAAGACTTTTATATGTAAGGGAAGGATTATGCATGATTTTTTTGAGAATTTCTCTCCAGTTCTAGTGCTTCGAGTTTATGTAAACGATCACGATCAAAGTTATGAAACATCTGTGTGCAATATTTAACGTGATTAGGAATGCATCTAATTAAGTCTCTTTCTGTCATTAATTTATTGCTTATATTTTCAGTGTAAATCTTTTAGTTTTTACTACATTCATTAATGTTAAAGACTGGCAAACATTTCTATGTCAACAGCATAACATTAGCTCATATCCTCATCACGTATAAATTTAAAAGTGATTGAGGATCACAAAAGCACATATGACTCTAAAGGCAAAGGATTCAAGCTTGAAAGTAAAAATATTTTCAGATTCATCCGTTATTCGAGATTCTGTAAAAATAAGCTCAACCTTCCTTCTTTAATGCATGCTGCTTCTAAAAGGTGTTAGACTCCGTATGTATCTGAATGAATGTGAGTGTGTGTGTTTAGCCTTGCAGGGATTGGCTGTGGTGATGTGTTATGTTCCCTGCTGTTGGCCTTCATGATATCTATTCGGTGATCTCCAGAATAAGATCGTCTCCTTCCAGAGTGCTGTCGGCGGTCACGTAGATCTTGGCCACGGTGCCGGAAAGTGGCGAGTTCACCACCGTCTCCATCTTCATGGCACTGAGGACACAGAGCGGTTGTCCTTTCTCCACCTGCTGGCCTTGCTTCACTTTCACCTCCACCACCTTTCCAGGCATGGGAGCGCCAATCTGTCCACGAACGTCCTTCAGGGCTTTAGGGTGGAAATGCATCTCCTACAAAAACAAGAAATTTGATTTAGGTCGGCAGGGACATTTACACATTGCATTTCACCAACTATTCCCAAGAAATACATACATGCAGAATATTATAAGATCATTTGTGTGCGTTCTGGTATACATGGTTTATGAGGACAAATTTGTATAATGACATGAGTACTACAACGTAAACATGGTTTATGAGGACACTTCCTGTGTCATACTAAATGGTGTTTTTTTTTTTTGTTGAAAATCTAAAAATGCATTAAGTTTTGTGATGGGTAGGTTTAGGATTATATACATACACACACACACATTAAATGTGTTTTATAAATACATTATAAAACACATTGGTTCAGCACTTATTTAGGAAACTTACATTTAAATGTACTCAAAAATAAAAACTAACATAACGTAACTGCAAAAACCTGGGGAAAAAAACAACCTAAAATTAATTTTCCAAATGTTTCAAAATGTGCTAAAAATGTCCACAAAGTACTATAATTATTTTTATACATGGTGCTTTAGAAAAATGCCACTAGACAGCAATTAGACTAGACTATACTGTGAAATGTAACCCATACATACAGTATGGAGTTACATATGAAGGCTATACATTAAATATTTATTAACAAATATCAGTTAGCACATTAACTATGGCAGCCTGACACTCAAAAACAATCTAAATAAACAAATGCGTAGAAATAAACTAACAAATAAACAAACAAATAGAAAACGCGTGGGAAAACTAAATTAGAAATAAAACTAAACTTAAAAAAATCTGGAACAAAAATAACCTATAACTAAAACTAATGTCTGGTTTCATGTGGTAGCAAAATCTGTCCAGAAAAATCCCATCTCGACAACAGTGCTGTTGGGACACTGGATATGGCTCATAAACTCACGACTGCACCAGTTTTATTTACATCATTTACATAATTTACTTTGTCACTCCACTCTCTAGCAGTTGGTTCAAAACTTTGCCAAATTTCACTTAAAGAAAAAAGACAGAAACGCACCTTCATGGCCACGGTGTCTTTGACCAGGACAGATCTCAGCTGACCATTGAGCTCGAAGAACACCTCTCTCTGACCGGCTTTATTAAGGTCTCCTAAAGCAAGAGCCTTGATATGAAGTGTCTTGCCTCGCTCCAACTCCACCTGAGACAGACAGCAGAGATATGAGGAGAAGAAATAAGGAACTTACAGCTGGAATGCAGAAATGACACTTATAATCATGGATGACAGGAAGATTTATGGCACAGTAACAGCAAATAAAAATGTGACGCTACTTCGGTTTAATAATTGGAAATGTTTTATTTCTCAAAAAAAAAAGAAATCCTTCCACCTCAAACTCTTCAGCAATCTTGGGTCCATCCAGGAAGAGTCTAGTGTCCAGACAATCCACAGGCCCAAAGGTTCTGGTGAACTCTTTGAACTCCTGGAACACTTTGGGGTACATGGCAGCGGACATCACATCCTCCGGGGTGATTTCATCACCGTAAGCGTCTCGCAGCTGCTTCTCCAAGGCCTGGAACTCCATGGGGGGCAGGGAGGCTCCAGGACGTCCTTCCACACGGGGAAGAGACTTCAAAACCTGTGCCACAAATAAGTGATGAGAACCTGAGAAAAGAGCAGGTGCCTGAACACACAATAAACGTATATTCCTCGCAGTATTTTCAAGCTGCTCGTAAGTGGATGATGTAGAGCGTTCGCAATCCCCCTGAGCCCCACACTGAATCCGAGAATATTTATAACCGATCATTACCAGGAGCAGGATTAATCTCTCCCTATTGCTTCATTTAAATGAATTTAAGAGGCTGAAGAATCAAGTGCGAGAAGCGAAGAATTAAACTCGAAATGACGAAATGTAAATTTTGATTCGGCAAAACAAAGAAAGAACGCAGACCTAAATACAACTTTTTATGCATGCAAACAAACGCTTGCATAATGACAAACAATATTAATGTTACAAAACAGATGGGGGAAAAAATAAGGCCACGTTGCTCAAATATGTTTGTTATCTAAATTACATGCAAAGCAGATGGCCTACTAATTCTGAAAAAGAGACATTGTAAATAAATTAGCTGCATACTTGCATGCGCAGAATAGCTTTAATGCAGGCATTGTTCATTTCTGATGGGACACACATTTGTCAGGGAAGTGGCTAATCTTGCACAGGAATGGCTGCTGGGTAATTGGGGCGTTCAAAACAAAAGGAATGACATGGTTTTGCCTTGCGTATCTCTGACAAGCACAACACAGCGTTAATGCACTCTAGAGACTGCAGGGAAACCCTCTCAAGACAGACTTCACTGCGATCAACCGAATCTCTTCAGTGAGAGAGCTGAAGCTTATTTTGCTCACCGAAGAGATATTCAATAACTTGTATTTATGCAATACTGTACCAAACAGGTTCTTCTTTTCTTTCTGATCTAAGCTCAAGCTGAGCAGAGACTTAAACTCAAGTTCAACTTTAGTCATTGAAATAATCAATTCTAAATCCTTCCTCCGACCCTTTCATCTTCAACCCATATTCCATATTTCTAACCCTGGGGCAGTATTATAGAAACTCTTAATTTCTGACTAAAGATTTGGAAACGTTCTATTTCCTAAGTGAAATCACCATGGTTATTAAACAGATAGGATAGGATTCTGAGTTAAAACTTTAAAGTTAAAGCTAAACTTTGAACATGCAAAGTTTCTTCTGACACTGCAAAACAGATCAGATGAGATGTTACATCATGCTCTGTGGCACCAGAAATTCAACATTTAACACACAATAATATAAAAATATACAATCTACCTCACCTTTTATGCAATGCTCCAAACCTGCAGCTGTAAAGTTTATGATTTGTAATTAAGTTACATCTTGGTCACACGTCTTCATGCGATACCAGGTTTATTAAAAGTTAACTAAATCTAAAACAAAAAAAAATTCAATTTCTCGATTTTAATCGATTCTCATTTTTTACGAAATATCAATTCTCAAAAATTCTCTATTCAATTCTCTCAATCAATTCTCTAGCCTGTTTCAGTTAATGAACGGAACATTGTAGTGAGCTTCTAATCCAATAAATCGGAGTAAGCTTTGTGCTTTGGGTAACACTTTAGTATAGGGAGGGACCAATTCTCAATATTTAACTGGTTGCTTATTAGCATGTATATTATTAACATATTGGCATGACCATATTCTACATCCCTAATTCTAACAAAATATAAACTTACCAACTAACTTGTAAACAATAGAATGTCACGTAACGTCACATTTACAGTACCTCAGAAAAAACATATCCGTTGACCATAAACTAGAAACTACAAAAATTAACTAAATGTATGCACTATATGATCATTACCATTTATACTGCTCTTCAACATTTATTGAATAAATTTGTCAAGTTTATATGACAGTCTCCATTTAAATGTTTATATTTCAAAAAACAAATTGGAGTGGAAATATAATTATGTACAGTAATTGTAAAGTCAGTATTATAACCTGACTCCTGACTGATGTATATTTTATAGCATTAGTTGAGGTATTTTTTCCTTCAGAAAATTTGCCATGTACTGTACCTGATATACATCCAAAATATTCTATTGAATTGAACCAAAATCGATATATATACACATACACAAACATTTCTCTTTCATTTTTTTAAGTAACTTGATATACTAAATTAACTAAAACTGAAATAATATTATAATAAAAAAAAGAATTAAAATAACACTAAATTACTAAAAATAAAAATAAAATACAAAAAAACTAAAAATTATTAGTAAAAATTATTAAAATAATACACATTTGCTGGTCAGAGTTCACTAAACCTGAACTTTTAGTGAAATGTAAAACTTCTTTGCATGATCTTGTGTTTTGATCAGGCATTTGTATGTGTATGAATGGACTTCATTAGAAACAAAAAGTGCAGTGTGACCGTCCTTTTAGGATGTTTTTTAGCACAGCACCAACAACTACTAGTTCTATCGTTGACACTTAACCTTAACCCTAGTTGATACTTTAATTGTTCATCAAAACAACACTGAACCCCATTGACTTCCACTGTATAGACAAAAAACGTTTTCAAAACATTTTTCAAAATATATTCACATGCAGCGCCAGTAAATAATGACTGAATCTTTATTTTTGAGTGAATATTCCTTTTAAGAACCTAATTTGCCCCTGTTAGATCCTGTACAACATTTAATAAGGTAGGTATCGTGTCACACTAGCTGTATTTCAGCAGCTTGAGTGAGAAATGCGCTGTGCAGGTCGTACCTTTGATCTGAAGGGCTCCGGGAAGCCTCCATGGGGGATGCCGATATGTCCTTGCAGGAACTCCACCACGGAGAGGGGGAAAGACAACTCATCTGCTCTCTCTTCCACCTCTGCCCGAGTCAGAGAGTTCTGCACCATGAACTGCGCCAGATCGCCTACAATCTTAGAGGAGGGTGTCACCTGAAGGAAGGGGAAGAGAGGAGAAGGACAGATAAGCGAGAAAGGAAAGACATGCTTGCTTAGGCCTCCATCGCTACATCTCAGCTCTCCACCAGGCTTATCCACCCTCAGGCCGTCCGACCAATCTGAACTAGGAATAAGAGAGGAAACAGAGTGCAGTGGCAAACAGAAACACGGCTTAGGGAGAAGATAACATTCGTCAGGAAGACAAAAGGGAAAAAGAATGGTGGACAGAGAACGGAGAGGCGCTAATGAAACCCAGAGCTAATGTGATGTATGTTAAGCAGAGCGCAGCTCGGCCTCCGATATTGACAATATTAACAGCGAGGGGACTCCGAGAACAGAAAGCAGACTATCTTCGATCATTTAATTAAGCCCAGGGAAATGAAAAGCAGCAAGGCGAGACCAAATGCTCACAGACGCCTTTGATTGGAGGAGATCAGTCAGAGCCTCTCTGAAACACAACAGATAAGCTTTGCTTAAAGCTCTTCCCAGTTGATCTGTCTCTGGGCCATAGGAGACAGGGACAGGATTATTTATTCGCTCCTCCTTTCTGCCCCTCTTTTTTTGCCAAGTTATTTTTATTCAATTTCATCTGGAGATTGAGACGGTTGCAACGGAATAAGAGGGATGAGGAGTTGGAAGGAGAAAAGAGAGAGAGGAGAGCAGGCAATTAAATCTGCGATTCAGAGAGGAGCTCTCGGGTCCATGGTGCTCATGATCTTGTGAGCGTGAGCGGATTTCGAGAGTGAGGGTGAGACCCTTCTGAGCGCAGGGGGTAATAATTAAGCCCTATTTAACCAGGGAGAATGTTGCATATGAGCGATTTAAACGGCGGCGCTCATGGTGGTCATGTGATGCGATTACAGCGTATGAACAATCTCAAACGTTCCATTCATTGATGAAAAAAGGGGGGGGGGGGCAGCACTTCTGCATGAGTCTAAAGCATAACGCATATTTGCTAATCTCAAATGACTGGCTTTCAATTTTGAATGCAATGATTTAAATCATTGAAAAGACTGGTTAGGACTGGAAATCTTAAAAAATGATCTGGATTTCACATTATACAGGAAGTAAAGAATAGGAAATTGGATTTTAAGTCAACAGAGCCAGATTGAATACTACTTAACCACTTATTTCCACTATCCAGTATATGGCTGAATAAGCACATCATATTTTTGATCAAAACATACGCCAAAGCAGTTAATATTCTAAATACGGTTATTCCCTAGAATTCGTTTACATTTTATGAACAGAACTTGATTTAAATACAAATGACTGTATATCTATACCTTCTAATATTGATTAAAATAGCAGTAGTTCACATAAAATACTTTTGACGTGGCATGACGTGACACTGGACTAATATCAGTCTGAAACCAAAAGCAGAATTATTTTATAATTATCATACAAGCAGCTTTTATGAGCTCATATTAAGTAAGAGACTTGTATATATACTTATACAATATATATTAGTATAAAACTAATATTTCTAATGTCTAAAAGGGACATTGAGTGTTAAAAAGGTGCTATATAAATAAAACAATTATCTATTATTAATATCATCATAAAATGTTTCATTTCTCACACCAAAGGGACATTTAAAATGAGCTAGTAAAGGATTAAAAAGGAAAACAGACTGAAGAAAAATTGAAAAAAATAAATCACAAAATATATTTCTTTCATGGACATGTCAACTATCTTTATAACTACCTCTCAGAAATATAACTTAAATGTAATATTTATCTTTAGTATCTAGATACTAAAGGCTTGAGTGGATTTTATGCTGATAATTATATCTTATGATAGATTTCTCAGATGACTGTCAGTTTTTTAAAAGCTATAAAGCTGTCTCTACAGAGATGGCTTTTATTATTTGAAAAGCTAGAGTGTTTTGAAGCGATTACATGCCAGGACACGACGTTTCAAATGAACTAGTTTCCACAGAGAAAAAAAAAAGAAAAATTTGAAAGGAAAATTTATCTATTCCAGTGCAAAATTATAGGAAAACAACTGCAAAATCCTCTGGCACAAACATCTATCTTTTATGTGTCTAAGGGGTAGCGGGATGTTTTTAAAAACCAAATTGTCCAACAAAGTCTTTGAATAAATGATGTGAACCAGACGTAACAAGCATAGGTCTAGTTAGAACTGAATATTTTGTATGATGTACAAATCAGTGTTTGCACATTGCTTTTGACCAAAATAACTCAAATTTATAACACAATACTTTCGAGGAAGCAAGCTGGGAAATGGACGTGAATGACTCAGAAAACGTGAGCATTTGACAACATCACGACTCAGTCTTCAAGCGTGTGAAACATAACATCTGAGGAAAAGACGTCGACCTAATTAGCTAAAAGGTGTGATGTCTTTGGTTCCATATAAAGACTAGAGGAATGTAAATGCCTGTGATTTCAGAGAGACTGCAGATCTGGATTAATCGAAGCAGTAACAGACGTGAAGGGTTAAAGGGGTTTATCATAACACTTTGCACATTAATACACCGTGTACTACTGCATTAATATTTTCTATTTGAGTCATCATGTCTAAAACCCTTCAAGTATTATGACATTTCATAAGAAATGAGCTGACCTGATTTCTCGTCTGACAATCACCGAGTAGTGAAAAAGTGACGGCACACTTTTCAGTGTCCTTGGTTCTGGAAGCATTCATTTTTTCCAAAAGGATTTCTATTAAAGAATTCTATGCCAAACCAGCTCAAGGATACAAGATAACAAATTCTGATTTGAAGTAAAAAAGGATAAAAGTTCTGTATTTTAACTGTAAAATGCAATGCATATTCACTATAAAATGTTCAGATGATATAAACACAATATATTGGCAATGCTTCACAGGAGTCAGTATTTGCCACTTTTTTTGCTGTAATTTCTAAATAATCAATCCAGATTTATGGATGCAGTTTGTCACAAATGGGACAACTTGACTGTTGAGTGAATTCCTATATACCAGAGCTCAGGTCAATAAAGCCCTTCACGAATAACTAAAAATAGGTTTGAATATGTAAATAAAGAAAATGTGATCTCCCAAAACACAGGGGTAATTGCTCACTTTGATGAGGTCACCGAGCAGCTTGTTGGCTTCTGCGTAGGCTTTCTTCACCTCCTTAAACTTGTTCCCTAGCCCCATACTGTGCGCTTGAAAGTGGAGATTGGTGTACTGGCCACCTGGGATCTCGTTCTCGTAGACATCAGCATTTCCAGACTTCATGGTGGCAGTGCAGTCAAACGGAGCATAAAGGCCTCGGGTCACCTCCCAATACTCACTGTAGTCAAAGACCTTCTCGAGAGAGATGCCTGAGAAAGAGATGTGGTGAAGAGAAAGAAAGAGATCATTAGTCCACCAAGAGGAATAAGCAATCGGAGAACAAGTAGCACAACAAATGACTATCTGACATTAATATTTAATCAAAAATAATGAAAGTCCTCGTCTCTTTAACAGACTGCACCAGCTAATCAGGCATTCTTCCAAAGCTTTTAATCAGTCATCGAAAGCTCAGCACACAGGGGCCTGTATGTGGTAGAAGCATAGATTGCTTCCTGCCACTCATAGCTTCATCATTTACCAGCAGCAGTCAGTCAATTAATCAATCAATGAGGCGCGCCACTTGCAACAGAGTTTACATGCTCATTTGGCTCCCTCATCTTCACTAATTGCCCATAGCTGTGATCACAATAGTTTTCCAGTGCAAAAGATAACACACGCACAAATACGCTCTAACATGTGTGCGCGCACAACCGGAGAACAATTGCGGAAATCACAATAACACTTTCATAAAACTAGCTTGCGTGCATTTTTCTTCTACTCGCTGCCACCCTGACTACAGGCTATTAGGCACTATTGATGGTACGGCGTAAAAGCAGTGTCCAGCTCGCCCCGTGCAGACCAATCTATCAGCACACGTCAGTCAGTCCAGGCATTGATCTCTGGCCACACGGTCTTTATCGTGATGAACTGGCTTGAAGAGAAGAGGAGAGAAAGAGAGCTACTTTAGGAGGCAGAGGGACCTGAGCAGGACAACGAGAGATTGATAGAGCGAGCGAGAAACGCAGATTAAAAAAATGACAAGGTGAGAGAGAAAGTTGAAGGAGATCTATCCATCTGTCCATCCATCCATCTAGATGGACTGATCAGTAGACCGACAGACTTGGTATCTCTCATTTCACAACAAATCCTCACTCACATCTTGGTATGTTTTTGTAGGGGCACTTAACCTATTTTCTTCCCTTTTCTTCACTTTAATTCTGCATTATCCTGACCTTTAGTGTGGAACTGCATCTAAAATAGGGAAACGATAGATTATAGTTTACTTGTCAAAATGACATTTGTGTTATCTTGTGTTTTACAAATTCATTAAACGGCGGAAAAGATCATGGATGAGTGGAAAGAAAGAAAAATTCCTGGATGGATGGATGGAAAAATTCATGAATTGATGGATAGATAGATGGAAAGAAAAATTAATGGATGGATGGAAGTAAAAGTTCACGGATGGATGGAAAGAAAAAATCATGAATGGATGGATGGAATAGAAAATTCACGGATGGATGGATGGATGGAATAGAAAATTCATTGGATGGATGGATGGAAGGAAAAGTTCATGGATGGATGAAATTAAAAAATTAATTGATAGATGAATGGAATAAATTCATGGATGGATGAAATAAAATACATGGATGGAAAAATTCAGGGATGATGGGAAGAAAAATTTAGGGATGATGTAAAAAGTCATGGATGGATGGATGGCAAGAGAAATTCATGAATGGATGGATGGATGGATGGATGATAAAAAGAAAAATTGATGGAAGGATGGCTAGAACAATACAGAAAGAATGATACAATGATAGAAAGTACAATACAACAATACAAAGAATAATACAAAGTTATAAAGCAATCCAAAAACAATACAGTGATACAAACAAACGATACAAGAAAAATACAATAATACAAAAACAATACGATATAAATAATGATAGAAAAAAAAGAAAGAAAGGAAGGATTTGTAACAAAATAGCTGTTAGATTTTAAAGGGGTCATATAATACGATTTCACCTTTTTAACTTTTGTTAGTGTGTAATGTAGCTGTGTGAGCATAAACAACATCTTCAAAGTTACAAAGCTCAAAGTTCAATGCAAAGGGAGAAATTGTCTTTTACAGAATTAGCATAGCATCGCCTACAGCGAACAACTGGTAAGGGACATTTTTACATAAATTACATTTTTACATAAGTGCTATATTAGAGTGATTTTGCAGGTTGTCATAACACTCAGCAGGTCTTGTTTTTTGTCAGCTGTGCATGAGAATCAACACATACTGTAACATAATACTTGCTGTGTAAAGGTGGCTAATATAGTTAAATAGAGGCATGACAGAAAACACCAATCACAATTCAACACGCAAACAGATGCAAGAAACAAGACTAAACTCAGTATGCAAATAGCATGATAACGACGACATCGCTTTTGGTTATATTTTAACATTTCAACGCAAGTCAATGAAAGATTTTCACATTTTAATTTTAAATTTCATTTGATTTTTGGTCTGTACGTTGAGAGGTTCAGGCGGAGGTTCAGGAGGAGGAGAGAACAAATGGAATGTCTGGGGAATATCAATACAGCGCTGCCTTGCGAGTACTGTAATAAGTATCGAGCATTTGTCAGCGCTGTCTCTTTCTCTTCACATCAACACATACGGCAGCTTGTTTTAAAAAGATGTAAACAGGTGATTAATACTGGATGTTGCATATGGCAACAAAACAGCGAATGGGGAGACAGAGACTGCAATAACACTGCCACAGGAATTCTGACAGTCTCCAAACAATTCAATTACCTAGGCAACACCTCCAGGAGCGAAAACCAAAGAAACACGGGGCAGTGAGAGTGAGGGGGGGTACGGCTGAATCTTGTGGGAATAAAACAAACTGAATCAACAAAAGTGCGAACACCTCCTCATCATGTGAGCTCTCTGATGCGTCTCGTGCTGCCAAAGTCACACACCCACGCCATGTGGCGCTCCAGAGGAGGGGCTGCATCTATACATAAAGGATGGACTTTCATAGAAACAACAACCAGGGCTTTCCGGTTTGTGAGCACCACAGCTCACGTCTCTTTGCTTTATTAATGTGATGTTTGGTGGCTTAATTAGAAAGTCTAAGATGCAAATTATATTAGCTTACACAGCCTGTATATTAATAACAGTGTAAATGAGAGCTACTGTAAAGGCTAGTTCACATTGTCCAAGCAAATAAAATGAGTGTTTATACAACAGTTAGTACCGGATTTCTAATTCGATTGGTTAAGGGAAATTAAAATCCAAGGTGGTTAATGGCCGATAATTAGACGATATATATTTTCCACTATTTGTTCATTTAACCCAAGAATTAAAAATTTGTTGCTTGTACATGTCCAATGACAGCTGGATCTGATTAAAACTTGATTAAAAGAGAAAACAAGTTTTCATACCACAGACAGATATTTGTTTTTGTTTCAAGCACAAAGTCACTTAATTATGGTTTCAAATTTTCTTAAGTAAATATATCCTGATTTAAGAATGTTTAGATGTTTATATTGGAAAACAAAAATACAGACGAAGATGCAATTTTTTTGCATTGCATGCAACATTGAATGCCATTACTTTAAGAACGTAAGATTTCGAAGAGGCCTTCAATTGTGGAAGGTTGTATGAAAACTCTTTAAGACTAACAAAAACCTGTGATTAGATATCGTCTTAATTGTACATGCTCATTTACCATATTTTTTTGGAAAAGTATATCACCTCTACCATCATTTAACACTTAAAGCTATTCTTAAAAAATATCAGTTTTTCATACTGTACATTGTAATGTCCTAAATTCACGTGTAGCATTTAAAACTATTTAATTTTGGCTATTAGTATTTATTTTTTAAACTGATTAGAATTTTTTTTTTACAGAATTTTAATACCAGCCATAACATGAAAATAATTACTGGCTTATCATTATTGACCAGATTAATAATCTCAATGTAATAATGCCTAGTTGTATAGACACTATCCACAACAGCCATGTTGATATTCAGTACATGAGCACTTTTGCTTGAGTGATGTTAATTATACAGTCAACAGGATGTCAGAAATGTTGACATTTGCTGTGGCAGTATGAAGCAGCCTTAATGAAGTAGATCTTCATGCCATTGGTCACTACAGCGGCAGGTGACGCAGTGACCCATGGTTGGACAGATGGTCTCCCACACTGACCACACAAAGTCTCTGGCCGCAAACACACACACCCTACTGCGAGAAGACCCACCGGGGCAAGAGATTCATCAGTGAAGGTTAAGCACCAGCAGCCACAGTAATGTCACAATTAAGGAAAGGTCAAGGGGTCGGACACCAACATCCAAATGATGTCTGTCCGCTCTGACCCTTCTCTCTACTCTTTTCATTCGGCCCACCATTATTTTCTTTCTCTTCTCCTTTCCAGAACTGACTGGCCTTGCTGTGTTATCTTTTTTACCCCATTTCTTTCATTACCACCACTGCCCTGCTTTGTTTGCTTTTCTTCTTTTAGCTGACTTCCCATGACCTCATTCGCCCCAGATTATGAAGAAGGGGGAAAGAAATATTAAGTGAACGAAAGTGTGGGAGCATTTGCATAAAATGAGGCACAGCAGTTGAAAAATTGTGTAAAACAGGTGTGTTGAATATTAAATACCACAAAGAGCATTTTGGGTTGCCTTGAGAGCTTCACGACTGCAGAAGGATGAGGAGTAATTGTTCATGAAAATAGTTTTTATGATAGAAGAAGAATATTTACATCATGTTCCCTTTATCATATGACCTGGAAAATGAGCGATTGGCTGTATCATGGAAACTCAGGCAAACTAAAATAAATGAGGAACTGTTATACGCACAGAAAACAACAGAAAACAAAACAACCAATTAATCACTCTAACACCGTGTCCTAACCAGGATGAGACAAAGTTGCCAGCAACAAACAGTTTTGCTGTCCTCACTTAATGCAGAACTGTTAGGTAACCTGTCAATCACAGCCATCAAGAAATAATTCATGTTTAATATACTCTAGTTCTATGGAGAGAAATTTTGGACCAGTGAGACAAGCCAGTGGTAACATTATTTCTCTCTCTCTCCTCCTCCCTCCCTCCCTCCCTCCCTCCCTCCCTCCCTCCCTCTCTCTCTCTCTCTCTATCTATCTATCTATCTATCTATCTATCTATCTATCTATCTTTATATCCATCCATCGATCCACATAACCACATCCATCCACCTATCTATCTACCTACTTACCTACCTATCATCTGTCTATCTATCTGTCTGTCCGTTCATCCATCCACATAACCACATCCGTTCACCAATCTACCCTTCTATCTGCCTATCTATCTACCTATCCGTCTGTTCGTCCATTCATTCATCATCTATCCATCTCTCTAAACATAACCACATCCATCCAAATATCTTTTAGTCTATCTACACTTATATGCTCACCCATCCATCTGTCCATCTATCAGTCTATTTAAACATAACTATATATTTACATATACATAATAATATAATATAGTGTATATCAGCACAAAGTTTGACAACCCTCACCAGTATTGAGTTTGGTGCCTTTGGCACATGCCACAATGGCGCCCATGCTGGGCTGGGACGTCATTCCCGCCATGGAGTCAACCGCCACATCCACAATGTCTGCTCCAGCCTCTGCACACGCCAGCATGGCAGCCACTCCGGCCCCTGCGGTGTCATGAGTGTGCACATGGATCGGCACGTCTGGGAAACGGTCCCTCAACGCGCTCACCAGCAAATGGCCAGAGTCAGGCTTTAGGAGACCCGCCATGTCCTGCAGAGAGGAGAGACAGAGAGAGAGAGAAAGTAAAGGGAAGTGAGAGAAGTGCACCAGAAACAAACAGAGACAGTGATGCAGTGGTATTTTATGTGTGGGTGGAGGCAGAGTGGGAACAGCAGTCGAGATGAAAGAGTGAGCAAGAGTTGAGGTTAACAAAACAGACAAATGGATAAAAAAACCCACTCAAAAATAAACAAACAACCACCTTGATACAGAGGATGTGTGTTCCAGCCTTGACCAGCTCATCTGCTAGTTTGAGATAGTAGTCTAAAGAATATTTCTGCCTTGTGGGGTCGGAAACGTCGCCAGTGTACGAGATGGCCGCCTCCACTACTCCTCCTGCTGCACCTGCTGCCTCCATCCCCAAGAGCATATTTGGAAGATAGTTCAATGAGTCAAACACACGGAAGATGTCCATGCCGTTTTCTTTAGCCACCTCACAGAACCTAACAAAAACAGGAAATGATGCAATGAGTAACGATATATCAAAGAGCTGTTTGTTTCGGTGTTGTTATTGTTCACACAATCTAAAACTAGAAAGGTAAAACCCTGTTTTTAGTAACTGAAATAAAGCAAAAAAATATGTATAACATATATTTTCATCATTATATTTTACAACACATATATCTATATAATAAGATGAAACATCTAAACTTTAATGTAAATTAGAAATGTTGCATTGGGAACAGACTGAAATTTAAAAAAAAAAAAAGTTTAAGCTGAAGTAATTTTACTAAAATGAGAAACTAGAACTGAAATAAAATAAAGTGAAATAGAAATTTATTTATAAACACATACAAAAAAGCACATAAAATTTCTAAACAAAAAACACTACCTGAAAATATGAAAAAGCTCATTTAAAATATTATTAATAATACAATAGCATATAAATAATATTAAAATAACACTGGTTTGTTTACTTAGGGGAGGCTTAGAAGATACACGTGTCATTCCTGTTTTTTGTTCTCCTACCTTATTTAAGCAAGTATTTAGGGCCCATTAAAATGTCAGTTGCTTATGTAAATGTAAAAATCAAAAATCTCCCATAAACAGTAAGCAACATATTTTTCCATTGAAAATGCTGAATGGAAACTGGTAGCAGCCATTTTATGGTAGGTCTGAAACAAAGCCATTAAACGATCACAAATGCTCCCCAGCTCCACATTCTAATATGAATTAAAAGCCATCTGAATGGTGCTTGGGGCCAGAGTCAGTGGCAGCGAAAAACAAATGGAGAAGGCTAAAGCCAGTAAAGACAAAGGGTTTTTCTAACAAGTAGTGGAACCAAATGATTTTTCACTTTGTTCATTAAATGTCTGCATTCTTCTGCTGAAGTGGGCGGAAAACCATATTAAAATACTCTGTCAGTGTTTCATGTGTCACAATTCAGCAGCAGAATTGTGCCGTTCCTGAATCTATGGTGTAATGGCAAAAGAATTTACTATTGCAAGCAATTCATAAACAAATGACTCTAATGAGCTGGTTATTTTTAATAGTGGCAAACAAGAAAAGAAAAAACAAAACAAAAGAGTAATTTCCAATTTGATTGCTCATGTACTTTCTCAAAGGTATGATATTCATTACTGTAAGTGGAATCTGAATCAGAACATTCAATTCCTCGGGATTCCGGTTCGTAAAAAGATTAACCTTTGAGAAGTTCATTCAGACTGTGAGCAGGTTGTGGTTTAAGATACCACATGACTCACTTGAAGACGGCATTGTCAGGGTAGTTTGTGTATCCAACGGCGTTGGCACCTCTCAGAAGCATCTGAAAAGGCACATTTGGCATCAGAGCCCTCAACTCTTGCAGCCTTTTCCAGGGACACTCACATAGGAAACGCATTGCTACATCAAACGTAGCGCCTGGTGAAGAAAGAGACAGGACAGAAAAAAAATAAAAATAAGAGGATCAGGATATACACATAAGTGGAACAGATGTGGAAAACTCTAAGAAGCATGTAAAGCACCTTCCTATTGGAATCTCAAGTCCTTACTTTGATTCCAGAAATGAACTCAATACACATCTAGTGTGCAACAGTCATTCAGTATTTATAAAGGCTACATGACAACCAATTACTTTTAGGATTAGGAATCCAGAACTGGTTCTTGATCAAAAAATAAATAAATCTAGAAACCAGTTGAGTCTTATGTGCCAGTTCTTTTTAGTGAATCAAAGTTCTTTCGTGACTCAAACACTTGGTGCTAAATAAATCAGTGTAGTTAATGACTGGCAGTGTTATTTTCAGATTATCTATATACTGATATATTATTTAATGAATGAATGAATGAATGAATGAATGAAGCATTTATATAGCGCTTTATTGTGTACTGCTATGCACCCAAAGCGCTTTACAATCATGGGGGGTCTCTACTCAACCACCACTAGTGTGCAGCATCCACTTGGATGATGCGACGGCAGCCACAGGACAACGGCGCCAGTGCGCTAACCACACACCAGCTACAGGTGGAGAGGAGAGAGAGATAGAGCCAATCAAGTGGATGAGGATTATTAGGAGGCCATGATTGACAAGGGCCAGAGGAGGGAATTTGGCCAGGACACCGGGGTTACACCCCTACTCTTTACGATGAGTGTCATGGGATTTTTAATGACCACAGAGAGTCAGGACCTCGGTTTAACTTCTCATCCGAAAGACGGTGCTTTTTTACAGTATAGTGTCCCTGTCACTATACTGGGGCGTTAGGACCCACACAGACTGCAGGGTGAGCACCCCCTGCTGGCCTCACTAACACCTCTTCCAACAGCAACCTAGTTTTCCCAGGTCGTCACCCATCCAGGTACTGACCAGACTCAGCCCTGCTTAGCTTCCATGGGCAACCAGTCTTGGGCTGCAGGGTGATATGGCTGTGGCATAATGATATTTTATACAAGCTTAATATTTTCAATCTTCATTTGAATTTGGTTTTAGTAGTTGTCTTTTTTTGGGGTTTTTTGCCAAATCAACATTTCTAATTTTGTTTACTTTTTCATTTAAAGGAATATTTCACCCAAAAATGAAAATTCTGTCATTAATTACTCACTCTCATGTCGTTCCAAACCCATAAGACCTTCGTTCATCTTCGGAACACAAATTAAGATAATTTTGATGAAATCCAAGAGCTTTCTGACCATGCGAAGACAGCAACACAACTGATACATTCAAGACGCAGAAAGGTAGTAAGGACATTAAAAAAATTGTCCATGTGACATCAGTGGTTCAACCTTATTTTTATGAAGCTACAAGAATACTTTGTGCGCAAACAAAACGGTCTACGCATGGTCAGAAAGCTCTAGGATTTCATCTAAAATATCTTAATTTGTGTTCTGAAGATGAACGAAGGTCTTATGGGTTTGGAACGACATGAGAGTGAGTAATTAAAGACAGAATTTTCATTTTTGAGTGAACTATCCCTTTAAGTTTAGGTGTCTCATCTAATATTTATATTTTATTCCAGCGAAAAACTGCTTTTAATAGTTTCATTTATCCATAATTCATATGACAACATGTATCTAAAAATGCATTATGTGTTTGCCAGTAGTAGTTGCTTACTAAAGCTGTTTTATAAATAGTATTATTTGCTTTACGGTACCTAGCCTGTGTAAACACATTTTGAAAAAATAGTTTTATACTTATAAGTAAAATCATCAAACCATTTAACAATGGAATTGCATTTATTTTTAACAAACATTTATTCCCTAAAAGTACTAAAACACAGAGTCATTAAGAGGAATCAAAAGTAGACCCTGTCTTCATTGGTATTTGATCGATCTGTGTTATTCAGCTGGAATGAGGGAAATATGCGAGTCAAGGTGGAGAATAGTGGGCTGGGTTTGCTGCTAGAATGCAAGAGAGCGGTAAGGCAAAAAATAGAGAGAGAGAGAGAGAGAGAGAGAAAGAAAGCATGAGAAGAAAAGAAAACAATAGTGCCGAACTAGTACCACACCTCCCCAGTTCTCCACACTGAAGAGGTTGCTGAAGCTGTGAGCCACAAAAGGCGCAATCCGTTTGAGGTCGTGAGTGCGTACACGAGTGGCCAGGAGGGACTGGTGGGCGTCTCTGAACGTAGTGTCCATAAGCAGCAGACCCTGGTGGGCACGTACCGCCTTCGCAAAACCATCTGGACCCTCTCTCAGCAGCACATCCCTGAAACCCACTGGTGGCTCACCTGCAGAGTGCATACAAATACACAAACTGCCAATTAATAATACAGACATCATCACAAACACCACGCTGCGTAGGACTACAAAGGATAAAAAACACCTTTTTTTTTTATCAGGGCTGTTATTCACATACAGACACACAACAACAACAACATCATGCATCTTAATAGACATACAGTATTGCAACAGAAAAAATGAAGTAGTTTTTCCAGAACACAACAATTGATTTTTGCTCTTGGCACATGTCCAAACAAATCCACACAAGATGGAAGTAAAAAAAAAGTGAATGAAAACGTGGTGGAGGGGCTCTTTTGTAAACAAATGTCTATCATGTTCCTCCTGAAGTAGATTCATAATATAGTCATGGGTAACTTCATGAAACCCTGAGGGGGAAGGATGAATTATAACCACCCTCTGAAAGACGTAAACATACTCTACTTCATGCCTTCTGCAGTGCATCAATGAAATATCACGGCAACCAAGTGCAAAGGCAGCTTATGCTGAGTTTGTAGTGTGAGAAACTGACAGCGTGTGAATGTAAGATAAGGAAAGTGTGTGTGCTTCTCACCGAGGGGTACTGGTGGGATGACCGGATCGATGGGAGAAGGCTTAGCCTTGACAGGTATCGGAGTAGTCGGGCCGTTCACCATAACATGCCCTGAATGACGAGCAAACGTAATCACACACAAATAGTCCACACTGCCTCAAATCCACCTCTGCTGGTATAAGACACTGAGTGGATGGGTCAAGTGGACTAGAGACTGCACAGCCCACGTTACTTAGAAGGTTTTGGCACTTGGCTTGACTTAAACTTTGTAAAGGGCTGCTGAGAAAGAGAAGGGATGGTGAAAAGTACACATTTTTGTTCATATGCACAATACCTTCCAAAAACTTTCATTATATTATTCTTATTTTCAAAAGAAATATCTTCTGCTCTCCAAGGCTGCATTTATTTGATCAAAAATACAGTAAAAACATATTTCATATTGTGAAATATTAATACAATTTTAAGCAACTTTCTTTTTTGAATATATTTTAAAATGTAATTTATTTATTATAATATATTAGCAGCCATTACTCCAGTCGTCTGTCACATGATCTTTCAGAAATCATTCTAATATGCTGATTGTGCTTATATATATATATATTTATTTATTTATTTTATTTATTTATTTATTTTTTTCTTCCCAGAATTCTCTGCTGAATAGAAACTTAATTCATTTCAAATAGCAAAATTTCTAACAATAAATGTCTTTACTATCACTTTTCATCAAATTAATGCACCTTGGTTGAGTATTACATTTCTTAAAAAAAAAAAAAAAAAAGTCTTACTGATGCTAAGCTTTTAAAAGGTAGTGTGCAAATCTGCACAATTCACTCTGTATTACTTGCACTGATATTAAACATTCAAAATAGAAACACAGGTGTTCATAATCTGTAATAAGATCACTGAAGCATTAAACATCCATTCAGTTATTTTACAGTACCTCATGAACATACAGTACCTCAAAAATAAAGTTTTACACAAAGAAATCAATTATGAAGCAAAAAAGTGACAAAAATGTCCCAGATGTAATCAATGTCCGGTCAAAAGTAGTATATTTATGGATTTTGGTTTCATCTGCTGTCTGACCTTTTATTCTATTCTATGCCTATTAAATAATGTGTTTAGTTGAAATGAGTTCAATAAACGCTCTTGAAGAGTGTTTATTATTTCATGACACCTCGTGCATTATTTAAGGCTACTTGATTTGATTTTATATTTAGCAGCCGTAACTGGTCATACTGAGAGTTTTTGACAAAATCGACAACATGCTGTGTTTTATGGTTTGAACTAAATGCCCTCATAAATGTATAAATGCCTCTGATAATCAATTCTAAGGTAGCAAACAAAATTTTATAAAAAAAATTTTTTAAAAAGTGTTATTTTCTGACACTAACAGAAACTAATAGCACTCTTGAAATGAATCAAATATAAAATAAGTGCACCTTTATATTCAGTCAAACGCGTGTGAATCATTCTGTTCACTGAAACAAATTTTCAATAAAAGGTTACCCAGGTAGTGAAGCAGTTTCTGGGCTCGGTTCTGCACCGGTTTGAGGTTGAAGAGTTCTGGATTCTCGTCGATGAACTGAGTATCTACTGTCCCGTTCAGAAACTGATTATTACTCAGCACATTCTGGAGGAACGGGATGTTTGTCTGGGGAGACAAAAGAGAACAGACAAATACATTTTTAACTAGTTCAGAGGAACTGATGAGCTAAAAGCTGGAGAGAGCCTAGAGTGGGCAGCTCTTGAGAGACAAAGAAGACCAATCCAAGACTGCGCTCTCACACGGGCTGAGCTTAGGTGCTAATGGTCCTACACAGGCCAGATGGGGCCATTTGGTAGGCAGTTCTAAAATCAATACCATTATCTAAACACTCAATACTCCCTTCCATCACTATCAAACCTGCCTTTGAGTGTGTGCAAATTGGGCTCGGGTCACCGAGGAAACTGTGCTCACTGTTACAGCATGAAGAAACAATTCAATATACTGAGCTGACATGCAACACATTTCAAGTCCTGTGTTCCTGATATAGTCTGCTACATGCATTTCTGTGGTGCTCTGAGCTGAAACCAACGGCTGAACACGAAAGATTTTCCAGAATCCATTAGACTGACTGTCGATACTGTACTCCAATGGCAGCCGGAGAAGGGGAGATAATAAAGGTTTAGATAGACATGAAAGAAAGGGTATGAAATCGGAAGAAGGTTGAAGAGATCGGGAGTTGAAGAGGGAGCAGATTGAGAGACTAACAGAATAAGCAAAGTGTTAATTGAAACTCTATAGTTTTAGCACTTGGATTTTGCACCCTTGCCACCTACATACATACACATCACACATTGATTCTCTATGGAAGGGTTTAGTGGAGACCTTAAGAGAACAAGTGAAGGAGAGATCGAGGATGAGGAAGAAAAGAAACCAAAAGAAAGGCCGAGTCCAAATCTTCTCCCAAGAACTGAGAGTTGGAAAGAGTCAGCTTTAATCCGCCAGCACTCTGACCCAGATTCTTCTGACTGCAGGATTCCTCCTCATTCCAAACTTCTACATTATTTCGCTCAAAAAACAGACTGTAAGCATTTTAAAATGTAAAAGCAGACGCAGCCATTTTTGGTTTGAATGCACAAGACTTCTGGTGTCAGTTAGCTGTACAAAAACAGTCTGTTATGCTGCTTGATGTTGGTATATTTTGTTACAATGGTTTGTTTTGCAGATAGTTTTACTGTATACTGTTCTTTGTCATTCTTTAGTTATATACCTGATGAATCGCATGAAATTTACAGAAAACAGCTTACTTCCGTGTTGAAAAATAAAAACAAAAATATATTTTTAAAAACCTGTGTTGGTCACCATTGACAATTGTATGGACAAAGAAACATCTCTCTCAAAATATCTTTTATGTTCCACAGGAGTAAAAATGTTTGTAATGACACGGGTGCATTTATAATTCATTTTTGGGCGAACTATTCCTTTAATTTACATCTTAATACAAAATCAAATCAAGTGCGTCCAAACTTTTAACTTTATACAGACATACAGACACAATGCCGGTGACACTGAACTACCTAATTTTGTGCAAGACAAAGTGCTTGAAGCTACAGACTTTACATACTTGCACAATAAGATGCATAATGATGTACTGAAAACCATTGTGACTACCATAGCTGACGGGCAGCAAGTTCAACCCTCTATGGTACTGTGTTACCTCCAGGCAACAAACAAATTTTGACTCACTGAACCAAAAGACAACGCCCAATTCATGAGTCTATTCTTTATGCAGAAGGGAGGACCATATTCTAAGTAATAGAAATGCACAAATTGACCATGAATTAAGCCCTATTATTAGAATCATACTACATTATGTATATCTATATATATAAAAGGAAAAAACTATGTTTGATTTTTATTTTTATTTTTTACCCAATGGTATAATAATGCATAATGATTTTTGGGAAAGCAGAGCAAACAAGGGATTTTCGATAACATGATTCTGCAACCACATCCTGTCCACATGTTCAATAGAAAATAACCATGATGCTGAAGAGCACAAGCATGCACATAACTCCACAATAATCAAAGCTTTCTCTTGGCTGGTAAAGGAAATGTCTTTTTACAGCTTTGCTTGGACAGTGTTGTTTAGTGGTAAACCACTGGGTATTGCTGGAAACAATTTGTTGCCCACAAGCTATCCACAACGGCTGGCTAAAATCAGGGAAGAGAGAGAATAAGAGAAACAGCAGGAGAGAGAAAACACTGGAGTTTAAACATTTAAGCACAGACAGGCTGTGGATATATTCAAGACTACCTGTCTGGATTTTTACATTTAGAAATAAAGAGCAAACACATCGAAGAATACAGGGTTAAATGAGCAGTTACAATGCCAACCATCCAACCACGGGACCAGTATAACAAGACAGATGGAAGTACAGATGGCGATATCACAACGTAGTCTCACAGATTTAACCAATTTGGGTAGCTCAGAGTTTGGAGCTGTCCAGGGTGCTGAAATCTCTCAAGTCCACTGTGCTTTACTCTGTTTCCCAACCTTCTGTGATTCCACAGCCTCATTAGAAAAACTCGAATATGCCTTAAACAACAACAAACTAGAAGTGTATTCATATTATATTCACATGATAGCTAATTATTACCATAAAAGCTACTATTATTATAATGAAGTCTTTCACAAGTTTTGACAATTCTGAGGGCAAATCGACCGAGAAAGACCTAGGAGCAAATTTATTCAGAAGTAAAATCCACATCGAGTGTTTAATTAAATTCAAGACATTTGTATTATTTTTATTTTCATCTCTTTCAAACCTCAACAAGTATGAAATATCACCCATCAGCAAAACGCATCATCATTTATACAAATGTTAATGAGAAAGGCACCAGCAGCAAGAACATCTTTGAGAAATAGTACACAAGATTAAGTCCTCCAATTGTGAGGAAACAGTGATTGTTATATTTAAATCCTGCAGATTTTCATTGTTTATATACGCACATACACTGTTTAAAAATTTGGGGTCGGTTCAATTTTTGATGTTTTTTTAGTCTTATGCCCAGTAAAAACTACTAATACTGTTAAATATACTAAAATACTATTATTACAGTATAATATTAATGCATTTAAATTAACTGTTTTCTATTTTAATATATTTTCATCAGAAATTATTTTAATATACTGTTCTAATGCTCAAGAAACATTTCTTATTATTATCACTATCATTGTTGAAAACAGTTGGTCTGCTTAAGATTTTGTGAAAACCAATAAATAAAACTATTAAATTTCTTCCAAAAAAGCCTTTCTAAGCCTAAACTTTTGAACAGTAGTGCATATTTTACTACAAAATAAATGTCCACATTAATTGTCAAACCACACATTTTATTTATTCTTCTTAAAAAGGAAATACATTCGTTACAGCCTTAATATTTAAAGATGTAAATTCACTCGTATAGGTTCAAGAACCAAAAACTAAATCTTACAGTAACCCGCTTAAGTTTCCCCCAGGGTGTACGCACCCCTGCTGGAATCACTCTTTCACAGCAATTAGTTGTGGCTTGGATCCAGCAGTTGCAGTCTCTTTCTTTATGCAACCGCAATGTACATGCACACATGAATCATTCATCTTTGTCTTATGGTACTTAAATGTATTATTAATGATCTGTCATTTTTTGAAACATGATTTAACCGAGACTGATTTTGGCTCACCGGCCAAATCTTGAGTCTGATACGTCAGCCGCAGCGAGGTTTAGCAGACTCTGAGCCCACCGGTTACATGCTCCAAGTGTGTGGAGCTGGGCTATAGCGGGCCGCTGGCAATGTTGCGTGCCGTCCGCTTAGCTGTGCTTGCATGCAGTCAGGCCTCTATATATAGACCCGTATAAAGACTGAGTGTGACTCACGCTCACCTAAAATCACAGAGCCCAGAAAAACAAAGATTACGGGAATCAGAGATAGAACATGAGAAACCAAGAAAAAGTGTAACTTGGACTGAACATCTTTGGCTCCTTCTCTACTTCTCAACTTTGCTGGCCGTGTAAAGCTGTATTAGCCTCACGCTCATAAGATGATTATACAGCTCAGCTTATAAGAACGGCTCTCTCATGATTTGGTACAGACAGTGGGCTTTGAACCGTGACCGCTTGCATCAACAAGAAGTGTCATAACACTGGACCAAGACATTGTTTTTAGGCTAACACTTTACAACAAGATTCATTTTGTTAACATTATTTAATGCAACAGCTACAATGAGCAATACTTTTTAGGCATTTATTAATAAGGATTGTTCCTGCATACAATACCATTCAAAAGTTTTGGATCAGTAGGGTTTCTTTTTTACTTTTTATTTTTTGATGCTTTTAAGGATGCATTAAATTGATTAAAAGTGACAGCAAAAACAGTTATAATGTTACAGAAGATTTATATTTTGAATGAATGCTGTACTTTTGAACTTTCCATTCATCAAAGAATTCTGAAAAATTCAGCTTTGCCCTCATAGGAACAAAATTACATTTTAAAATATATTAAAACAGAAATGATAGCATTTAAAACAGCATTACTGTTTTTAAGTATTTTTGATCAAATTAATGCAGCCTTGGCAAGTATGAAACATCTTTTAAAAAATCTGACAGACCCCAAACTATTATACTAATACATTTTAACATTTCAAGTTAACATTAGGTCATGTATTACGAATGTTAATGATTTAAAAACATAGTACATAACATTTTTATATTATAAGTAATAAAAGCCATTATTAGTTAATAATACCTACAGTAATACATTAATGTTAACAAACTGAACATTACTGTCAAAGGCGTTACTGTTTTCATTCATATTTGAAAGTTTATGCATTTATGAATTTTTTCACTCATTTTAAGGTATATACTTATATGTAGTCAACAAAGCTGTTTTGGGGATAGGGTTGGACCCATGTCATATCCTGTCAAGGGCATAAGAATACCCTTTGTTGCCCACCTCCAACAACCCATGCATCTCTCAAAATCAGCAACTCTTATCCATTTTTAATGATATAGAATGAATTAGCATTTTCAGAAGATGAAAATCGACTCTGTGGGAGAACTGGTGACAAAAGTTCTTAGTGTGTCTGCTGACTGATGGTGCCCTGCTGTTAAAAATGTACTGTCAGAGGGACAAAGCTTTGGGCAATTCCTCTCTAGATCCAACCTCCCACCCCAGTCAGCCAATGCACTCCCATTCTGCCATTTTTACCCTTGCATTTCGTCTCTCCCCTCATACCGAGAGCCAAGACTGCTTCAGGCTCTGCCACTCTCTCCTCCCTCTCTCTCTCTCTCTCTCTCTCTCTCGTTCTCTCTTCCCTCCCTCCCGCTCACTCTGCCCTTGCTGTAGCAGACACATTGCAGTCGCAAACGCTTGCACTCGCATCGACTTGCTCTCTGCATCAGAACCAACAAATCACAGACTCGAACAGTTGGAGAATACAGAGCAGGAACGAAAAAGCAAAAACAAGGCATTGATTGATGGCAATAAGCAACATCGGTGGGGACTCAACCGCACAGTTATAAGAAGGTTCTTCGTGCCTGTAGGTGATGGTTTCCTACTTTGAGGGCAGGGTTTCCCTGGACCGTTCGCAAAAGTAAAAACAAAAGAAGCAGTGGGGAGAGAAACGAGGGGTGAGGATGCTACCAAAAATCCCTCCCTGAGGAACCTGAGAGGATGTAGAGGGAAAGGGACCCCTGGAAGGGCAGCAGATCTCTTGGACGGACGGAAGCAGGAATTTGGAAATAAAAAAGGTTGGTATATGTTTGCCTTCACTCTTTAGGTATTTAGGAGAGATTGAGGAGGAGTGGAGACAGAGATAAGGAGATAAGGAGTTAAGACAGTAGAAAGACCACAACAGTTCAGGGTGGATTAGAGAGAAAACAATAAAGAGGGAATCATGCAGTGAAATTGAGTGTATAGATTTCTAGTCCATCTAGACAAGAGTGTGTGCACACACATACACACATATTTGGCTCAGTCAGACCCACGGGGTCTGCTTGAAAGCAGGTCTAATTGGATTATTTGCTTTAATGCGCCAGTTTACAGGAAGAATCAATTAATTTAGGATCCTCAATAGTGTAAGATGCCGACATCAGCAAACAGACATGAACGATACACAGCATGCTTTCCACTTATAGATGTGGCATCTGAGCTAAAGGTCCATGCAAGAGAAATGAGAGAACAAAAAGAGGCTGATGATAAAAAAAAGGATTGTGAGCTTTTAATAGTAGTTAAATATTAATTAAGAGAGATGTGTGTTTCTTTTGGCAGTTCACTCAGAGATGAAATGGATTGGAAGCCACTTGCTACTGGAAGCGCCTTTGCAAATAAAAGAAGATTTGAATAAAACAAGCTTTCACTGGAATCTGACTTTAATAATGCTGTGAAATAAAGGAGAATTTTGGATGAAACAGGAAACAATGAAAATCAAGAAAAAAAACAATCCAGACATACCCAATTCCATTTAACTGAGGTTCACTAAGGATTATGGAAACGGGGCAGTGACTCATGGCGAAGAAAAGAATGGCAAGGCAGTGAGGATGTGACTGTCAGTAAGTCATCCATTTGACCACAGATCAAATTCACATCATCGTGATTTTCGGCGATTCACTATGTGGAACCAATTGACCCTTGGCACATCTGAGTATTTCAGTGTTTCCCTCTGGATTTTCATCTGAAGCAATGATGGGACTAGCTGGGCAGTTTGTCTATAAAAGAACTGAAAGGATTGGAAACCATTTTAAATCTTGATGAAACAGACACAACAGGTATGAAAAATGACAGTAATTTTTCTCCTTTCCCTCCATGCACAAAATATTCTACTGCTGGCAGGAAGAAGCTCATGAGGTTTGTCAATTGTTTGCAGGATATGTACAGTGTGTAATTCCAAATTCAGCACAATGAATATGAATTCCACTGGGTATTCATTCTTTATAGCAAATTTGCACACATACAGCTTTGAGCCAATTGCACATGGTTATTTATAGGATATAACACAACTCCCTACGCTGCCCCATCTTATCTCTTCATCTTTCCCTTTCTCACTTGCACACACACACACACACTCTTGTTTTTAAAACTGCTTTGCGAATGTCATACTGGAGCAATTATGTAAGACTGAAATGAACAGGCCAAAATCACATAAACAACAAATAGAATCATCAGCATAACATTGCAGCATTTGTTGACGGTGACTGATGGACTAATTAAGTCAAGCATTTGCAAATGTTTAAGGACAATTGTGCATTGGATATCACAGGGTTTCGCTCTTGTGAAATCAATTAAAATTCATTTACACACTCGTTGCAGCTCGTGTCGCTCCCTACTGTCATTGCACTGGTTGTTTGGAGCAGTCCTATCCGTGTGTGCGACACACACAGACAGTTATGTATCAGGTTAATGGAGTAATCAGACCCCTGTAGGAGAGCAGGGAGGAGAACAAACAGAAGGACATAAGACTTGGGTAAATAGATACACTTTGTCTGCACACACAGCCACAACAACAGCCACATAATCTCACATCTGCGATGAGAAGACAGCCAAGGCATTCATCACTTAGAATGTGACTGATCATCTTGGTGCTTGTCCCTGGCAGCCAAATCGAGTCTCTCTTTCACTCACAAACCAGGGGAAAAGTTTAAAGTTCCTGCTGCACTTGCTGGGCACATGATAAATGCCTTGAAATCTAAACAACTGACAAAGGATTGCAGGTACACCATTAATCTGAAGCAATGGACACTGGTAGATCGGCTCACGATTAGCTCCTCTTTGATACACTGTAAGATGAAGTAAGCTTATACTGGATGAATGACTAGGCATAACACCAAGTCTCAGTGGCAATTAATGGATAACCGCATTTGTGCAGGGGATTAGTGAACGGACAAGCAGGCTTAGGACTGAAGGAGACAGAAAGTGCTTAACTTCTCCCGGTTCTGAGTTGAAGCCTCTAATGTTTGTTCTCTTTACACAGGTCTGTGGACAACCTGGTTACCATGCCACGCACAGAACCAGGGAGTCCATCTAGAGGAACCAGTCTGTTGCAAGAACAGGAGAGCTTGAAATGGATCCAACCAAGGAGATGTCCTGCTTCATCTATCCCTGTCAGCACAACAAGTGTCCGCCCCAGTCCCATGCTACAGTCAACAATTTTCTGGCTGGGTCTCCTCAGCTCCATACTGCTGCGGAGTGGACAAGGTGTGTTGGCAGGGGAGACATGGGGCATGGTGTCCATCTGCCCCATCCACTGCGTGTGTCGGAACTTATCAGAGTCTCTGAGCACACTGTGTGTGAATAAAGGTCTTCTTTTTGTGCCACCAAACATTGATCGCCGCACCGTGGAGCTGCGTCTTGCTGACAACTACATCCTGGAAGTGGGAGGTGCAGACTTTGCCAATATGACAGGACTAGTTGACCTGACATTGTCACGCAACACCATACATGCTCTGAAACCACTGGCCTTTGCTGATCTGGAGAGTCTGCGTTCGCTTCACCTGGACACCAACCGTATCACAGTGGTGGGGCCTCAGGATCTGACAGGTCTTATTAACCTTCAGCATCTCATCATCAACAACAATCAGCTCACAGATGTTTCGGCGGATGCTTTTGATGACTTTCTACTAACTCTGGAGGATCTGGATCTTTCCTACAATAACCTTCGCAGGGTTCCTTGGGAATCTATTCAGAATATGGCTAGCCTGCACACCTTAAATCTAGATCACAATCTAATAGACCAGATTGCTGAGGGTTCTTTCAGTGAGCTCTATAAACTGTCCCGACTGGATATGACCTCCAACAGATTGCAGACTCTTCCCCCTGATCCACTGTTTTCCAGATCCCAGATTGGGGTTGTCAGTCCAACACCTTACAATTCAATCACCAGCCTTAACTTTGGGGGGAATCCCCTGCACTGCAACTGTGAGCTGTTGTGGCTACGACGACTGATTCGGGAAGACGACATGGAGACGTGTGCCACACCTACTCATCTGGCGGGTCGATACTTCTGGTCCATTCCAGAGGAAGAGTTCACGTGTGAGCCTCCACTGATCACCCGTAATACCAACAAGCTGTGGGTGTTGGAGGGCCAAAGAGCCACCCTTAAATGTCGAGCCATTGGTGACCCTGAGCCAGTCATTCATTGGGTGTCACCAGATGACCGTATTGTGGCCAACTCTAGTCGCATTCGCTCATACTATAATGGCACACTGGATTTTTTGGTGACCCGTGCTAGAGATGATGGCACCTATACATGCATTGCCATCAATGCTGCAGGGGAATCCACAGCTCTGGTAGACTTGAAGATCATCCCTCTTCCTCACAGAGGGAATGGTACAATAACTCTTATCAACCACAGAGACCCTGGATCCTCTGATATTAGTAGTGGCCGTGGAGGGGTTGAAGGGGCAGGGACTGGTGTAGTGACTGTACGGAATGCCACCGGAGGCAAAGGAGATACTGGAGAAAGAGGAAGTGGAAGCAGTAATGGAGGAACCGACACCCTGGTAGGAGTTCTAGGTGTGACATCCAATTCAGCACAGATTCGCTGGAAAATGAGTCGATCTTCAATGCCTTTCTTGGTGTGGATGTATCAGATCCAGTACAACAGCACAGCTGATGACGCACTTGTTTACAGGTAAGGATATCTTGTTTCTGTATTGTTGCAGCACTTTTGACAAAAAAAGAGAAAATGACGACTTGGTTTTTAGTGTTTGGTTTTCATGCGTTTCAAGCATTTGGTTTTCATGCGTTTCAATGTAAACACCCTTGGTGCTCATGTTCATGGATTATAGGCTTCAGATATTGATGGAAGGATAAGGCCAAAAGAAACAGAGACAGCCCAAAGCGGATGGAAGATTCAAGTTGAGCCATGAGGCTAAAAGAGATACAGGCAGCTATTTATAGCCAGGGAGGGGTAAAGAAAGCAGAGCAGTGGAGCGAGAGGACCTGCTGACTCTGGGGAAAACAGGATGGACCCTTTAAAAGGGCAAAACCTACACATTTAAAGATGGTGTCACAATGAATCAGGAAGAATGAAATGGATCTAAATGGAGAGAGAAAGGGGACAGAAAGATGGGGTAGGTCACAAGGGAAGGGCTGTGGGAGTTGCTTACACCAACTCTTCTTAAGACAGGTGGTAGAAGTCAGTAGTGGTTGGCTTGGTTCTTTTACACAAAAAAACAAACAAACAAACAAGAAAACTGTTGTTAAATTAGCAGCCAAATAAATATCAAAATCAAAATAAATTTTCTCTGTACAACCAGTACTTAAAGAAGCCACCTGGCTTTTTATCGTCTTTCAAGTCTGATGGTTCTTCAGCTCGTGTTCTCTCATGGGATAGTGAAGTGTCCACTGTTTGCACACTTCAGAATCTCATCAAACGCTGTACATCATCTGGGTATTGTTCAACTACTGATCAAGAATACATACTTTTTGCATAATGTGCAGCAGTATTTGGATGCACAAACAACATAGTTTGCATTAGGGCTGCATGATATATTGCGTGCGATTGTCATGCGCATCTCGTCAGTAAAGCCGGTTCCGTGATTAACGTTAAATCTCCATCACCTGTTTTCAAATGGAGCGCCATTTAATACACAGAGCCGTAGATCACTGACAAGCTATGCAATATCACATTCAATGTCGCAGGTGATTCATCTGCGATTCTGAGCACGAATTGCGTAGCTTGTCGGTGAACTAAGGCTCTGTGTATTAAATGGCGCTCCATTTGAAAACAGGTGATGGAGATTTAACGCTAATCACGGAACCGGCTTTACTGACGAGATGCGCATGACAATCGCATGCAATATATCGTGCAGCCCTAGTCTGCATGCAAATATCCTATTACAGACATGAAAACAGAAATTCCTTCATGGTAGCCTTTATTTTACGATTTGATTTGTTTATCTCACTCTTCCTTTTCATTACCTTTTCCTTTCCCTTTACAACCTTACTAGAGGCTCTTCAACTCAATAACATTGAAGAGAGTTGAAACATATTCAATGCACATGCACAGAAGAACCTATTCTTGCATGGTAAGGACATACATTGAGAGGCTTAACAAAAGAAAGGAGCAGTGAGATTTCCAGGGATTGGGATCAATAATAAATGGTGAAGGTGAAGGGCATGTTTGGATGACAAGGAGAGAAATATATATATATAGATACAGGAGGATGGGTTGAAGAGAGGGGGATGAGGGTAGAAGTAGCAGCAGCAGTTGCTGAGTGATGGCAGGCAGAGAAGTGCATGAGTGGGAGGCCAGGCATCTTCATAATGGACTTGTTACTACAGCTATTCCCATCAACATGCAGGAATCCGTAAGAGTAAACACAGTAAGCTACTCTAGGCCAGAAGACAGACATTAATGCACATTGACTGGCCACCTTGAGTGCATTGCTAAACTAGATAGATAGACTTTTTCCTAGATATTTTTCCACATTCAAGAGACGCTCCACATTCAATACAAGTTAAACTCTATTGACAGCATTTGTGGCATAATGTCAATAACCACAGAAAACAATTTTGTTTCTCAGTTTTTTGTTTTCTTTTCTTTTTTTTTTTTTTAAATCAAACATCATGGTTGCAGCAAGACACTACTTCATATACCGTTCATTTAATATAAAGATGGGAAAACTGTTCATGTTAAAACAAGAACTAGAAAAATCACTAGCATACATTTTGGCCTGAACTGATCTAAAAATGCAAAATCACCCTATGGAAATAATGGGAGAATTTTGCATAATTCGTTTTCAAAATCACTGGCCAACACCATTCATAAAGAAACAACTAAGGCTTCATTAACATCAGATCATTAAGACATGTTTCCTGTAAGGCTTGTAATTCAAATCATCCATAAGAATTTGAAATTTAATATGCAGATAACCATGCAAATGTCTCACTGATATACAATGACACACTGAGCTCAAAAATAAGAGAAGTCTACATGAATGTGAATTCAAATGTCTTTGATTCCTTACAGTGCAGCACGTATTCAATAACACCACAGTTCTTTTTACTGAGGTGGAAACTCAAGGAAAGATAAATAAATAAATTAATTAATACAATTGACGAACCTCAACAAAAGATTCTTGAATCTGAAAAGAAAGGCGGCGAATAGCTTATTGAATCTAGTGCAAAGGAGATTGAAAATTGTTCAAGGTCCATCTGCTGTAACCACCAATTACCTCTCAAAGTAAAGTGAATTTAAGGACTTGAATCAGGTGTAGCCATCCAAAGCATTTTCATTACAGACATATATACCAAGCAGCCAAAGCAAATGCGCAGGACACAGTCAATGAAGTCTATTAAAGAGTACTGTATGGACACTGTTTCTGCCAGAGATGGCAGATTGTAAAGACTAGTGTGGGCAGGAGACCTTCAGGCAAGCAGCATGTCGGCACCCTCTTAGCTTTAATGTAAAAATGCTTCATCGCTTGTCAGACTGCCGCATACACAACATCCGCAGTTTATTCTTAATTTGCTCATTTCTAGAAACCACTTCATAGCAGGGTATTGATTTAAGCCATTTACACTACAAATCTGAGCTTCTAAAGCTCACTTTGTTGTGCTTGATGCATTTCTGTCTGGATATTTCCTTGATATGATGTTTAATTTATCAAATGTTCTCTTCTTTTTCTATTTGGTCTCAGAATTCTGCCTCCAACCAGTAATAGTTTCCTGCTGAAAAACTTGGTGTCAGGAGCAGACTACAGCCTGTGCGTCTTGGCCATATTCGATGATGGCATCTCCTCCTTGGCTACTACAAAGGTGCTGGGCTGCATCCAGTTCAGCACTAAAGAGGATTATCCAGAATGTCGTTCTCTGCACGCTCACTTCCTGGGCGGCACGTTGACAGTGATGGTGGGTGGCGTGGTGGTAGTAACCCTTCTGGTCTTCACCGTGGCCATGATGGTGCGCCATCGCGTCTGCGGAGAGTGTCGGGACGATGCCAACAGGCCGGGCAAGTTCTTTCCAGCCAAAGGGGTGGATGTTTACGCCCAGACGAACGGAAACAACAGTATGATGATGGTAGCGTTGCCAAACGGACTCTTGGCCCAAAGAACAAAAGACAAACCCAAGCCCAGCTCTCTCCCAAAACCTAAACAGAGCCCGGAGCCACACCGTGGCACATGCGATAGGGGAGACGGGGCAGTGAGGGAAAAATGTTTTAGTCCTCTCACACCAGAAAGTGAGAGATTGACACTCTATTATTCCCCAAGTAACACACTGCCCACGCCGACACAAAAGCGAGCAGGTAGGCTCAAGCAGAGGAAGTCTCTGGAGAAAGACAGAGACGTGGACAGACAAGTCTTGGCCTCGCTTGCAGTGACACAAGATGGAGATGATGGAAGGGAAGGAGGCTCAGACTTGAGGCAGGCACTCAAGACCAAACGTAGCTGCTCTTTTGATGTGGGTGAAATCACCACCACTACGTGTTACAGCTACGCCAAGCGTCTGAGCGTCATCTGGACCCGACGTAGCCAGTCCCTACACGGCATGCTTGTCCACTGTGCCTCCACCACCAGCACATCCAGCACGGGTAGCAGCGAGCAGTACGGCCACGGCCTAACGCAGAACTATCTACATGCCTTCGCTTCCAACAACTCCTCCAACTCCAACTCCAACTCAACTTCAAACTCAAACAGTAGCATGACCGTCAATCCAAGAGACCTGGAGGAAAGCGTGGTGTAGATAGTGAAAAAAAGACTCCACATATGGGTGGGTGACATTTAGGAAAGTCTGATACGAACAAATAAGGCAACTATAAAAACGAGATGAAAACTAATTATTAGGGGAGGGCAGGATTGATGAGAATAATGCTCCTGACACAAAGGATTGGCTATTATTTTATGACCGTCATTATTTCCCACAACACAACAAGGCTCAAAATCAAATTATGTGAAGACAAAGAATGACAAGTAGGATTTGAAGAAATAAGAATTCAAGGACAGGCTTGTTTTTTTTTACGACAGGCCCAAGGCATGGGGGATTACAACCTAAAGCATCTGTTTCAACAAGATTAATTAACCAATTAATAAATTATTGAATAAATCAGCCGCTACTTTATGCAGAAGAAACATTATTTGAATGCTAATGAGGAGCTGAACTAAAGGGGTAAATATTACAAAAATAGAAAGAAGAAAAAAAAATAAATAAAAAAACAAAAAAAAAAAACACTATTCAAACCCAAAGAGGGAATGCATTATCTGTCGAAATTCAACTGCTGCGAAGAAGCACAACATGTCTGGACCCTCTAATGAGGGAACGTATATAAATATGCTGTAAAGTTTTTTCCATTTTTTTATTTTTTTTTGGTGAATATGTTTTTCAATTAATTGAATAATGGAAGGGGGACTCACAGAACACTTCAACACACTGGTGTTTAAAACGGGGAAACCATTTGTTCAAATGTCATTCAACAGTGGTCTGAATAGTCATAATTGTTCTTGTCTGATCAGCCTTTTTCCAGAGTCATAAAAATAATAAAAAGCTGTTCTGTAAAAATGATATTCTGTATTGTGGAATGAAGCTGTAATGAAGCTCTAATTGAGATCAATCTGATATGATAGCTCCAAGGTTAATTGCTTAAGAGAAGCTGGAATAAAAAGCCATATGGCACAATGCTTTGAATCAAAAAACAAGAGCGCTGCAGTTGACTGGCAGCATGGCATATACAGCACCCCAAAAAAACCTGATTATAATGTCAGATAATATAATCAGCTTAATGTCTCTACTGTACTAATTCTAGATCAGCTAACTTAACTGGAAATTTAATTGCAGATAATAAGCAGCAACAACAACAACAACAAGGTCTGTTCATCCGCAAGACCTCAAAATAAGTAACGTGTTATATGAGCGAAGGCTTCAAGATGAAACTTGTTATTTCCAGTTATGTTTCTTTATTTCTTTTGTGTCAAGCCCACTGAAGACCATTTTATATAACAGCCGACAGAAGAGGAGGAGAAAAACAGGACTGAGATGAAAGGAAAAAGGTAGGGGTGAAGGTGTGGACCAGAAAAAGAGGACAGTGGCGCAGTTGGGGGAGGTTTCCTGTCTGCCTGGTCTGTGTGTTATGCTAAGCGCTTTGTTACAATGTATATCGCAAATGGTCTTTGAAGCTCAGGTTGTAGCCAAGATATAATGATATGGAGAAATAATGTGTATGTGTATCATTTTTTAATCAATACATGCTCTTTTATAAAACCTAGTGAGCAGAATACTGAAGAGGGCTCAGTAAGGTGCATTTATTTGATAAAATACAGTAAAAGCAGTATTATTGTGAAATATTACTACAAATGAAAAGAATTGTTATTTATTAGTATTTTAATTGAATGTAATGGCAAAGGTAAATTTTCAGCATAATTTCTCCAGTCTTCAGTGTCATATGATCCTTCAGAAGTTGACCTAATATGCTGATTTGGTGCTCAACAAACATTTATCATCATCGACGTTAAAAAACAATTGTGCTGCGCAAAATTTTTATTTGTAGAAACCGTCATTCAAACTACCATTCAAAAGCTAAAATAGATTAAAAGAGGACAGGCAAGGCATTTATAGTGTTACAAATATTTCTATTTCAAATAAACGGTGTTCTTTCAAACTTTCTACTCAAAGAATCCTGAAAACATGTATTACAGTTTCCACAAATATATTAAGCAAAAAAAAAACAGCTTTTTACAATAATAAGAACCTGACGATTCTGCAGTTCTGGCTGCTGAAAATTCAGCTTCGCCATCACAGGAATAAATTATCTGTTAAATTATATTAAAATAGAAAACAATTATTTTAAAATGTCAATATTTATTTTTACTATATTTCTTATAAGAACCAGTGGTCTAGCTTGTTTTCCAGCCTGGCCAAGATGAGGTTTAGCTGGGTGACCAGCTGTTCTCCCAGTCAGACCAGCTAAGACCAGCTTAGACTGGTTTAAGTGGGTTTTTCTAGTAGGGTCCATAGATACAGTAGCTCACTAGGAGCTTGGAACAGAGCTACACACACTATGCTGAGGTCCTGCCTCATTTAAAAAAAAAGGTGGGGGAAGATGAAAGAATAAGGAAAGAAAAAAAGGATGAAAGAAAAAAAAATCATAATCACAGGGAAAAAGTGATTGTCATAAGACCTAGCAGACTGCAAAAACTACCAGAAAAAAGCACAGTTTCACACAGATTTGATATCTAGTTCCAGTCAGGAACAGCATGTACTAATCGCATGGTCTCATTTTTACAGGCGCTTTTGTTGTCAGAGTGTGATGTCTAAAATCATGAGCATGCTTTTTATTTCCAAAGCACCCCTAGAGTGCATAAATGTCTTTACACACTCCACAAAGAGCACAAAACTCCTACTGCACGGAAGACAAGTGTGGGCAGCACAGGGAGGAGGAGGTGGAGGAGATGATGGAACGGTTCCTTATGATTGCTACAGGCGACATTCTGCCCTTTTTTACCCAATTAAATCCTTCTGATTGGCACATAGGTGGTTAGCCGATCATGCATGCAGGAGCAGTGATGCAGACAGAGCTGGCCTGTTCTCTCTGGCTGTGACGACTCCACTGCAGCTGCAGCCTCTGAGCTTTACCGCCTCTCTCTCTCTCTCCTGTGAGTCTTGACAAGACGATAGCTAGTGCAATGCACAAAAAACGCAGCCTAAGCAACTTTAGTCCTTTGAGTGTCAAACTCTAACTTACTTTACTATGGGCATCCACCACAAAGCGCATGATGGTTCACAATTAAAGTATTCACAGTGAGGGTTAGATGCAGTCCTCATACAAATGAAGTTCTTTAAGAGACAGTCCACTCAAAAAAATGTAATTTAAAATATTTAAACAGAATAAAAATAACAGCATTTGTATTTTTGAGTGATCTATTCCGTAATTAAAAATGTATGAATTAAAAAAATTTAAAAAAGCAGTTAATTGGGACAGCTTGCAATTTATTGATTTTATTTTATTTTTATAAGAGGTGACTTACAGTGCATTTAACAACACATTTTTGTAACAGCATGCACATTCCCTGGTCTTATTGCATTACTCCAAAAAAAAAGTAACGTGCAAGATATTTCATCAAAATGATGAAATGATGATATAAAAGACCTCTTATATGCCAAAAGATCAAGGCAAATTTGATTGATCATGTCATGACCCCTTTAAATAAAAAAACTTCTCTATTAAAGTGCAATGAACTTTTAGTATGTGTGTGAAATGAAATGGCTTCATTTAGTCATTTTCACTGATAGGATTTACAGTAAAATACTGTGTAAAAGAGAAAACCTGAGCAAATCCTCATATACAAAAAGACGAAAAAGAAAATGGAAAAACAATTCTTTAATATTCTGTTTTACTAAAACGGGTTGCTAAATGTCTTTTCATGTTTTCCCAAAATGCTGCACAATTAAAATACAAATTAAACAATTAATTTAAAAATGCAATTTCAAAACTGCTGAATATTATTTTTGACAAAAATAACACATTATAGAAATAAAATGGTTGCTGATGCCATTTCATTTTAACAAAAACAAGAAAAAGGCAAGTCCTCACATTCAAGGAGACGAAATGAAAGCACTTTAAAAAAAAAAAAAATGCTTGCTATTTGGTTGCAAAAATTGGTTGCTAATGTAATTGTTTACCCAAAATGCTGCATAATTAAAAAAAATAATTAAATAATAATAATAATAAAATAAAACCTACAACATAAACAAGTAAAACTTAGAAAAAGATCAAATGAAAGCAAAATAAGAAAAAAAAAAGTGCACAAATAACTACAGAAATAAAAAAGGTTCCTAATGTTGCTCGATAATGTTAGGAAAAAGGACCAGCTCACAGCAAGTTCTGTGCTCAAATATAGACAAATGATTCAATCTCAAGTGTACAGTATGTATGTTCCTCTGATTCTCCCCTGCTGTCAGGACTCTCTTCTCAGAATCCTAACACCAAGCACAAAGTCTGCATTTTGACTTGCTCACCTCTCTCTTCGCCTGCAGGTCATGATGTTCCTGCTTTTCCGTCAATTTAAGCAGGGCGGAGAAGTGTGAGAGGAAAAGAGGACAAAAGAGACACAGCTTTCAGAAGAGCACCACCTCCGTGACTCTTCAACCACCTCTTCTCTTATACCCCCTGCCAGCAAAGAAATACCCAGAAACCTCTGCCTGCTCTCTCCTTCATTTCCTCCTTTCCCAATCTTCTCAAGGCCCACCACTCTTCCCATCGGGACAGGGTGAGTGTGGGAGCCTGACAGGAACTTTACAGTTGGAGGTTCAAGCTGTCAGCTCCCTCGGCCCTCCCGGGTTCCCCCAGGGTGTATTCGCTCTCACTGTAAGTAACGCTCTCTTCATCAGTAGCGAGATTTCTCATTCATAACAGACCTCAGCTGCTAGTGCCGCTAGCCAGGACTTTGAAAAAGCATTAACTAATATCTCTTAGGTTGTGAGGGGTCTGTGTTCTATTCACGCAGGCTCTTTGTTCATCAACCTTTGATTCTGTTCTCCTGTGAGCACCTTCTTTATGTTTCATGAAGTCGAGTGGGAGATTGAACGTGCCGCAGATTTTTAGATCCTGGTGTATACATACTCTCAACTAGTCCAAAGGACTTGTAATTCACATGGCATCTCCAGCTGTGCGCCTTTGCTTCTGTATCTCATATACTGGTCTTGCTTTCCCATAATCCCCAATAACATGCCTTCTGGATTCTTTAGATACGGAGTAGGAAAACTTCACTCTTATCAGAGACTTTTTCTCATGGTTCATCTTTGTGGGGGTTCACACAAATGACTTTACTGTCACTTTTGATAAATTTAATGCATCCTGCTCAAAAGTATTATTTTCTTAAAAAACTAACTTTTGAACAGTAGTGTATATTACTGTCAGAAAATATATACTGAATTACATACATTTTTTTCCCAGTTGGACAACTTCATAATTCTCACAAAATTGCTATAATTAAATTGGCCTTTTTTAAAGACCTTTTATATCTTTTCACAATAAGAAAAAGGCACAAAAATACTGATGAAAAAAAAATAATTAAAAAAATCAGTGTACTTGTCCACCCTTGTTTCTATTTCTCAGTGATGAACCAATAATAACCAGCAATTTTGAGGAAAAGTGTCAGAACCAAAAGCAGTTTCTTGAGGATTATAAGTGACGACAACCTGATACCAGAAACAGCATCCTCATGGGAGAAAAGTAGCATCTAGCTGGAGGCACCTGGCTGGTTCTGACGAGAACACCTCTAGGCCGTTAGAAGGGATTGTTCAGCAGTAATGATGAGAGAAGCCGACAGAAACAACACTTACACGACATGGCCTGCGATCTGTTAGAAAACTGCACTGCCTCATAATCAACTAGAAGCTAAAACTGACACAGACACATTGAGATGGGCTTCATAAGTCCACTGTACTACATAAAACTATCTGAACGAAACAGCAGACGAGCTGAATAAGACGCAAATTCACTCTCTGCCAGCAGGTGGGGCTTATGAACAGCAATGCTACACAGTGTTTCCTGGGTTACCGCTGTAAACAAAGCAGAGCTGCACTTATGAACTTTAATATGCATCGTTCAGAGGCAAGATGAAAAGAAAATACCACGTAAACTTTTCTAAAGACAGTCCGTTCCCCTCAGAGATACATTCTTATAAACTCCTACTCCAATTGTATCGTGATTTGTTTGGCATCTCAACCGATTTGAATAGTCACATATTTTAAACCATTTTCAACCGGCTCGCGGTTAATCGTTACATCCCTACAAAGTGATCTCAAAACTATTGTCTTCATCCAAGTAAGGCTAGATATCGATTATATGGTGCTGTGCTGCACAGATGAGGGTCACGTGATGCTGTAGGTAAAGATCAATTACTCTCTTTTATGGCCAGTAGAAGGCTCATTGGCTCTGTAACCAACGGAGTATAAAGGAGCTATGTGAACATCCAGTGGAGCGTTCATACTTCAGCCTTTATTTTTATTTTTTATTTTTAACCAGAAGTCAATGACAATACCATCATAAACAGGGTACAAATTAAGGTAAATGTTAATTTGTTTTTTAAGCAATAGAGGCACAAATCCTATGTTTGCTGTTAGATATACCAGATACACTACTGCTCAAAGGTTTGGGTTTTGTAAGATCTTTTGTTTGTTTGATGGATCATGTGACACTAAAGACTGGAGTAATGGGTACTGAAAATTCAGCTGTGCAATCATAGGAATAAATTACATTTTAAAATATATTCAAATAGAAATATATTTTATTTGAAATAGATTAAACTGATTTATTATTATTATTTGTTGTTAAAAAAGAGCTTTTTCGTTAAAGGATTAGTTCACTTCCAGAAAAAAATATTCCTGATAATTTACCAAGATGTTCATGTCTTTCTTTCTTCAGTTGCATAGAAATTAAGTTTGAGGAAATTTTTCTCCATATAGTGGACTTCAGTGGGGATCAATGGGTTGAAGGTCCAAATTACAGTTTCAATGCAGCTTCACGTGTAGGGATCTACACAATATATAAATTTCTTTTTTTCTTTTTTTAAATGACCTATTGTTTCGATAGATAAGACTCTTATTCCTTGGCTGGGATCATGTAGAGCCATTTTAAACTGTATTGAAACTGCAATTTGGACCTTAAACCCATTGATCCCTACTGAAGTCCACTCTATGGAGAAAAATCCAGGAATGTTTTCCTCAAAAACCTTAGTTTCTTTTCAAATGAAGAAGGAAAGACATGAACATTTTGGAAGACATGGGGGTGAGTAAATTATCAGGACATTTTTATTTCTCAAAGTCAACTAATCCTTTAACTCATTAACTCATTTAAAAGAACAAAAATATAGTATCGGTCACAACTGTGTTACTGCTTGATTTATCACCAATAGAAAACACTTGCAAAACCCAAACATTAACATTGCAAAACCCAAAAATTTTGACCCTTTCTACAGGATGATGGTAAAAGTGGTAAAGTAGCAAATCTACAATTTTTACACAAACTGTGGCACTGACTGTATTCATCAAGATGAACCGCTCAAGCCTGGTACCCAAATGTAAAAGTAAAATTATTAAACTATAAATTTTTCTTGAACTTAATACCATAAATTGCCATATGTTAATTAACAACTATGAACTAGGGCTATGCCGATCGACGATAGTATTGTGTATCGACGATAGTCAGACATATCGCCTGTGCCTGATGCCTCTGATAATAGAGAGACGATTATTATTACTATATATAACTATATGTTATTACTATGTATATATAAAATATATGTATATATAGCTTCACCGATTATAACAGGAGATTTAAAACCATCAAAATAATAAACGTCAAAGGAATTGAACAGAAAATAAAATAGATCATCTGACATTAGTTTGAACTCTTGATGTTAACAATTTGTTGACAAAGAAAAACATGCTTTTAAGAGTTTCGGTCCTTATTTTGTACCATATTCATGGAAAGTGCCTCATACTTAAGAAGTACATCTCTACTGTGATAGAAGGGGAAAAGGCCATGATGACTGTGAAAGGACAAACACACTTCAGACTCATGACCGTGGCTCTCCAGGGAGAACAGGATGGTGTATTTGAGTTTGCGTCCTCATTCAATTTCACATATTTACTTAGGAGCGAGAGAGCTTCTCCTGTTTTTTTTTCTTACTGCATACACCCTCTTTCTCTCTAGGGTTCTTAATGTTTGTCAGCTTCCATCAGTCTTCTTCTGATGCCTTCATGCAGACACACTCTCCCCTATTCTCACAATGTCTTTCACTCACCGCAGCTTCTACCCTCATTCGATACGGCCTCCGGGCTCTTGACACGGCTCAACTTCCTGACAGTGATGAACATATCCTGATATCATATAAAAGCAGCCCTCACAGAGAGGAGACACTGCAAACACAAGAATGAAAGAGGCACTCCAAATAAAAAAGACAAAAAGCAAACGGCAAGGCATGGGAGGAAGACACTAAAAGAACTAAATGTTCAGCGAACATAGCGATGACTTTTAGATCTACATAAAACTTGGCTTGCTCAGCAGGGGCCTTTTCAAAGCCAGCAGGACAATGCTAGAAAACATAATGAAACATTCAGGCTTTTATTTAAATCACAGAGAACTGTTAGAACCAGGAACGTAGCCTTGGCTCCAATCGTTTCGCCTCTTGCTATGCCCTGCGGTTTCTAATTTGGATTATTTCTAAAAGAAACAGCCTGTTTCTTTAAACATCTGTCCAGAATTCTGTTCTTAGCATTTGAAGTTTTCTACAAATGGCCAACAAAGCAATTCACAACATGCAAGAGCTACCCATGGTGTTACAGAGCTTGAATGTGAGGGTTTTTTAATAGCTAGAGACTGTGGCGGACCACTAACTAAGTGTATAGGCACAGGCATACAGGATCAAAATACATCATATTTACAGAAAAACAAGCTATTATTAAGACATTCTGACCAAAATACATTTTAGGCCCAATCCCATTTCTACCCCTTAGCCCTTCAAACAAAGTTATTTTGGGACCACACTTCAAATGAAGGAGTATGAGCTTAAACCAGCTACAGCGGCAACATGTCTGCCCGAGTGAACAAAAAGAAACAAATGTAAGCATTTTTGAAAATAATCCTTTGTTTTATGTTACATTCAATCGTGAGTTAATATTTACGGTCATGTTATTCAAAGAAATGTTTGCAAAAATAATTACTGCACGATAGAGCCACAACATATTTTCATGTCTGATCGCAGCGATAACCACCATAGACATTGAGGGGGGCTAGTCCCCCCAATAATTAGAAAAATCGCTAAACCCTTTTCTCAAATATTACCAAAGAAAGAGAGAGAGAGTGATGAAAGTTGCGTGTAAGTGCGTCTGTGCGTCTCTCTTTACAATGAGTGAGTTTACTTCAAAAACGGCGATTTTATCCTCGTTGACAAGTTTCTTTGCACCTGGATATGCGAGCTGCGTGATCTCGATATATGTGTGTGTGTGTGTGTGTGTGTCAGTAAGCAGCTCATTAACATAGAAAGGTAAGGCTGTAATGCACACCAGTATAGGTGTGTGTATTGTAGGAGCTAGATGACGTGTGACTGTATAGTAGTGGTGTCCCAATTCTTAGGGGAATATTTTCACCCCTACCCCTTGACACACTGGGGGAAGAGGTATAAAACAGAATTGGGATTGGGCCTTAATATTTCAGGGGTAAAAAAGAAAGAATCATATTGCTGAATCTGAGTAATGCTTCTGAGGTTCAAAAAGGAAGGAGAGTGAAAGAACAGGAGTGAAATGAAATTAATAATAATAAAAAAAATGATTTCCTTATAACCTTGCATGCTCTAAATTCTTTTAACCTCGTTCTCGCCACTGAAGAAAAAGCTCAAGGAAAAATATTGGGTTTTGTACATCAGATTTGCAGTTGTCCACTACATTTCACATGCTAAACAATACTTTGAGGATTAAGGATTTGAATGGATTTTTTTTTTTAATATTTCACTCTTAATCATATGCCTAATATGCTTATTAAAAAAGCTCAAAAAAGCTTAAAAAGTCTCATCACATTCAATTATGAAATACAAGATTCACAATTATTTTTGTATATTTTTCTGTTTCACGTAAATATTTTCTAAAGTCAAAACAAGAAAATTTGACAAAAGTTGAGTAGTTTGCATCTCATATTTTTGTATTTGTTAAATGTTTCGCTGCTTCTTTACAACTTGCATTCTTTCTCTGACAAAACTGAAATGGTGCACTGGATTTTCAGCCTTTATGAAGAGTAAAGCCCACCTCTTTGATTTTATTGGCCATCTCAGTCATTTTGACATTTACTGTTAGACTGCTGAGTACGGTGGCTGAGACAGCTCATCGTGCTGCAACTTAAGAAAACAAATGCAAACAGAAAAAGAACCAGCAAAGTATGTAAGTGTAGTAACCATGTTTTTTGGCATATTGATTACCCTTTGTATAACGACAGTAGTACAAATACAATGGTTAAACTATGGTTAATGTAGCAAAATCTGGTTAATTTATGGTTACCATGGTTTAACGATAGTGACCAAGTTTTTTTTTTTTTTTTAAATAGTAAAACCATGGTTAATTTAGTTAATTAGTAAGTTAGTAAATTTAGTTAATTAGTAAGTTAGCCAGATTACATAACATTGCAAAGTTATAGTAATCGTGTTTCGTCAGCTTATTTAGGCCAATAATATCCAAAAAAGCTATTTGCCGCACGGTTATGTATTTGGTTGTGTTGAGCATATTTGCAACATGTTTCTGTATTTGGCTGTGTTGTGAATATTTGTAGCGCATTTCTGTATTTTTGACCCTAGACCACAAATCCAGTGATAAGGGTCAATTTTTTGAAATCGAGATTTATACATCATCTGAAAGCTGAATAAATAAGCTTTACATTGATGTATTTATGATTTCTTAGGATAGGACAATATTTAGCTGAGATACAACTGTTTGAAAAACTGGAACTGAAAAAAAAAAAAAATCTAAATATTGAGAAAATTGCCTTTAAATTTGTCCAAATTAAGTCCTTAGCAATGCATATTATGAATGAATATGATCTTTACTTAATATGATTTTTTGGTATAAAAGTAAATTCAATAATTTTGACCCAAACAATATATTGTTGGCTATTGCTACAAATATACCCGTGCTACTTATAACTGGTTTTGTGGTCAAGGGTAACATTTGGTTGAAACATTTACAGTGTGTTTGTGTGTTTGGTTGTGCTGTGAGTATTTGCAGCACGCTTCTGTATTTGATTGTGTTGAGCGTATTTGCAAAGTGCGTTTCTCTACTTGGTTCTGTTGTGCGTATTTGCAGCACGCTTCTGTATTTGTGTTGAGCGTATTTGCAACGTGTTTCTGTATTTGGTTGTGCTGTGAGTATTTGCAGCACGCTTCTGTATTTGGTTGTGTTGTGAGTATTTGCAGCGTGTTTCTGTATTTGGTTGTGCTGTGAGTATTTGCAGCGTGTTTCTGTATTTGGTTGTGCTGTGAGTATTTGCAGCACGCTTCTGTATTTGGTTGTGTTGTGAGTATTTGCAGCGTGTTTCTGTATTTGTGTTGAGCGTATTTGCAGCACGTTTCTCTACTTGGTTGTGTTGAATACTTGCAGTGCTTTTCTGTATTTGGTCACGTTGTGAGTATTTGCAGGACACGTCTTGTCAAACTGATGAAGATGTTTTCTTAATTTGCTGGTGTTTTTCTATTTGCATGTGTTTTTTTTTTTCCATTTGCAGCACGTTGAGCTCTCTCGGCTACCGTAGTTAAGGCTAACCAGTCCAAAAACATAACATTTAAACATTCTGTCAACAACAAACAGATGAGTACATAATGAGGTGCTGCAGAACAGCCTCAAGAACATCAAATATTAGGGGAACAATTTGGCTGTGTCTAATTATTGTCTAGTGTTTACAGCCCTGAGCAACCACAACCCACAGTGACATTTCAAAATTCCAGCTCTACATACCTGTATAGGGTGTACAAACTAATCTACCTGGTAAATAAAAGGTTTTGGATTCAAATTCAAAACACACCCGTCAATAATTTTCTAGGACCGGTCAGTTAAGGTTCATCCCACGCAACTGGTTTTGGTGATATATTTCTGATGTGCAACTCTATAACAAAGTGATAAATAATGAGAGTACTTGTTTTTTCATGTACCATCTGAAACTGATCCTAACAAAAACTGCTCTAGCAGACTGCTGTTGCTATGGTAACCTCCTCATGCGAACATGTCTCATCTAATTCTAACTAACTTGTAATCTAACTTCAGAATCATTGTTAGAAACTGTTGTATGCTGTTGAAACTTACTTAAATATGCACTTCTAAGATTCCTAGAACATCTTGTATTCCTTTGGGCCTTAATTGTGAGGGTCAGATGTCTCAAAACACCCCATAACTCACACTTTCACCCTGCCAGTGCACTAGTAACTCGTTGTGGATAAAAGAATCCCCTAAAAGACAAATTAGTAATTAGTAGTTGCCTTCCATTGCTACTTCTGATGTCTACAAGTCCTGATCCAGATCTCTGGCAAACAACAAACCCAATGAGCCAGATAGACACTGGTTCTCCATTCTACCTCTGCAAATGGATGGCATAACCACAATCCATTATTTGAAGAGTTAATTAAATCTTGTGGTGGCGGTACTAGATAAATTGGCTATTTGAAGATGCCTAATAAAAACAAGGGAGCTCCCAAGCCCCAAAGGAGAAGAGCAGCCTCCCTCCTGCCGAGCACAGCGATGGGAACAAGTGAGCAAGGGAGAAAGCGATAAAAAAAAGAGAGACAGAAAAATAGTGTAAGCGACCGTGCGAAAAAACCATGGTGTGTTAATGCGGCGAAGACAGGAGAGCGAGATTAATCAAACGTGGAAGGAAGACGAAGCCTGTAAATTAAGGCAGCAGGAGAGGTTTGAACTTCGCGCATATCCTGGAGCGCACTTCATCAGTCTTCATTAAAAACAGGCAGGCCGTGGCACAGCTCAAACTCCGGCCATGACGCCTAGCAGCTTGAAGTGATTCTCTGAATTCTTCCGAGGCCAGGTTCTCTAGTCATGCTTGAGAATGCGGCCCACAGGGTAATCGAGGACTTTCCTGATTGTAGAGAGCGCAAGGTGCGGAGAGGCGGAAAGAGAAATATTGGGGTGGAATGACAGAGTCGGTGCAAGGCAATTTTCGGAGATGTTCTGTCACAAACTTTACTCTGGCTTAGGGGGAATTTAGATGAGAGAAACACGAGCGAATGGACAGCAGATCTTTCCCGGCGAGAAAAAAAAATCATCTTGAAAGGTATTTAAAGTCATGTTGGAGCAATTTTTAAGATTTGTGCACAGGGCAAGATGGGAGTGAGATTACGCAGAGAGAGAGAGGGAGAGAGAGAGAGAATGTGCTAGAAGGAACAGTGAAGTGGTCAAAAAAAATGCAGAGCTTTAAAAGCTTCCCTGTCGGCCGACTCTTCAAAGCTTAGCTGCACCAGGATATATCTGTCTCCCCTCACACCACACACACACAAAACCTATTGAGCTGCCTTGCTGCCTACATAAACAGAATTCAAAATGAAGTCTGTTTACATGCACTTAAAAAGTTTAATTTCAGTCAGACTAAAACAAACAAAAGTCCTTAGAAATGTCAATGTCAGGTACACTGTCAGAAAAAAAGTGCAAAAATTGTACCTTTAGGGGTAAAACAGCTGGTGACTGGGGCGATTTCGCACTCATACCACCCCCCACCCCCACCCCACAGTGTGTTTTCATATCTTAGAACAGTAAAATGCGCCTTTGTTACGACTATGAATCTTTAAATAGCAAGTGACAAGCTGTTGTTCCCATAAGGGTACCATTTTTGCACATTATTTTGAGAGTGCACATGCTTTAGTTAGTTTTTTTGTGAAGTCAGACTAAAGGCTCGATCACACCAAGAATGATAATCATAAAGATAATAACAATAACTATCTTAGTTGCCACACCAACACACAGTAATGTTCTGTTTTTTGTCGTCGTCTTTAAATGTTCAAGCTATTTAAAGTCAGATGGAATCTGTCAATAGCCCCTTTCACACAGCAATCCCGGTTAATCACTGTAAAATTGCCAGAATTACTTTACCAGTAAATACACAAATATGCTGTTCACACAGGCAACAGCGTTCTGGCTTTTTACCAGTAAGAGACCATTCACACATCAACACCAAATACCGGTAAATTCTGTGATGTGTCAGTCATCAGAAATCATCTTTAAAAGCTGCACCGTTGTCTTCATTCGCCCACATGAGTAGAGAAAGCACTTTAATTTCAACATCTGTCCAATTTGACTACATTTTTGAAGTCTGAGTGACAGGCATAAGGGGATGATCAAACAGAATGTGTTTTTGCTCTTATAACCATGAGATATACACATAATAGTATTCAGTTGCAGAGCCGCAACACTGATGAATTGAAAAGAAGGTTGGGTCTTGAGTGTGACACTTTGAAAAAGCAGCGAGACGTAGTGCAACGGTGTCCATTTAGGGCATATTTACACAGAAAAACTAATTAAACTCAGCAGGGCTCACTGTAAACAGCTTGGAGTAATCACGTCATCTCCATAAGAATTTTATGACTGGCCCAAAACAGACTTCATTCGTCAGCACATTCTGACATTGTACGTGCTCATACAGGTTCTCTCGTTCTGCGTTCACACAGAGCACATTACTGGTAATGTTACAACTTCTCATACTGGTAAATTGCAAGAAAGAATTACCCAATATTTTTGAAAAGGTCCCGTTCACGCATAATATCTCAATGGTAAAGACTGTGCGTGAAAGGGGCTAATGTTGACTTTCCTATTCTCAAAGAATTAGAATGATTATTAACTCTTCATAGTCATCATTAAAGGGGTCAGTCTGCATTTAGGAACATTCTTCATGTCACATGCCTTTGATACCTTAAAGGATTAGTTGACCCAAAAATCTCAATTCTGTCAATCGCTGACTCGCCCTAATGTTGTTCCAAACCCATAATCACCTGCTCTTTCTCTTTCATCTCAATCACCTTCTTTTACACTCAGTATCCCATAGCTGAACTTTAATTAATAGTCTTTTCATTTTTGTCTGCCAGTGAAGAAAGCAAACATTTGGTCCACTGATATTTACATGTATGTTTTATGAATCATTTTATTAGAATATTAGAAATGAATTTGCTAAAGTCGATCAGGAAATCTATGTAACTAAAGTTTATTAAATTCACTCACAATATCTGCACATTCATTATTAATCTTACACCTAATATCCTGTAAACAGCTCTGTTAGCGTTTCTTGTCTCATCACATTGACAATTACGAATTACATGAATCACATAAATTATATATTTTCAATTCGAAATAGGGAAATTAGATAAAGTTTGTTGTTTTGAATCCCTGATTAATTCTGCCAGTTATTTACCATTTCTATTGTAAAACAGCTGTCAAACATCAAGTCATATTTCGCACATTATAACCATTGTCTGGAATTCATGCTTAGCCCACCTACTTTAATTTGATTGGACATCTTCAAACATATTGACATTGATGTGAATGAGAAAGCCAATGATCTTAGTGTTACGCAATAGCCCTGCAGCACTAAATTACAGGACTAATTTCCACAACTTTTATAACATACAAAATAGGGACCTTAATGCCATGCATGATGGTGAGTAAAAGTTGACAATTTGAATTTTTTGGGTGAACAATTTCTTTAAATCCTTCCCTTTATAGACAGCTCACTAGTTTTTACGGTCTATATCCTTGTTTCATCTCAAATAAAATGCAGCATTCCGAATACTCTCCGATTAAAGCAAGCAAAACAAAGATAGATTCTCTTAATAGTCTCCAAAACAAATTTCTGAAGATGCTTACAAGAAAAGCTCCTTCCCTAATGGTTTATGTAAACACATTTATTTTATTCAGGCTGATTAAGTGCAAACACTCCATGGCAACTTCTCTCATCTGCACCCCTCCCTTACTCCGAAAGCGGCACATCAGAAAATGGTGAGGTCTGCACCCTTTATCCGAGAGTGCCATTAGTGCCATTACTTCAACTCTGATCACATTATGCTGATAAATACATATTATACGTGCATGTTACCATCTATGGTCTAACGTGACTCATCCAGTATGTTCAGGTTTATGTGTGGGAGATTAAAAAAAAGGGAATAACAAACTCAAGATCTTCAACATGGAAATGTTTTTAGCTCCAGCTCACTCAAGTTCTGATCAGAGCCTCGGATGGCAGTCAGCATGACGGGTGACAAGACCGTGAAGTGTCTGCTGCTCAGATGTGTTTCAAAAGAACACCACATTTAACAGGGGGAAAGGGAATCCATAGGTTCCGTCACGGAAATAAACCACTTCCCGTCTGATCACTTACTCCGTCTCAGTTTGTCACGTCAGGCTTCCCGTGCTCCTGTCATGTTTGCCTTTTCAAAGGAAGTTATCATTTTTGGCATTATGTGCTCTGACCAGGAGCGTAGCTGGCATTATATGAGGGCGAGGACTACTGAGCATACTGAATATTAATTAGATTCTGTCACATAATTAATATTCATGAGGTAAACTGCATTTTATCTAAAGGAATTGACTGAAGGCATGACATTTGCTCTAAAAATTTTTTTTAAATCTATTTGACCGGCACACTATAACAATACCACACACAATTTCAATTTATTTCTGAAGCCACAGCACCTTTAAATGTGCAACTGAAGCGATTTCCAAAGGTCTTCACTGATCGCACTCATGCTGACCCTGATCGTTTATGCAAGCACTGTTGTCGAAAAAAAGGCTTACCTTGACCCCCCGGACGCGGAACTCCGCTAAAGCTCGGCTCATTTTGGCAGAGGCCGCCGGCAGATCCTTTCCACTGGCGATGACTTTCACCAGGAGGGAATCGTAATGAGGGGAGATGACAGCACCCTGGAAAGCAGACGCGCTGTCCAGCCTGATACCCATGCCCTCTCCACTGCGAAAGACCTGCCCAAGAGAAAAGAAAAGGATGGTCAGAATACAGATTTAGATTAATCTTCTTGTACATGCTGGAGGGACTGCACTTGAAAGAGTCAGGATTTAATACTAAAGACGATATGGTACACAGCAAGTGCCCTTTTTATATTTTGACGCTTTGCCTTGACTTAACACCTTTACGTTTTATTTTTGCACATTATTCTCACACTTGAGGAAAAGTAATTTAAGATAACTAAAAACAGTCTATAGGTAACTTACACCAGATGCAACCGACACATCATGATTTACTAAATTAATCACACCCATTATAATCAATACAGTTGTCAACACTGGAAGAATTCACAGCCACTCCAGCTACTTAATTTTTCCCTGTACCTCTAAAATAAAGATTTTTTTTTTTACATTATATAAGAAATATAATATATAAAATATGATTACATAATAACAACAACAATTTTGGCTATTAATTTATGTATTTTAATAAAGTGTTACAGAAAAGCCAGCTCAAAATTTTCTGCTCTTGAAATAATTTTCTTATTTAAAAAAAATTACAAAATTTATTAATAAATACATTTATTAATTAATTACAAAATATTATTACTTATTTTTTTTGCATTGAATTTAAAGTGTTATGCACTTAATAAATCAGCCAGCTGGTCTTCTAATTTAATAAAAATAATAAAATCGGATACTATTTTCTAACCAATGTCTAATTTTGAAAATAAAATAAAATTGGGTACTATTTTATTTTCATTTGACTGTTGCTAATACATCGCCTCAAGCTTACAGCTGCTTGGTTCATGTTAGTGAACATCCTAAGAAGTATTTTTTACGCTAATTCCGTGGAATGCATTTAAATATGGTGAAGTGTGAACAGTGGCACTCAGAGTTCTAAACTGTTCTCAAAAAACACAAATTGTTCTGTAAATAAACAAAGAAGGGACAGGGGATTTTGCATGAGTGGCATTGATGGGCGTAGTTACTTAAAGGTGAACAGGTAAAATCGGCTGTTGAAATGCTTTGCACGTGAATGCTGTGTTTAAAGGTGCAATTGAGCGATTTAACAAAACAGCTCTTCAGGGTGAGGTACAGGAGGTGCCCCTCAACCGCTTACCTAAGCGGGAGGTTAAAAATAAAAAAAAGCAACAATTTTAAAATCTAACATTTCGTAGAGAGCTGCCCCTTGAACTGTACAAACATTCATCCTGCAAAAATAGAGCAACCGTCAACACAAGTACCTCAGGGGAGTGTGCAGGCAATAAGAACAAATTGAGGAGAAAAAAAACAACAACACACTGACACACAAACATGCACACAAAAACACTCACACTGCAGCCAACTGGCAGCAGTCATTTACTGGTGCAATTGTGCTCCATCTCAGCCTCTGGCATCCACATTACAATCATCAGCACAGAAAAATTTATGTGCACAGCAGAGATACAGGCACCGGCAGAGGTATTGTGAGGGTGGGGTGTTACAGAGGAATTTAATGAGAAGTGCGAAACAAACAGAAACAGAATAAGCAGCCGAAGTCTTGGCTTCATTACGGTCGCTGTTTTGGTAATGGCACGATTGCTCAACATCGATTCTGAAATCCCTGCACTTACGACATAAGACATGCTAATGAACAGTAAATCCACCGGAGATTATACAAGCATCGCCATGCCAATTCAAAAGCCTAATTTGATATCACTCAAATTGAGTGGAAATTTGATTTGACGCTGTTAATGGCTTCTGCCACCCGGCGAGACGACCGTCACAGAGATACGACAGAATTTCTCTGTCATTTACAGCCTAAATGCCTGTTATAAGTGAACGAAGGCAAATAACTGTTTTTATTATTGAAAAGTCAACGTGACACCAAAATGAATACTGCTTGCTTTCTTAAATTCACTCAGTAATTCAAAAGAAAAAAAGTTTTGCGACTACAGAAATGAAATGGGGGGGGGGGGGAGAAATCCCAAAACAAACTGGAATTCATGCTGACTTTTCAGAAATTAGCGTTCATTTCAATTACAGTCCAAAAAAATTTGCAGAAACACAAGAAAATACCATCATATCATTATCCGACAAGCTCCACGCTGATCCATCCGGCTCAGCTTTGCTTAGAAAAAAAGAGACAGGGCAGCCATAACAGCGATCCAAAGCTGTATACTTGGCTTTTCATCATCAGATAGATGCTTTAGGACAGGATTTCTGTTGAAGCGCCACTGATCTGGGTCACAGCAAGACTTCTGGAGGAAGTGCGTCTCACAAAGAGATCTGAAAAGGAAGGAAGGCAAGCCAAAGCTCTGCATGGGTCAGTCTTATTCCTTCTCTTGTTCTCCTCATCTTTCATTCTGTTTGTTTTATGCCGGTTGTAATTGGGAGCAGGGCTGAAATGGATGCTGAAACTGATGCTTGTCTTCTTCACCACCAGGGGCTTGAGTCAAATGAGAGCTTTAAATACAATTACAAACCTCTAACTGCCATGCTGAGAGAAGATAAAAACAGAGCTGCGTTCTGATTCACAGGGTCCCTACGCAGCACTCACACTGAGCAGGGCTTGTGTAGACAATCGGAACAAAATGTGTTTATTTGGAACGTTATTAAAACAGAAACACTTAGGGATTGTTTAAATAAACAGAAATAGCCAAACTTTCATGTGTGTGATACGTGTATATATGTAGCTATACAATGCAATTTTTTTGTTTGAAATAAATTAATACATTTATTTAGCAAGGATGCATTGAATTGATCAAATGTGAGGTAAAAACATTTAGAATATTTCAGTCACGCTTTATTTTAAGGTCCAAATCTCACTATTAACAAACCATTAACTACAACTTTTGCCTCAATAAACTCCTAATTTGATGCTTATTACTAATAAGTACTAATAAACAGCTGATATACTATTAATAGGCATGCTAATAAGAAACCAGTTAGTGAAAATTGGTCTCTACGCTAAAGTGTTACCAATATTTCTAATAAATGCTGTTCTTTTAAACATTCTATTCATCAAAGAATCACAAAAAAGTAAAACAGAACGGATCAATAATCCACAAAAATATTAAGCAACACAACTGTTTTTACTATTGATAATAATAATAAATGTTTCTTGAGCACCAAATCAGCGTTTTAAAATGATTTCTGAAGGATCATGTGACACTGAAGTTTGGAGTAATGACTGCTGAAAATTCAGCTTAGCCATCACGGGAATAAATTATATTAATATAATAAAATATATTAAAACAGAAAACAACTACTTTTGTTTTTATATCAAAAATAAATTGAAAAAAAAAAAAAAATGTTCATATGATTTTTCATATCCAAAGTTGTAGTGCTATATGATTTTTGCCATTTTTAATATAAAACGTATGTAATTTGGTTCATTTTTAATGGTTATGCATCTTAACGGCAATATGCCGATTTGGACTATAATGTTCAATTTGACATTTACAACATTAAAGGCACATGATAATTTTACTGTAACACCCTTCCAAAAAAAAAAAAAAAAAAAAACTATAATATATTTTATTATTTTATATTTTATTTTTATTCATTTGCTTACTTATATCAGTATACTACTTATTTTATGAGTCTTTAATAAACTTTCATACTGCTTTAAATAACATGCATAAAAAAACTTGCTAAAAATAATACAGTGAAACATTTAATAACTACACTAATATTGAGCCAATTATAGTTCCCTACAGATGCTCCCTACATCTTTAGCAGTGAATAAACGTATACACTTTCTACAATTTGAAATCTTGCTTGAGGTGGTCAAATACCCTGTGAAGTCTTTGCAGGGGACTTTTGGGTAGCTGGAACATGGCCATGGAATTTTATTAGTCACTTCCTGAAACTCTGAGGCATGAAAGAGAACAACAGGGAGACAGAGCAGGAGAGAGAGAGAGAGAGAGAGAGAGTTTTCAGTAGGTGAAGGGTAGAGTTTCAGAGACGGCAAGAGAGAAACGGTAACAGAGGGAAAGAGATCCCACAGTTTCTGAGCTCCTAGCAACCCTGCATGCTCTAACAGGCAGAAAACCATCACAGCAACCCAGGAGAGACGAGCGAGAAACGTTCACCCGATTGTTTTATCTCGGAGGGAATATGAAATTTGACGCATGGAAGATCGTGCTTTGAGCATGTCAACCTAATCAAAATCGTTCCTTCTTAAAAAAGATCTGATTTAGTTTGAAAGATCTTCTTATCTAAAAGAAGTTGCATGATATGGAGTTCAGAGCGGCACTTATTTCCCTTCTGGCAAAAAATGGACTGGGAACAAAACATCCCACTGCATCATATGTGCGTGTAATACCATCTAGTCGATGAATATTAATTTCTACGGTATTTTGACTTGTAAAACAGCATTTTAACATTACAAAAACAGCAATTATGTAACAAAAGAGTTTCAGTGGGCAAATGTTTATAACGTTACAATAATACACTAGACAACAGTGTTTTATTTAACTGACATGATTAACAGTGCGCCTACTGTACAATGGTAGTACAGTTCTATTTAGTGTATTCAATGCTATTTGTCACACATCATTTTTAGTTTGTAGCACGGGAAGGAGACTCATGCAGACAGATAACAGCAGAAACATGACGGGCGGCTGGTAGAGGGTAGTACAGCACAGTGAGCTAGAAAATGGTACCTGCTAGGACACAAATCATTTTTAGAAAGAGTAGCGACTGGAATTTAAAGCAAACTTAATCCCATAAAACAGAGTTACAGAGTGTTGGAGAAGCTACTTTGAAACTTTAGCTTGCTAAACTACTCATATTAAATTAGTTAAATTAAAAAAAGTACTTTGCAACACAACAAGCTACTAACAAAACGTAGCTAATTAAAGCTATTTAATTAGGGATAAAGGGATAGTTCACCCAAAAATGAAAATTCTATTCTAAACCATTAATACCGTCGCTCATCTTCGGAACACAAATTAAGATATTTTTGATGAAGTCCGAGAGCTTTCTGACCTTCCATAAACAGCAATGCAACTGACACATTCAAGGCCCAGAAAGGTAGTAAGGACATCGTTAAAATAGTCAATAAAATGCCAGTTGCGTTGCTGTCTATGGAGGGTCAGGAAGCACTCGGATTTCATCCAAAAATATCATAATTTGTGTTCCGAAAATGAACGAAGGTCATTTGGGTTTGGAACGACATTGAGTGAACTACCCCTTTAATGACCAATATATATCCTGTATAACTACTTAAGATACTACTTATTTAATCTGAGCTGTTTTTTCCTGACACAAAAAACAAAGAATGTTTTTGGAATTAATGAACTGCATGAACAATTATGAAACGCCATCAAACTTGAAAGATTTTTTTTCAGTAAGGATGCACTAAATTGATCAAGAGACAGTAAAACATTTATAAATGTTATAACGGATTTGTTTCAAATAAATGTTGTTCCTTTGAACTACAAATTCATGAACAAATCCTAAATCAATCCTCAAAAATATTAAGCAGTTTTCAACACTGACATTAGGAAATGTTTCTTAAGCACCAAACCAGCATATTAGAATGATTTCTAAAGGATCACATGACACTGAAGGAGCAATAGCTACTGAAAACTCAGCTTTGCCATCACAGAAATAAATTACACTTTAAAATATATTAAAATAGAAACAAGTTATTCTAAATTACAGTAATATTTTACAAAATTACTGTTTTTGATTTTTTTTTAAATGCAACTTTGGTGACTAAAATTCTGACCACAAATTTAAAAAGTGTATTTAGAACACCAATAGAAAAAAGAAAAGAAAAAAATCTTCCCTCCTGGCTTAGTATTCAAGTGCAGAAGTCAAGCATGACACAAAAAGTGGCAGACGGCAGAGAAAGAGAGGTGAGACACAGGCCTACTCGACGTGACCTGACGGAAAGGGCACTGGTTGCCTGGTGAGACAGAAATCTATCAGGGTAAATGCAGTCTGTGTGTGAGCCGCAGATGCGCTTTTGTGTGCGAGTGTGCAGTGACATTTCCACATTACAGTGAGTAATGCCACAGGCTCCTGCTCATCATCGTGCAGGTGTGTGCGCTTGGGCTCATGCATCTCACTCCATCTGGAGATCGAACCAATCAGAGGTGTGAAGTGTCGTGATCTGGGAGTGCAGGTGCATCCTGGGACACATACATACATGCGTATAAATAAACCGGGCACAGTTTGCGCAGTGACCCGTGATTGTTACTTCCACCCTCAAGTTGCTACAGCAATTGGGTGAACTCAAAATGGCCACCTGCCAATCTGGTCTTTTCCTGCCCACCCTTCTTTCCCTCGTGTTTACACAGCATCCCTTCTCTGTTAAGTAGGTCACTTCACCTCCCCCGTTTCCCCAACAGCCTCAGATCTGTTTACCCTGAGTCTATGTTAGCATCTCTGTTCTGCCGTGCTTAACCTGTACATGTCTGTCCTGGGGTCTGCACAGCATCCCACCGCAAGGCAAACACTAATTGTGGTAGAACCGTCTGGCAGGAAAAAAAACGAAACATCAATATTTACATGAAGCGGCAACACCACAACAAAGACTACTACCATATTTATCATTAACTAGTCATTAAATTGTTTGAAAACCGTAACAATGGGTTCAGACAGAACCAGAAAGTAAGAAAAAAAAAAAAAAAGTTTTCATTTTAGGGGAAAAATTTTAGGGATGCATCTGTATTACAAATGTGGCTCATACCAATAAGATAAGTTATTTTGATTTTATGGCTAAAAACTAATAGATTCTGTACAATATTGCCTAAATAAATAATAATAAAAAAAATAATAATAATAATATATTTTTTAATGCAACAAGTGAATTTTGGCAAGTTATAATGTACAGTATGAAATATTAATAGGAGACATGCACTAATTAACTATCCTATATCTACCAATACACTGCAAAACGTAATCATTACATCTGAAATGTGACACTGATAAATCATTTAGCAGTAGCTGAAAGGGTCACCAATACACCAAACAACATAAAAGGTGAAAGACATATATGACCAAACTAAATATTAATTTGTCTTTGCACCAACCAACATACAGTATATAATCCAAACAAACTGATCTACTAAAACTCTTTTATTAGACTTCTGGTAAAACTTTACTTGAAGCCTTTGTGTATAATGCATTATAAAGGGTATATAATGCATTATAATTATTCACAATATGGATTGTTGCAATACATTATATCTTGTCATAAATAACTATAACCAAATTTAAAAGCATAGTGTAACAATGAATTGATGTGTTTTTATAATATATTAAACGTGGTTACAATTATTTAAGAGATCATACAATGCATTATAAGTCATAATTAATGCATTAAAACTACTTTTATAATGCATTATACATATAGGCTTTAAGTAAAGTGTTACCAGACTTCTCAGTTCTACCCCTTAGAAACATTTGAGTACCCAGCTTGCCATTTTCCATCACGACTTCGCAGCCAATTTCAACACAGTGAACCCACATCAGAATGATACAAAATTGTGTCTTAACACCCCCTTAACCCCTGTCCTGTCGGTCTCGCTAGCCGTTTTTCCACAAATGGGGGCCAAGAAGAAACACGCCAGCACTTTGACAAGTCCAAAAGGAGCGTGTGCGAGCTTCGCTGTGCTGAAAAATACATCACACAGTCTTGTCGGCCTCATCTGTAAGCGCTCCTGGGCTCTCTGGAGGAAGGAAGCACAGAGCATTGAAGAGGTCATGACCTCCAGGGCCTCCAAGGCACGACTAAAGAGCGTTTGGCTTAAAGCAGTCTCACACAGTGCAGGAGAAGTTTGCCCTGCTTCAATCACGAGGGCTCCATTTTTCTCCTAAGACACGGGATTAGTTGTATTTGATGTCATGAAGTGAAAAATGAATGTTATTTCTGCTATCGCACGCGAGGTTGTGGATCACCCACACTGAGCTGGGGATGAAGAACATCTGCAGGGAGTTTAAATGAATTATTAGAAAACAGAAAATGTTCTGCTTAATAAAGATGAGCTTTGCAGTGTTTGTTTGGCACTGTTTAAACAAGCTACAAGCGGTCTTTTTTATGCCTGTTTGGCTTAACTGAGTCACGCGCTCACAAACAAACATTTGGCATCTCCATCTACAACAAAAAACTGGCCCCTGATTCTCTCAAGCTCTCACAGATCGAACAAATCACAGAGACATGGCAGCAGCCCAAACCAGCTGTGACTGCCGCCGAGCAATTAGAGCATCAGGGGAAGACGCCATCCCTTCTTGACTCGCCTCCATTATCCCACCGCCGTGCCGGCGTAAGGCACACAGTTCACATCGTGGACATGTCCTCCGAGGCGAGCGCTGCCAGCTTTTGAGTAGCGTCATAATTACACATTCACAGACGTCATGAAATAAAGATGCGACAAAGGACCCTGTGGAAATGGGACCGGCAGTGCCACGTGCACACACACATATGAAAGAGCCATGAAACATCACGCTCAAGTACACGCACGATAACACACCTCCACTCAGAGTCTCGCACGCCCCCCTGACTTGCACTAAAAGAGGGACAGAGACACAAAAATGAGAGATTTTAAGAAATTTCTGAAGAAAACATGAGTTGTGTATAAAATTCGTCAACACCGTTCTCAATAATGCCATTGTGTGCACCAGAGCGTTGCTACTCAATTTGCTAAGGTGTTCTGACTGGCTGTTACATGTTGCTAAGGTGTTCTGGGTGGTTGCTAGGGTGTACCTTATTAACCCAAGTCAACAGAGCTGCTGCTGCTGCTACTACTACAAGGGATATTTACCAGAAAAATGTCAATATAAAACACTGTATTTTTGATAATATTATATAATAATTACTTTTTTATAAAAAATTTATTATTTAGAGATGATCTAAATAATACTTCATGATTTCAATTAATTAGCCATGCTTTTTGATTCATAAAATGTAATGTAACCATTACAAAGTCTAGAAAAATTTAAATGAAAAAAAAATGTAATCCAAAAAATTTAAATGTAAAAAAACGGAATTGAGGAAAAAACAAAACAAAAAAACAAACGGACTTTGGGTAAAAATAAAACCGATTTCATTGGGTCTTAAAAGTATTCACAAAAAATATTCGCATCACATTATTACTGTAGATTACTCGTAGGATTTTTTTTTTTTGTGTCACTTGTGTGAATAAAAACATTGCATAATGCTCTTCTCCAATTTTTGATACAACTGGACATGTCAAACCAGACGTATAAATAAACTATTCTGTGATTGGCTTGCGTGACAACGCATCGTGAATTTTCCACTCCAGTTGCGAATTGGCCAACGTGATTGCCGCTAAAGCACAATATACGCCTCAATCGCATCTTCTGCTGCAATCACGTCACTCAATTTGCATCTATTCGACTCTTTGCATTGACTTTGTATGTAATCTACTCACACAAATTATAAAATTTGCTTTTGGTGTGCACACACCATAAGGGCTAAACTGCAATATTGTGGTTGTTCAGGTATTGCTACTCAGTTGCTAAGATGTTCTGACTGGCTGTTGGCACGTTGCTAAGGTGCTTGCTATTATGCTCCTTATTGGCCAAAATCAGAAGACCTCACCTCCAAAATCAAAACTCTTCAGAACAATGCTAGCGAGTGTAGTTACCAATGCGTTGTTAGTAGTTGCTAAGGTGTTGACAGGTTGTTAGCCTGTTCCATAAAGACTACACAGCCAGTAAACAATAAGAGAGAAAGAAAGGGATTTTGAATATGAATGCAAAGAAAAACGATACAAACATGGTGTGCTAACTCAGAAACAAAGAGAGCAGGAGAGTAATCACAACAAGAGGAGAAAAGGGTGAACCCATGAATTAAGGTAGCCGGAGGAGGTTGAACTTCATATATATATTGTGAGTTTGTATGACTTCCGTGTGACAAACCTGCACATTACCCACCGGCTTCTCCCATAAAAACAGTCCTTAACGCTCCAACCGAATCACAATGCACCAGAGAATGAGAGAGAGAGGTAATTCCAGCAGTCAAGGTGATGTAAAATTGCAAATACTGAAACAGTGATGTGTAGAGAACTATTCACAAAATAAAATACAACAGATGATAGAAAAAAACAGGAGAATTGTGAAGGGGGAAAAAAACAAGAAATGTTTCAGATTGAAAAAACAGTGAGAAGAAAAAACAGACAGAAGAGGAGCGCAAACCAAAATTGAAAATTAGAAAGCACAAACACAAACACACACAAGGAGAGGTAGGAGAAATGAGTAATAGAAGGGAAAGGAGGAAAAAAAAAAACAGAAAAACAACAAGAGGAGGAGGAGGGGTGGGGTTAACAGAGATAGGAGCTGCAGGGAAAAAGACGAAATAAGTAAAGAAAATCTTGGTATGTGCCAGAAAGAAGGATTTCATTACTTCCACAAATGGACTGTGATTTTGCAGCATATTTTATTAGGAATAAAACGCCAATCATAGTTAAATTCCAGCCCTGCCTATTGGGCCTCCTGGCAGGAAAGAAGGGGAGACGAAGTAGTAGTCATGTTCATTTCAACAATTCAGTAAATGGGAAATTTTCAATTTCATTTCAGGGGCAGACTGAAATATACTGTTTCAGCGAGGTGATGGCACACTGGAACCACCGAAATGGAGGTCTCCACAAACGCATTACCCGAGGACACAAAATATCCGCTGTATGACAGGCAGTCCAACCAAGGTAATCTGCTGAGATGTTCTGGAATAAACAGGGAAATAGATGAAGATGTACAGAGAATTTTAAGAAGCTTTAGAGAGGAAGACGGACAAAACTTGCTTGTCCTTGGCTGGAAATTTCCCTGTCGTACATGATGCTCAAAACATCCCAAATTAATGTGAGAGACTGAATTTAAGATCAATAGAAAGAGCAGGCGTATAAAAAAGGGGAAGAACAAGGTAATTTATGGAGTAACAATGAGGGATTTAAGCTTTAGAGCTTCACACAAACTGTGGGCTTCCACTGGATGCATCCAATTTGTCTCCGCATATATCAAATGAATTACATTCACTCCTCATTATTTCCAGCATGATCAAAAGGCAGCACTTTTCTCAAAATTAATAATGTGAAGCAAAAAAAAAAAAAAAGTGGACTGACCACTTTTGTAGTCTCATCCTCATCAGACCTACCACAGTTTTTTCACTGACCTCTGATCGATCCATCTATCTATCTATCTATCTATCCATCTATCGAATCGAATCGATTGGGTGGGCGATATACCGGTGGACACGATTTACTGGTAGAAATGTTTCAACCAGTAGACTGAGTATCTTCTCTATCGTGGTAACACATTTACGTGATGTTACTGTGCTAGGTGGTCACGAAAATGAATAATTTGCACACGTTTTTAAGCAATGCGGTTTAAAAACAAGTGATTTTAAAGGGTTACTCCACCCCAAAATGAAAATTTTGTCATTAATCACTTACCCCCCATGTCGTTCCAAACCCGTAAAAGCTTTGTTTGTCTTCGGAACACAATTTAAGATATTTTGGATGAAAACCGGGAGGCTTGTGACTGTCCCATTGACTGCCAAGTAAATAAAACTGTCAAGACCCAGAAAAGTATGAAAGACATCGTCAAAATAGTCCATCTGCCATCAGTGGTTCAATCTGAGTGTTATGAAGCGACGAGAATACTTTTTGTACGCAAAGAAAATAATAATTACGACTTTATTCAACAATTCGTCTCCTCTGCGTCACCGTAGCGCCATTTTGTAGAATATCCGCTGGACGCAAACTGTGTATGCTGTTCTGTGTCAGCTGCACCACATAGATACATTTTCTAAGTTTATTTATGCTTTGATTTGAATGAAAACAACGTATCTGTGTGGTGCAGCTAACACAGAAGAGCATACGCAGTTTGCGTCCAGCGGATATTTTCCAAAATGGCGCTACAGTGACCCGGAGGAGACGAATATTTTCATCCAAAATATCTTAAATTGTGTTCCGAAGATGAACGAAGTTTTTACGGGTTTGGAACAACATGGGGGTAAGTGATTAATGACAAAATTTTCATTTTGGGGTGGAGTAACCCTTTAAGCCACTTATATGCAATCAGCAGCAAAAGAGAACTAATTTCGCTATATGTGCGCGCTGTCTGAGAAACACTGAACATATTTCTGAATGCATTCAGAGAGGCGCGTGCATGTGAAGTCAGTGCTCAGAGCACGGGCGTATTGAGCGGAATTATTTTTGCCGCTTTATAGGCCTTCAACAGTTAAATATTGGATCCGGGCAGCTCTTAAAGTGACAGCAGTCTAATATTCCTGCTGTCTGCCATTCATGTTAACCAAACAACAAAAATCTCTCACTGCTCTTGACTAACTTTTTCTCTCACTTTTGTAACTTTAAGAAACAGATTTCATTTGCACAGTTAAGAATATGCATACAATATATGTAGCATTTCTTATTTATTTGTTGTACTGTAGTTTTTTTGACCTGTTCCTTGCAATTAGTTTCTTATTCTTAATCGCTTACTGTTTACTTGTATTCAGTGAGCTTGTTTTGTTTTTTTATTTAGGCTAATATATATATATTTTTTTTTGGTGATATTGGCACTGGTGACAACAATTATAAGATTTCTATGACATCAAACATTTCAAATCAATCGATATCATAAAGACCTTACTTAAAGCAAAAATAACTATATTGTGATACCTAATATATATATATATACACATTTATTTATTTATTTATTAATTACACATATACTCCTACTTCTATTTATCGTTTATCATTCCCTCTGTCCATGTACACATTTTCAAATGACAAAAACATTAAAATAGGCTTTAATAAGGCAACATTCAACATTTGTAAATAATTTTTTTCTTGATTTCTATTTAGTTTACAAACTGCACTTCTGCATTCCGTTACCTCAATTCAAATTGAAAAGCACTAAGAAGATAAAGTGTTTCTTATTCACCTCCTAAGAGCAAGAAAACCAGCTAAGAAAATGATATCTAGAAATAACGTAGCCTTTAGATGTCAATTTAGTGCTTAAAATATCCTCATCAGTTAGCCCTACTGAGATAAACACAGGTCAACAGCGTTCCAGCGGTATCGGAAGATGGAGCACAGCATGTACACCACGCATCTCCCCGAATCCCAGCAACACCTGTTGTTCTCAAACCAGCATTACGTCACAGCATGAACGGAGAGGAGCGGGGCCCGGAGGCATTGAGACACTTTCATCTTATTTAGCTGAGCCATGAATATTGCAGCCAACATGCACAACAGGCAAACAGTTTAATATTTTACAAGTTAAAAGCCAGAGTTTCCTAAGCATTTTTAATCCCCATCTTAAAAAGAACAATGAAACCAACAAGAAACTCAACATGAAATCTAAGTATTTATACAATCCTGGTCTTGTTTTTCATGATTCACTGGTTCACTTTATTAACAACGTTAGTAAGAAAAACTTATTTGTAATACTTTGCCTCTTTGAAATTGTAATCAAAATGAAAAATCTGGTACGTAACAGCCTCTTTTCCCAATCCAATCAACTCCCAATGGATATAATCAAGTTTTGCCTTTCACTTTGAAATGTGACACATTTTGGAAGTAACATGTTTCATGTTGACTGTCATTTGGAGAAATATTCATGACATTCAGATGTTTATACTAGGGGTGAGGGGAATAATATTCACAATCACAATCGAATACACATTTTAGCTTTTATTCTAAATCTCTGCACATTACCTTAACTCACCAAACACATGCATTTTTAAGTTCGACTTGAAATACATTTGGACCAAACTACATCCAAATATGATAAAACCTGCAGCAAGAAATCTCAATGCCATTTTATAAGCCATTTTTATCTGTAAGGGAAGTCAGCTGGTTCTTATTGGTATGGACGTGATAAACTGCTCCACATAAAAGAGAGAAAGTACTGAGGAGTGATTGTTTGAGGCAACTCAAGGGTGCAGACAGCACGTTGGAGGTCAAACTAGTATAATTAAGAAATCTTGCAGGCGTCCGTATCCAGAAAAGAGCTTCGGGCTAACCAGGCATCAGCAAACGTGATCCCTCAAAAACCTTTTCTTGTAGACATATCTGTGCGAGTGTTTGTGCACACATATGCGCACACGAGACCACATCGGTGCGCCGTATACCTGCCTGAGGTATTGAATTTCGTTTTGTGTTAGATTTAGTTGTTATACTTGGTGGTGTTATCATGAAGCTGGAAGGGTTTTAGTGCCCCGTGAGCCATTAACTGCTGACAAGAGCAAAAGAAGAAAACCCCTCAAGGAAAAAAGCAGCTCCTTACTTGCAGCAAACTGCTCGTGGAGTTGCTCTCAATGGCCAGGATTTTACATCAAGACATATGTCTCCCACGGCCGTGCACATGTCTAAAGGCCATTCGGAAACTCTCAGGTTCTGCTGGATCAGATGAATTAGTAAACACATTTGGGAGGATGTGGCAAAATCTCTTCTTCACTTAAGGGCGGCTCAGTCGAATCGATTTGTCTCAAAGGGATTCTGCTGCTCAGTTTACACTGGGTAGATAGTCATTCTTATCGAACAAGGAGCTCATTAGGGGAGGAAAAGATCTGCAAACCTTTTTGGCATTATCTGGATTTCTAAATAAATGGCTCCAACACCGTGGTTTTATGGAGTCCAAATAATGAATAAAAGGTTTTAGATAAACATTCATATAGCTTTTAAATTTATACTGAACAAATTACAATAATACTTCCAAACTTTTTCACTTGTTTAAAAATTAGCTAGTATTTAGCTTATATTAATATATATATATATATATATATATATATATATATATATATATATATATATATATATATATATATATATATATATATATATATATAGCGCATGAAAGCAAATCCAGGTTCAATTTCAGACTTAATATATAGTTGTTGTTTTTTTTTTTTAAATAAACAAAAAGCAGGGGTTCGTAGATGGTAGTTTAAAGTTTAAAGCAAATAATCTGCAAAAGGTGTGATTTAGGTAAGTTTCAGACAAACACCTTTATCTACAATAAGTGTGCATAGTGAAATATTTTAAAAAGAGCCTTTGTTCAGGAAAATAGAAAGCCTTTATGGCTTCTAAAAACATTTGTGGAGATTAAAAAGAGCATTCAGTTTACATAAATACAATTTTGGAATGTATTGTCGTCTTTGGCCTCCTCCAGATAAACCCATGACAAAATTATGACCTCAGCTAGTTTTTAAACCACAGTTTTCGATTTATTCTGGAATTTTGGGTCATTTTGATGGTGCTGACTCATCGCCTGTTTCAGATAACAGAAAGTCAGCTTTATATTCGGATAAAACATAAATTCTGTCCTTGAACAGCAAGAAATTCTTTAATAATTGTGAGACATACAGACCCTGAGGCAGCAAACACAGCTCCACCTCATTACATCGTCTCAGTTCTTCGGTTGGGATGAGATTTGGGTGTTGGTATTGAGGATTTTAGGCCATTGAGCACTGCGCCAGTAGTGTTGCTGAACAATCAGTCGGTCTTTAGCTGGATGCCTGAGGCTTAAAAACTCCTGTTGGATCCATTTCCAGTCTTATGAGCTTTAAGTGTTCCTCTGAGGTCCTATATAAATCACTGTTCATCAGTACTGCACTGAACTGAATAATATTGCAAAGAGCCTGTAGCTAAAATGATGCATTGCAGGACAGGTCAGACCAATAACCAAAATGATTGTCCTGTCAATCATTTCCTCACCCTTGTATCATACTAAACCTGTATGACTTTAATTCTTCCGTGAAACAGAAAAACAAAAAGAAGATATTTTGAAAAATGTATTGGATTTTTCTGGTCATACAATGAATGTCAATGGGGTCCAACTTTTGTACTCCAATGTTTTTCAAAATAACAGAAGAATGAAAGTCATACAGGTTTGGAATGACTTGGGGGCGAGTAAATAATGACAGAATTTTCATTTCTGGAAACTACCCCGTTAGTGAACTGCAAATGGTTTATTAACACAGTGTTTAACAAGAGATGAATCGGACTAGTCATCCATATTGAACTTCTCCAAGAACAAATAGCCTGTGGCACACTGAATGCATGTAGCATATTTCTCGAACATCAGATAGTGACAAAGAGCATATCTTCAAACATGCCTACACTCCAATCCATGCGCTGATGTTCCTTGAGGGAGTTTTGCTACCTCCCCAATAATGTTTGTAAATGGCCTGCAAAGCCGCTGCCGTTTCCAGAATACCAATGCAACCTCCGCAGTAACACCCAGTCCCCAGGCGTTTCCCGTGCGCACGTGTCTGGAAATGACAGCTTGGCAGTGTGACTCTTGACGGAGCTGCATTGTTTCAAATTGCGTGGCGGCAGAGGGAGTTTGCATCTGTGAATAAAACGGCAGCAGACTCCGGCGAGGGAACGCTAGAATCAGTTTCGTCTCGGATTCATACCTCGGGTGAAGGGCGGTGAGGAAATGCACTGTCATCAGTTACAATCTACAAAAGAGGAGCATGTCACGTAAACAAGAGGAGACAAGTCTCGCACCAGCCATCTGGAGGAGAAAACAATATTTTCTCATTCCCTCTCTAATAAAGGAAGACGCGAGATGGCTCTTTCTCAGGGTGCTCTGTGTGTATTATTGGCAGGCAGGATGAAAGATGAAAGGCTTGTGGTCATGGAGATCTGCTCCAGAGATGCCCACGGAGCCAGCGAGGCGATGTCACACAAATCAACATATGCTTTACACCTACCTAGGAGGCATGAATCTTTCCCAGAAATTTTTTAGCATGGCATTTCATCCTCCATTTGTTTTCTTTAATTGGAAGCTCTATGAACAATGACCGGAGGGCTCCTGGTGGACTTTCGTAAGCGAGCAATATTTTAACTTGGCAAGAGGCCTCGCTCAACATGCACGAGACAGTAGCATATTAACCTATGGTCAATCTGCAGCCATTAAGAGAGGAAATACAAAACCAAAGCATTTGTTTACATTAACAGACAGTAACAGGCACTTTCCAAGAATAGGGCACACTTATTAAAGCATTAGAGGCACAAATACTGCAAGCACTATTAGATATGCTACATGAACTAGTATCTAACTTTAAAGTATCCTAAAATAGCTAAAATAGTAGCTAGTTTTAAGCACATCACGTGTCTGTACGCTCTAAGAAAGGGGTGCCCAACAGGTCGATCGCGATCTACTAGTCAATCGCAAAGGCAATGCTGGTAGATCGCACATCTTTTATTAGGTAAATGCAGGCCCGGTTCTAAGGTGGTGCTAGGTACCATCAAAAGAAAGCAAGAGCACCCTCAGGTGAAGCTGTAATAAAAGCATATTTGCAAAACAGATCTTGCAAACTATCCAGCGCCTATTTGTGTTTCCGCTCTGCAGAGCGTAAAAGGTGATTTCACAGCGTTGCGCAATGCAACCAATCACAGACATACAGTATCTGTTGATTTCTGGAATGCAATGGCCAATCAGAGATGTTTATGTTAGACAGTATCCACTCAACGCTTAAAACACTGGAGATTTTGTTCAAAGGTATACAAGCTCGCAAATGCTCTAATTATAATATACAGTTGCATACACAATGTAAATAATAGATTGATTGTATGGTATAGAGAGATTCATTGATTATAACGAAACTTTGTGAGATCGCAATAAACAATTAAAAGGAGTGACAGCTGTCGCCACCGATAAATCTGGCAACGTGTCCCAAGTTCAAGTCCCGGCTCGTGGACTCTCCTCGATCACGCCCTGGCTGTCGTAATCTATCGTTCTGTGGGTATTTTCAATGTAATGTTAAAATTGAACAATATTATAATTGAACATTAATTTCATTTAATCATTAGACTAATTCAATATAAAGATACATGTTTTTGGCTTTTAATTTGCTTTTTGTTGGTAGATCTCATTGAGTTTGTCATTTCAAAAGTAGATCCCTAAGAGTTTCTATAATGGAGATTTTGGCTTGCCCCATATGAGAGATCTTGACTTCTGATCTGGGACAGATCAAAATCTGTCAGGTCATGAATACACCCCTTCACTACTTTATTCATCAATTAAAAATCATACACCAGTGTCATAAACTATTGAATCGCTATTAAATTAATTCAATTTATTAATTTGTTTTTTAAAACTGTTTAAAAGCTGTAATAAAAACATTCAAAACAAAACAACAGAACAAAATATTTAGTTGTCCATTTACTGCATGCTAGCTACTGCAGTTACTGCATGATCCAGTCACCCATTACAAAAACATGTAACACTGCTTGACAGCATAACAGATAAATAATCATTGTATATTATACATTTATACAAAAAATTTCATTCTGCTTGCATTTGTAAGCCTCAACTATCCAAATGTTACTTTTGTTCATAACAGAAAAAATGATTAAATATTTTTCTTTAATTTATGAGAAACCAAGCTTGACAGCTTAATTTAGGCTAAATTTGCAACCCTGTTACCTATTTTGAGCATTTTTTCTTTATTTTCTTTATTTTTTTCCAATTTGTTTTGATGTTTAATGTTAATGTCTATTGCTAGGAAACAACAACATCAGCTTTATGTGAGAGCAGGGTTGAGAAACCCCAAACCCTCATAAAATAAAAAAGCTTATAAAAATAAGTAATATAATTTAAATATATTAGGACATAAATTAAACTTACATTATTCAATTTTATATTACATTCAGGTCCTAATTCATACCTATTCATGGAAAGTGCCAATCACAATCACCTAAATGACTAGTGAGAATCCACCCAAGGGAAAAAGCTAAAAGCCAAGGTGCAGAAACAAAAGCAGCACAAATCACCAACTTCCTCTGCACATTGAAATTCCATTTATCAAACGAGAAAGCAAATGGAGGAGCGACGCTGTTCTTCGCCTCGTGAATTACGGACTCCCATTTCCACCACAGCAGTATTTACCATCAGCACATTCAACAACATAATTATGTTTATTATGATGATAATGCAAATCACTCGATCTTCCTCATCAGCATTATGTTCTCTCAGCGCGCCAGCAAGAGCCGACGTGTTAATGAACCAACACTTGCTCGCACACACATGCAACATGAGGATAGAACGAGTACCACCACCAAAGCAGCTCGTAATCTTTTCATAGCAACGCTTCAATAAAGTCTGCGTTCCAAGCCCAGACCCTATAACAGTTTACATCTGAAACTACACATATAAATCATCCGAGCCTTATATCTGAGGAATTAGAGGGAAGATGAGACTTTAATTGCCCATATACAGAACATATTTCCTCTGATGCACCATGTTATGCTAAATGCTTCTACCTTCTCCTCTCCTTCACTCTCATTTGATTACAGAGAGCACCCTTCAGACAACAGCCATATTTTTTTTTTTATCCCTCAGAAACAAAAGCGCAGAAGAGCTCTCAGTGCCTGTTCCCTGCACGCTCTCATCCCGGCACTTCACTTTACCCATTATGCACTCATTTTCCCTGCAAAACAAGAGCTCGGCCGACCTGCACACCGCCCGTCCTCTTTTCCCTCTGAAGCACGACATCAGACACGTCAGAAAGTGAGGAGAAACTTCCAAGCAGACAGAGGAATCGAGAGAGCAACGCTTTTCTCTTTACCTGCGGCCTTATTTTCACATCAGTCGCCACTGCACACAAACACAGGAGAGCTTGTGTTGACATACTGAAATGGGAGAAGATCTAACGCGAGGCTGATTATACCTTCACAGCACTGCCATTCTCCATCTCGCCTTTTTTTCACGAGTTTCTATCCAAGGCCACAAGAAACATTCAACCCAGAGTACAAATTTTACTTTTTCACCACGTGTGCCAATTAGACCTGGCTGACATAGTTAAAAAATATATACAAAATATATACATTTATACAATACCATTCAAAAGTTTGAGGTTGGTAAGATTTTCGAATGTTTTGAAATAAATTATTTGATGAAAAATACAGTGAAAGCAATAATATTGTGAAAATATCATCACCATTTAAAATATCTGTTGTCTATTTTAATACATTTTAAAATGCAATTTATTCCTGTGATGGCAAAGCGGAATTTTCATCAACCATTACTCCAGTCTTCAATGTCACATGATTCTTCAAAAATCATTCTAACATTCTGATTTGATGCTCGATAAACATTTCTTATTATCATCAATGTTGAAAACAGTTGTGCTGCTTAATATTTTTGTGGAAACCCTAACTTTACAGTTTAAAGAGTTTTAACAACATTCAATAGGTATTTATTATATTTATAATAATTTGTTTTCAATTTTGCTCAATGTAGCCTATTGCATTCTTGATAAATAAATGTATTAATTTCTTTAAAGGGGTCATCAGATGCAAAATTCACTTTTCAAGCAGTTTGAACATAAATGTGTGTTGGAAGTCTACACCATCCATCTAGTGTTGTCAAAAGACCCGGTACAGTACCAAGTCGGTACTAAAAAAATGAAAACGTCACGGTACCAGGTTTTTTTAAGTACCGGTGGTACCAAGTACCCGGTTGACCCGGTTCTTGACGCATACGGCCCTATGATTTCCGCGATGCAGAAAACGCGGACGGAATCTCGGAATCCAGTTATAAAAACGGAATTTACAGTTTAGCACGGAATGTCTCAGAATTTGTCAAAGTTTGGATTAATTAATCAAAAGTAGGTCATAACACTTAAATCAAATCGCGACATGGACTAGTATCTGTAAATATTAAGCCGCAAAAGTCGATTCAGATATGAATCCTGCATGTTCTGCGAGTCTCTGTGTGAATGAGTGAATGGCAAATACGCGCGTGCGTATTTATTTATTTATTTATTTTACTACACACACACACACACTGAAGCGCGTGTGACGCTCGCGGTGATTTCAGCATCTGCCGTCTCAGTGAGGACATAAATACATAAACAACATCTCCAGAACTGGTCTGAGAGTCACTTCACGAGCATTTTACGTCATATCATATAGCTACACACAAAAATGTAAAGGTATTCACGGCAACCCGTCAAAATAAAAGTTTATCTTCAAGACATTGTGCCAGAAATATATTACTATTATTTAGTAGAATGTATGTGATACTATTACTACTGTTGAAAAAAAATATTTATTTTTAAAGAAATAAAAATCACAATATTTCTTCCATATTTTTATTTTAATAGTAATTCCCCTTATTTACCAAAAAAATAAAATGTGTTTAAATTTCATTAATTAAAAGACAAATTAAATTTGGGTGAAACTTTACTGTTTACTGTTTTTCATACTTTCAATACTTGCGGAAAAACCTGAAATACAATTTAAATAAGTATAAAGAATAGCATTGATTTTTGTACATTTTATTTTTGTTTGACTATTATTAAAGTACCGAAATTGGTACTGAGAACCGTGGATTTTCACTGGTATCGGTACCGAATACTGATATTTTGGTACCGTGACAACACTACATCCATCCTATAATGATAAAAATCCACCCATTGGGGTTTTTTTCAAATCCCTATTTTAAAATCCCCTCTTTCAAATCAGGTTGTTCTGAGACTCCTGTCAGAATGACGTAGTTCTGTACAGGCCGCTCCCACTATAGTTGATTGACAAGGCCGTCTTACCTTAGACCCTCCCTGAGTGAGTTGTAAACAGTCCGACCGCCATTGTTTCGACTCCAGTTCAGGGGAAGACAAGATGTCTCAGATTAAGCAATTGAGGTGTTTAGTTGTTGGATGTAATAATGAATCTAGCAGATTTATACATTTACTCCCGACATCTGAGCCGCTGAAGACACAGAGGATTAACGTTACTTTCGTTTTGAAGGGAATGCGCCGATCCCGATCTGCCTAAATGTGTCTATGTTCGCACGAATCATTTGTGATCAGCTTCATCTACAGAAGAAGTGAGTATAAGGGTTTTTTATGAATCTTTGCAAATCGCCTTTCCTAATAACGTGCTAGTTAGCCAGTTTCCTGGCTAAAGTAAACCGTACTGCTCGTCACCCCACGGAAGAGAGGGGCGGGGTCAGCAGAGCTCATTAGCATTTAAAGCAACATGGACTATAATGGCTTGCTAAAAACAAGGCTGATTTTGACAGGTTTAAAAAGGTGTTTTTTACACTACCATTGAGAAATTTTAACCAAATTATGTTATAGACTTTTAATTAACTTTTACATGAAAATGTCTCATACTCGCAAGTCAAGGAATACTTGCAATGCAATGAAATGCAATGACTAATGATGTGTTTATTAGGAGACCGTTTCAAAATTTCCCAGCATTTAAAGATTTGTAAGTTTCAGATCATTAGCAAAATTATTGTGAATATATTAAAGATATTCAATATCATTCAAACCTACAGCCAGTGGTGGGTGTAAGATACAGTATTTTGCAATATTTTATTAAAAAGATGATGTTTTAGCCATTTTTCCTTTGACAAACAACACAGATCATTGTGTGTTGCAGAAAACGCACACAAATCATACTAATACATATAGTCATACTTACTTATCAGCACCACTGGTAACACTTTATTTTGATATTCCACTTTAGACATTCTACTAACAGTAAGTAACTTTGCGACTACATATCAACTAGCAGTCATTAGAGTATTAGTAGACTGTCTGCTTAACTTCTAACACTTTATTTTGATGGGTCCACAACATACAACATACTGAGTACGAGAAACTTTGCAGTATGTGTCAACTTATTCTACTAACCCTAAACCTACCCTACTGAGAGTTAGTAGACATGCAGTTGCAAATTAATGAGAATTAGTTGAACGTAATTACAAAGTTACTTATAGTTAGTAGAATGTCTAGTGGACTATCGAAATAAAGTGTAACCGCACCATTTCTCAATGAAACACTAAGAAATATGATCGAGGTATCAAAATATGAATTTTGCTTTTTTTGGAAGATGGCGATATAAATTAAGCCACCTTTCTCAAACGTTAGCCATCAAAAAAAAACATGATTTATCTAGATTTTGATGTTTTAGTGCTTTAATGGAAAAAATAGGCTATTTCACAGAAAAAAATAAATAAAAATAGGCCTTCTATATAAACTTCTGATACATTTCCACTAGAGTAAAGTCATAAGTCATTGCAACATTTGCAAGAAGTTGCAATAGAGGTTTCTGTTTTAAGCTGAAGTAAAGGGTAAGTCCATCATTCATACAATGTGATTATACTGTATTATTTGCAGGTCTTAATAAAGTTACAGACTAACTGGATTGTATTGGTGTTATTTAATCGTCAAAGCCCATTTTCATTCTTGCATGGTGAGTGTTAATTTTGAACACTGGTTTATTATCTTTCTCACTCAACTGTCTAGACTCTCAGCCTAATTATTGGTCAATACATACCCATAATTCCCCACTACATTCAATCTGATGCTGAAGCTCTCATCTTCTGGATAAGGGATGCTCACTCAAATTCTTTTTTTCCCCTCTTATAACCATCTCATATTCTCTCTCACACTCCGTTAGGTGAATTCTCGTTCACTGTCTCTAGGTTTTAGCTCTGGCAAATGCAGAGAACACAGGCCGTCATGCTGAAGGAATCCCTCCACAATAACATTTAAACTTCGCCCAAGTTTACTGCATCTCCCACCCCTCTCCCTTCATCTCTCCATCTGCATGGATCCTCATCCCTCTTAAGTGGAAACATTCTTCCAACATCACAGGACGTCCACGTCAGTCTTTGAAGCTGAGCGTCAAACAGTTTTCTCAAGGTAATGTAGGAACATCCTTATCAGAGAGATCCAGCTCTCTTTTGATACAAAGATTTCGCCCAGGCACGGCACATCTGTTGATGCATCTGGACCGTACGGGGTTGTCTAGCCAATGAGCAGGCGAAGTGTGGGTATAACTGGATGATTACAGCGTGTAGTTTGTGGGCTAGTCGACTCCTTGGGGTATCTCTATGTATATATACACATCTAGCCTGCAAGATCTCGATCAGAGACCCTCAGAGACCCCGGTTAACCTTGTGGCTCAAAACCAGATAACCGCACAGACAGACAGCACGAGTTGCATCTGTGAGATATTTGGACAGATGTAAGGCTTGCAACTCAACAGTGACTGGGCACAGAAAGCGGATATCAATATTTGTTCAATTATTCATCCACAAACAAATCATTTCCATAAGGCCTCAAAGGTAAAAGCTTCCGTCTGCAACATCTCAGACAATTTCACACCTCCGCGATATCACCACATGCAGGTACACACTTCAGAAGAACACAGCTACAGACTGGGTGTGGGACATGTTTGTGGAGGTCAGTGATCGATTTACACCAAAGCTTTAGGACGCGTCCAATATTTGGAAGAAGAGCCTATCAGCCTTAGTGGTCTGAGGTTTACAATTTACCAGTCAGCCAAAATAACTCATCAGGGGTGCACAGCAGCCCCAAAAGGGAGCACCCATGAGCACCCTCCTGAATCATGAAATAAGACCATATAGTGTTTTGTATGTCATTTGGGACATGGCCCAAGGACTTAGAAAATGGCCTGAACAGATACTCTCTCACACACACACACACACACACACACACACACACAAAAAGAATAAATAAATAAATAATTTAAAAGAAATTGATATTCTGAGTGGTCTTTTTTTTTAATTGCTACAATTATAATATTAATATAGTAATAATAAAATTACTAATAATAAATAATAATAAAAATAAATAAATATAATAGCCTGCACATAATAATAAAACCATGAAAAGTAATTTATATATTATCATATATTAGATAATATATAAATCATATATATTATATATTAGAAAAAAAATTTTACAAAATGTATTTTTAGAGTGTAAAACGTTAGTGCGCGCACTTAAGATAATAATGAAATATGTTTAACGTAGTGATTTCACCATGACGTTCACCAAATTTGATTCAATAGGAAATCTGGTTTCTGAATGAAGGACTGATCAGAAATTTGATTAGAAATCACAAGGTTAATTGCAACTATTTGATTCTATTGATAGCAGTAGGTTTAACAGTAAAGAAAAATAAATCTGCATTTAGACTTGTTAAAAACAATATTAAATATAATGTCAGTGTTAATATGTGTTTGTTCCCTTGTGAGAGACAGTTTAATTTATGTTTAAAAAAAAAAACCTGCTCTGTATCAATACAATTCATCATATTTTTGTTGTTGGAATAGTTTGCGATGAAGGTCTATACCATATGTATTGAATACTGAATTGAATTATTTCAGCTATAATAAAATCTGAAAATATATACATTCAGATGCACAATTCCACAGACTGCTGACGTCCACTGCAGTCTTTTTCAAATAACAGCCAGAAAAGAAAAATCAAATAAATGAAAATGAAATTTCTCTCTGGAAACATGGCTGAGTGAATATGTGTGATGGCCCAGCTGTTGAATGTAGGATGTTAAACTACCTCCAGTCTTCCCGTGTCAGGCTGGAAGCCACGTGCCGGGTCCTCCGTGGTCACACGACACTGGATGGCATATCCATTGATCCGTATCTTGTCCTGTTTCAAGCCCAGCTCGGGCAGGCTGCGACCTTCACACACTCTCAGCTGAGCGTGTACCAGATCCACACTGGATGAGAGGGAGAGAGAAACAGAGACGTGGTTATATTGCATTTGATAAACAACAAAAACACATCCTGCCACGGGCCCCACAGCCACAAAGATCACATCCAACCCCGACACTTTATCACTCGAGACGAGTGCATGTTATCAGGCCAGACCTGTTCAGCGATCTGGAATCACAACAGATTCACGCGAACCATTTTCAACCGCTTGACATTCCAGCAGGTGCAACGCGCCGAGGCAGCATTCACACCAGTGAGGCGAGAATGCGCGAGATGCCTGCTTGCTCCAATAACTTCTATTAGACAGGCTTGACAACTAGCAATCCGCTTCATAACGCTGCACTCGTTTGACAAGGAGTGGGATGAGGGGATTGCAGAAGGAAACGAGCGAGTCACTCAGCAGCATACAAACAGGAAATGCCTGCTAGATTCAAGGCTAACAGCTAGCGCCTGACCGGCCTCAATAGCTTCACAATTTAATCACTCCCTCAGCTCAATTGAATGAACCAGGCTTTTCCAGGGCTGATTGGCTACATTTTGCTGAACCTGCCATCTTATTGGATAAGTGCTTTCCCCAGTGTAAAGTTGGATTTATTAAGAGCCATATAAATCACACTGATATATTTACTCACCCTAGATTCACCAAACTCATTCCTCATGTCCCACAGTTCCTCATCCTCATATATCAGGTCAATTTTATTCTTACATGCGCAAAGAGGAGTGAACCGGGTTGACTCTAATGGGGGAAAAGATGCATGTCTGCAGCTTTCGTTGGGAATCAATGTCGCCATGTACGAGAAAACGCTACAAGGTATTTGTTCCACATTGCTAATGCTTGTTTCACCATTTCACACAATTCAACAATGAACGAATAATCAAATTACAAAGTGTGTGTGTGCGCAAGACAAAACCTGAAAACACCAGTGGGTCCGAAAATATTTTTAACCAGTAAAAGAAGAGCGAGATAGTATTTGCCTTCATGCTGTGCATCAATAATTTATGCTACAAAGTGTCTGCCTTTTTTATCTCCAGCATGGAGGTATTTAGAAAATGTAGGATTTCTCGAAGGCCAACATACATACCGCACAGCATGCTTTTGATAACACTGCGGCAATACATTTATATGCACATACACGCATGGTGATGGCAAAGGCAATATGTTTGCACAGCTCTCAACATTATCTGGCTAGGCCTCATTAATTTTTTAACAATGGTACAAACAGGCTCTGAATATTGCACGCATATGTCTTTATGACACTAATGATAACATCTCTCACATGAACTCTGGTCATTACAGCTGCAAGCTGAAATAATTACCAAATGAAACATCAAAATCAGCTTAATGGATTATCCCTATAATTTCCATCGTGTAAATACTCCAGCAGATCTGGAATTGTTAAAATGACATTTATCAGATGATAGATTTGAGCAGCAAACAATAAGATTGCAAGTTGAATCCAAACTAGGTAGAACAATTCTGCTTTTTTTATGGACCCTGATCAAGACACTGCAGTTACTGAACTGACAGGGCAAGTCAGTGTGGATGAGCTAAAATGATTGTGACGTTAATACTGCATTCAAAAGCTTTAAAAGTGGTTCTTAGTAAGGCTATGTTAGCATTAATGTTAGGTAATCTTTCAGAAACCCACCGATAAAAAATTAAAACTGATTTATGAGTATCAGGTTAAAAACTGGGGTGAAAAGTGCAAAAACTAAAGCTTATATGTACTTCGATGTATTTATTTTTGGATTCAGAGGTATTTGCTTATGTTTTCATGCAACCTCCATTTACTCACAAAACGTATTTTTCCTTATTTACCCATCACACAGTATGTCAACACAATCTGATATATAAATAAACCAACTGTCATATCAAATATTTATTACAAACTGAGAAAACTAGCACTGAATTTAAAAGAAGAATGAATTGAGAATACAGAATGGGGCTTATCTGATGTTTTAGACAAAAATATACAACTTTGAAACCTTAAAAAAATAAGTTTTTGTAAAATAAATCTCTTTGTTCTGTCAGGAGGAAATCTTTCTTTTAAAGACACACACACTTAATCAAATCAGATGTTAATTTTAACACTTAAGCGGATTCAGTGAATGATCAAATTGGAAAGAGACAAAAACACGGAAAAAGAAACTGTGAAATGATTTTCTTTCACTATTGTGACATATCCAAGTGAAACATGGATTAAAGCAGAGATTTTGTAGCAATGCGGAGGGGACATTAACGATTTTTATGTGCAAGTAGGATGTGCAAGTATAAATCATTTATAATAAACAATATTCCTACAATATTGCAATATTCCATTAAAAGAATAAGAAGAGAATTTAAGACGATAACTAGGGAATTTGCAATTTTCATTCAAAATAATAAAAAAAATAAAACAGCTCATAAAAGTTGTTTATTCACAATGTCTCAAGAGTGTATAATCAATGTATAATCCATTTAGCAGTTTGGCTTTTCAGAGCTAGACAAGAAGAATAATCTGCAGCAGTGAAAACAGATTCTGGGATTCAATGTACTCATAAAATCACAGCTATAAGGGGCCACTGAGCCAGTCTCAAGGGCACAATGTTCACTTCCACGCTCCCTTACCTCTCTCGCTCAAGCTTCTCCTGACTATATGCATCTATACTGCTCCCATAGCAATACTTACTCCAAGCAATCCATGCCTGGAAAGCTAGAATGACTTCCGTAATAATGTGAAACAATAACTTAAAAGGATTACTGCACTATTATATGAACAGGATCTGATTCAGCAAACATGCATCGCCTACCAAACTTTCCAAAATATATAATATCCTGATCTGCCATAGATCCAGAAGAGAATTTCATATTTGTTTCATAACTAACCTATTTTAAAAGCATCAGAATGAGATGAGAATGCACTAATAGTGGCATTTTAAGCAATGACTCATCTGTCTGTGACTCTTTTTGCCTGGCATGCATTTAAATCCCAGGCAACGGTGCATTATGTGGGATAATACAATAGACTTTTTCTTAAGTGTGTCATCAGCATCTTCAATCTTCAACTGAATGGCAATCTGAACTATTTTTTAAGCAGAAGAGTTGAAGAGTTGTTGTTCTATGTCTTTTGCCATTGAAGTGCCAATGTACGCAACTTCAATATTCAGAAAAAAATCTGTGATTTATCCAAGAACAAGTGGCAGCTGAATCAAAATGTGTGTGTGTGTGTATATGTATGTATATGTATATGTATATGTATATGTATATGTATATGTATGTATATGTATATATATATATATATATATATATATATATATATATATATATATATATATATATATATATATATATATATGTGTGTGTGTGTGTGTGTGTGTGTGTGTGTGTGTGTGTGTGTGTGTTTTATATACACAGTTGTGTATATATTACAAATAAGTGACTTAAAAACAGCAGTGCTGAATAATTATGATATAACTGTATTAGAAAAAGTAATTTACAAATATTACATTATATACTGACATTATCACTTTCAATATGGCACTACACTGCAATAAAAATTTTTTAAAACACTTCAGAAAAGGGGTTCAATCATTAATAGCAATTTCACATTTTTTTCCCCCTCTTTTTTTCTTTTTATATTACTCAGCAATGCTTATTTGTTAGGTCTGTTGTTTGAGGACCAACAAAGGATGTTGATTCAGGAACATGTAACACACAAATGAATCACAGTCCTGGTCAATACCTTCTGAAAAATTACATTTCACACTTACAAGCAAAAAAAAAAGAACAAACACCACCACCACCACACACTTACTTGCTACCCTCTAACTACCATCATGTACCCTTCAAATCCCCAGACAGCACAGCATTTAAGCAGCCTACAGTCAGACAGATGAGAAAGAGTGAGAGAGTGCTGAAGAGAGACACAAACAATGAAGACTGGGAGCATTAGACAGACAAAACAAGAGAGCAGAGAGAAAAAGGAGGACAACAGAACAGAGGCGACTGCAGCGATCAGCATGAGAATGGTGATGGATGCTGCTCGGTGATGAGGTGGGGGAGCCATGTTAATATATTCAGTCTGATTCTCTATTCCATTTTAATTGCCAAAGCCAGGCAGCAGCATATGCAGAAATGATGTGGGAGTGGAACAATCCCAGTCAGTCATACAACACAGACTGAGCCCTTGAGTGACACCGTGTTGTCGTGTGATAGACTCTGTGTGTGTGTTCTTCCACAATGTTTAAAATCTTCCAATGCTCCTGAATAGGAGCCTACCAGATTTGAAAGAAATCAACATATGACGACAATTGAGTATCCAAGCCAAGAGAATGTCAAAATCTGATGTGTGACAATATTATCTGTATGTACACACACTTTTTAATATTAACATTATATTATATTATATTATATTATGACTGAATACATGATTGATATATTCAGTTTTTTCCTCTTAACTGTGTATAAAGATCCAGGGGTAGAAAATGGTCCAAATAATTAAATACAATTTTAAGAGTGGAAAGAAAGAAAGAAAGAAAAAGAAAAGAAAGAAAGAAAGAAAGAAAGAAGTTATTTAATAATTGTAAATAGCTAACATTTAATATATAAATAATAATACATTTTTATAATTTAAAAAAAAATAACTCTACAACAATAATATTTATAAAAATACATTATATATTTACGATATTAAGAATAACAGAAACATTTTCATTTTAATGAATGAATGAATGAATGAATGATCTGCGCTGCTCCATACAGCGTGTGTTGCTGAGTCGGCACATTGGAGCAGAAGTAAGATTTCACTCATCAAGTGAAGAGAGGCGCCATCAGTGAGAGCGCTTCAGGTGTGGAGCCTGGTTTATTCTCGCCGCGTTTAGCACTAGTGCAAAGGTGTGCGCCGCGTGCAGCAAAAAATGATGCGAATATTAAAGAAACGATGGTGGACGGAGGATTTCAAGCTAAAGTAAAGTAAAAGACTGCTTCTTAAACCAGAGGTGGTAAACATGTTGGTATTCTTGTGAAAAAAAAAAAAAAAAACACACCACATGCAAGCACTGTCACCACAGCCAGTTTAGTTTTACTTGTTTTTGTTTTCATTTTGAAAAGCTTGATATCTTTGCTGTTTACCTTATCTTATTCGTTTTTTTGTTAATAAACCTTATGCAAGCTAGTTTGTCATTGTAGCTTACTGTTTTATTGTTATTGTGCATTTTAATAAAGAATAACAATAAATCCATCTTTTGTTTTCGTCTTAAAACGTGAAAGGTGTATAGATGCAAGCAAAATAGACAATTATCTTTTCTTGTAAAACGTGACAAGATCGCAAATTCGAACGAGTTACTTCCCGGGTTTGTGACATCACAAACCCAGACAAACCCTGCCCCCGGGAACATGCAACAAAGGGGGCGCGGCCATGCTGCGCTGCTTTAGAGAAGAGGAAGAAAACTAGGGGTGAATCCCATTTCTCTGTCTTACCCCTTCCCCTACGTCTTACCCCTAGCCCTTGTCCCTCGAAACCGAGTGGTAAGCGCTAGGGGTGAAAACATACCCCTATGAAATGAGACACCACTTGGTTACGGTTACGTCATCATACACCGTCGCTAGCTGGTTGCTACGTCACCAGAGCCGACAAGTGTTGATCACAAACTTTGGATCGTTTTACAAACTTGTTAAAACTGTAGACATGCATGGAGTCCATTCAAGGCTAGTCTGCGGGACTGTTGTGCAAATCAGCAATGTAACGTTAGCGTCGCAAACTAGCGATTTTTTAAAAACGTTTCAATTAAGAACATGGTTGCAAATATATATGTACAGGACTGTCTAGAGCACAAAACAAGACTGTCGTAATTTTTAAATAAATTATTTAAGCCGAAAATACTTGATTGTTGCCGGTTGCGCAGTGTGTTCTGGGTACCCCTCGGTTTCAAGTAAGCTCGCGAAAATGCTTGGTTTTAAGGGGTATCTACCCCTTCCCCTTAGCCCTACCCCTCGATCAAAACGAGAATTGGGATAGCCCTTACTCTCACGTGAACGCGCAAAACTAAGGAGAAGGGGTAAGGGGAAGGGGTAAGACAGAGAAATGGGATTCACCCTAGGGGTGCACGTTAAAATCTATTTAAATATGAATCACGATTCTGTCTTATAACGATTCTAATGGATTCAGAGGCAGTTTAGCCAATCACAACACACTGGACCAGCTAACCAATCTGAGCCCAGTGCGTATTTCGGGAAGGGTTTCATAAAAGCAGGAAATGATCAGCGCGTTTATAGGAGAAGGGACAGAGCGGTGTGGAATAAAGGTAAATTGTGTGAAAAATGCGGGGGTTTTGTGTTTGTTTTTTTAAACGAAGCATTGACATGTTAGACTGCACCCCATAAACACAGTCAAGCCTAGAAAGAAAAAAAAAAAAAAAAAAACGTCAACCACACCTTTAATAATAAAGACTATTAATTAACATCAATAGAAGTAGTGGTGCAACAGATCACAAAACTCATGGTTCGGATCATACTACGGATTTTGAGTCACGGATCGGATCATTTTTCGGATCAGCAAAAAAAATAAATAAAAATAAAAAAGTTTGCTTTTCATTTATTACTAAAAGCACTTCTATACCCCAGCAGAAACTACTAGCTTAACTACTAAAGTCAGTAATACAACAAGAACAATTGCACAAATTCCAAGCATAGATGTACAGCCAACATAAAATTATAGGCTATAATACAATAATGCTTAATGCATAAGTTAAATACAGATTGATCTTTGTTAAAGCTGTGGTGTTATTTGATTAGCAGACAAGACAGAAGTAGGTATTTCTAGGCTACTGTCTCTTTAAGACTAAATGCACGGACCTAAATACTGACACACATTCGTTTTTTTTTAGTCAGCTCAGCTGTATACGTTAACTTAAGACATGGACATAACCTACTGGTTTACCAGAATACTTGCCAAAACGGGTATTTTCATATAACTTTGTGTGTGTGTGTGTGTGTGTGTGTGTGTATGTATGTATCCATCCGTTGTCTGAAACGCGGTTTCTGAATCGCGCCGCTCTCTCTCTCTCTCTCTGCGCTTCGGGTGTGCGGCAGCGGCTGAGAGCAGAAAACGGCGCGCGAGTCCCGATTCTAATTCTCCTTCATCTGAATGGTCTGAAATTGCTTGAATGTGTAAATTGGTAAACACGTGCAAATTATAACTTTCAGTCTATACTGGTTAAATTTAACTGTTAATCCGCGAATCACATGCGTGCCTAACCGTGGGGACTGGTCCGTACGGATCACGGATTATCTACGATCCGTTGCACCCCTAAATAGAAGTATTAAAATTAAAACAATATTAGAGATTGTACATGCACATACATACTGTACCTACATGCACAATCGACAGCTAGAAAGAACAACCGATAAATCGAACAACAGCTAGAATGACCGAACAACAAAACGACAGCTAGAAAGGACAACCGATAAATCGAACAATAGCTAGAATGACTGAACGACAGAGCAACAGCTAGAAAGGACAACAGAACGATAGCGAAAGCTAGAAAGGACGACAGCAAGACAGAGATCAACAGTTAGAAAAGATGACAGAGCGACAGCTACAGCTAGAAAGAACGACAGCGACAGCTAGAAAGGATGACAAAAAGGACAGAGTGACAGCTAGAAAGGATGACAAAAAGGACAGTGACAGCTAGAAAGAATGACAACAACAGCTACAGCTAGAAAGAACGACTGAAAAGAGCGACAGCTAGAAAGAACGACAGAACAGAGCGACACCTAGACAGAACGACAGCGACAGCTAGAAAGGATGACAAAAAGGACAGAGCGACAGCTAGAAAGGGTGACAGAGCGACAGCTAGAAAGGGTGACAGAGCGACAGCTAGAAAGGGTGACAGAGCGACAGCTAGAAAGGGTGACAGAGCGACAGCTAGAAAGGGTGACAGAGCGACAGCTAGAAAGGGTGACAGAGCGACAGCTAGAAAGGGTGACAGAGCGACAGCTAGAAAGGGTGACAGAGCGACAGCTAGAAAGGGTGACAGAGCGACAGCTAGAAAGGGTGACAAAAAGGACAGAGTGACAGCTAGAAAGAATGACAACAACAGCAACAGCTAGACAGAGTGACAGCTAGAAAGGACGACAGAGCGACAGCTAGAAAGGGCGACAGAGCGACAGCTAGAAAGGGTGACAGAGCGACAGCTAGAAAGGACGACAGAGCGACAGCTAGAAAGGGTGACAGAGCGACAGCTAGAAAGGATGACAGAACGACAGAGCGACAGCTAGAAAGGATGACAGAACGACAGAGCGACAACTAGACAGAACGACAGCTAGCAAGGATGACAGAACGACAGAGCGACAACTAGACAGAACGACAGAGCGACAACTAGAAAGGGTGACAGAGCGACAGCTAGAAAGAACGTCAGAACAGAGCGACAACTAGACAGAACGACAGCGACAGCTAGAAAGGATGACAGAACGACAGAGCGACAGCTAGAAAGAACGACAGAACAACAGAGCGACAGCTAGAAAGAACGACAGAACAACAGAGCGACAGCTAGAAAGAATAACAGAATAACAGAACAACAGAACGACAACTAGAAAGGATGAAAGAACGACAGCTAGAAAGGATGACAGAGCGACAGCTAGGAAACATGACAATGATAAAACGACAGCTAGAAAGAACGACAGAATGACACATAGATAGAACGAAAGATAAATAGACAGACAGATAGACATTCAAAAGGACAATCGAGTGGCCGCTTAAAATTCAAGAAATCTCTTGTCTTTTCCCACAAATGTTTTGGTCTGATTTCAGTGTTGAATATTTCTTCCAGTTGAGCCCCTGTGCAGATTAATGGGAACACTGTCCCTCACCGTCTTATCTCTGGTCAGAAGTGTGTGCAGGTGTCGGGTCCAACCAGCCTGATTACACACCGCTGTTGACAAAGCGCTTGAGCCGATCAGCCTATGGTTACCTGCTGCTAAGGAAACATACACAAACACTCCTGGAGAGGGATGCTGGCACGGATCAAGTCTCTGTCATCACATAGAGGGCTCTCAAGGGCCCCCTAGGAGCGCTTGTTTTTTATCTGCACCATTCAAAGCCAAATCAGAAAGGACAGAAGCTTTACACATCAATACCACAACAAATCCAAACAACTAAAATCACGTTGACAGTAAACAGCACTCCATTATCTGATGCAACACTACACAAGCAAAAGGTCATAAGACCAAACCCTCAAAGGAATGAAATCCCCCCTGGAGAGAGAGCAATGGGTTCGTGTGGGTAGTCCACATTCAGCTTAAAAAAAAACCTCACGTCAATCAGTTTCTGTCCTCCTACGCCATTCCCCTCAAATTCATATTTGACCTTTAATTACCAAGTCTTCTCTCCGGCTAACTTTCACCCTTAAAACTTTTGGCATCTCACGCGTCCCGTAATGATCTATACCATTAGTTGGCTGTCCATTAAAAAGTAAATCAATACGCTTGCAGAAAACACACTACAACAATGCACTAATGTCTCGGCCCGTTCCCCTGTTAGGTAAGAAAGGTTCATCCGCCTCATTCATCTTGCTTCTCTCTCCCAGTGTCTTTTTCCTCGCTCTCTCCTGCACCTCCATCACTCCGTCTTTCCAAGCCCCCTAATGCCCTTGTCCAATCTCTTCCCTGCAAAAATGGACCAATACAAATGAGCAGCTGCAATTTAGCAACAACCCAAAGTAATTAGAAACCCATTACCAGGGTCACCCAGAGACAGTGCACCCACACACATACCAACACAAAGAACATGCACTCTCTCTCACACACACACACACACACGCACAGAAAACAAACATGAATGCAGAATGAGCGTGAAAAGTCATGGCATAACTGCACAGCTGTGAGGCGTGGAAGGAGGCAGTGAGTGAAGAATTGAAGCACTCAATCAACTCTTCGCCATGCACTTGTTGGCTTCTGTATAATCAAGGAGAAATGGGGAGAGTAGTCTTGCGTAGCCAGAATTTTGAGCATGAGCATCAGCATCAAGTCTGGTCCATGCAGAAGCTTGTTCTGGTCAACGGGTCAGGCTTATTTTAATTTAACTTAAAATTTTATTTAATTAAAAGGTGTTAATTTAATTTAATTTAAAAATCAATTTAAATGTAATTACATTTTCCATATCAGTTATTTATTAATTTGCAGCAGTGTTTGTATAGTTATCTAAAACTTTTAGAAATAAAGCATAAATAAAAATATATATAAATATAAAATAAATAAAAGCAAATAATTACGAAAACATAAGAAAGCTGAACATAAAAACTGTAGTAATATAAAAATACTAAATGCTGAAAAGTATATATATATATATATATATATATATATATATATATATATATATATGTATGTGTGTGTGTGTGTGTGTGTGTGTGTGTGTGTGTGTGTCGTTTAATATAACAATGTAATACAATATTATAGTACATTATTTTATATTATATACTCAAAACGACCTTTATCTGCTTATTGAAGTTTTTTGCAAGTTACATTAATATAATATAATAACATAAGACATTGGAAATATAAATGAAAATTAAAATAAAATTGTTAAAAATATTACTTAGCAATTACAATATGAAGATTAAAAAAACTCAACCTTTTGAAATACATTGTAAAAGATTTAATGCACAATTGAATAGCTATTTATTTAGCTTTGGAATATTGTAGGGCTGCCTCTATGCAAAGATAATCCTAGTTAACTATTAGTCATTCATTTAAGGCATTTTATGATATTCATTTATGATATTAAAGGGTTAGTTCACCCAAAAATGAAAATTCTGTCATTAATTACTTATCCTCGTGTCGTTCCAAATCTTCAGAACACAAATTAAGATATTTTTGATGAAATGGGAGAGCTCTCTGACCCTCCCATATGCAAAGTATTCTCGTAGCGTCGCAAAACTGAGGTTGAGCCACTGATCACAGTAACATGGACTGTTTTACTGATGTATTTACTACGTTTCTGGACCTGGGAACATTTCAGTTGTGTTGCTGTCTATAGAGGGTCAGATAGCTCTCCGATTTCATCAAAAACATCTTAATTTGTGTTCCGAAGATGAACGAAGGTCTTACGGGTTTGGAACGACATGAGGGTGAGTAATAAATGACAAAATTTTCATTTTGGGGTGAACTAACCCTTTAATTTACTCTGTTGTCATATTTATTGCTCTGCACTTTCAGAGGGCTGTGGGACACAACATAATAGAGCCCATCACTTGTCTAATATCTTCAAAACAGAATATGTAGGTTATGACTTAAACCAACATAAGCCGGCATGACTTAAATGTACAGGCTTATACTGCAATAAATGTTGATACCAGCACCAGACTTTCTTCTGGTGTGAAATGACTTATTTTTTCCTGTCTGCTGCCTTTCATGCCACAGCTTAGGATAGTTGCTAATGAAAAGAGCCAATTAGATTGAATCCTGCCATTTTTTGTGAGCAATATTCATTAGAAACTAGACGGACTGTAAATTTGTCTAAGAGAATGATAGTGAAACAATAAACCAGAACTGACAGGAACAGATTAGTACTAAACAGCTGTATTTTTCCACCAACTATCACCATGGTCAGCGGTCTTATTACTGTCCTAAGACTTTCTGACCCGAAGGAATGACAGAAAGATGGAGGAGATATCAAATTATGAAAACATGATGGGTAATTATGGGCAGCTGGCATATTTTATTACCTTGCCAGTGGCATGGAGCGACAGAGTGGCAGAGGGTAATTGATCTTAATTACTGTGCCCAAATGAAGGTCATATCACCGACACAGAGAACGAGACAGAGGGACAGACGAAAGACCAGCTGCATACAAATACACAGCTGAATATGATTGTCTCAGGATCAACAATACACACACCAGCAATTAAAGAGTAATGAGCATGAAGGGTCAGGAGGAATGAGACCGTTTTTAAAGCATAACTGGAGTCTGAAATGGCTCACAAAACAGAACCTATTTTTCCAGCCCTTTCGTCGTGCTTTAAAGGCCTACAGTACACACACACACACACACACACACACACACACACACACACACACACACACACAAAGGAAACCAACTGAAAAAGCACTCCTGTCATTTGCATGCTTTAATAAACCCATCTGACAATACAGACTGCTTCAAAAGCAAAACAAGCCAAATGATAATGCAAATTTCAGTCACCTTAACGGAGGGCAACAGAGGGAGGTGTATTATTAGAAAAAAAAAAAAAAAAATAGTACAAAAATGTATATTATAAATATAAAATATTGTTTAAAAGTTTGGGGTCAAGTAAATATTTCTTCAAAAAATACTTTTATTCAGCAAAGACTCATTAAATTGATCAAAAGCGACACTGAATGACATTTATAATATTATAAAAGATTTGTGTTTTCAAATAAATTTCTATTAATCAAAGAATCCAAATCAAAAAGTATCATGGTTTCCACAAAAATATTAAGCAGCACAACAGTTTTAAAATTTCACAATAAGAAATATTTCTTGAGCACAAATCAGCATATTAAAATAATTTCTGAAGGATCATGTGACACTGAAAACTGGAGTAATGGCTTCTGAAAATTCAGCTTTGCCATCACAGCAGTAAGATACATATATATATATATATATATATATATATATATTAAATATTTTATACTGTAATAATATTGCAATATTACTGTCCTGATGAGAATGAGAAATGGCTTTTTAAAAAAAACTCTTACTGACCCAAAACTTTTGAACAGCAATTCATATTAAGCTCATACCTCTTTTGCCATTTTATTGTTTCTTTCTACACAGATTATTATTATATTTGCATTATACTTGTTTTTTTTTTTAATTGACAAACTTACTTTTTTCAAATTACAAAAATAATCTATCCAGTATAAACTTTCTGTACCCTTCAGCATAGGTACCAATTCTTGCTATTAACTAGTTGCTTATTAACATGCCTATTATTAATATTGCTGTTTATTAGCACTTATAAAGCACATATTCTGTATGACCAAATTTTACATCCCACCTAATACTTAACAGTAATAACTACCTTACCAACGAGTTGAAAGTCATAGTAAATAGTGAGACCAAACTTTCTAAAATCAAAAGATTTCAAATCGTCCAGATTATTCTGATGTTGACTTCTTAATTTTGGATTGTGAAATTAGCGATAATTTATACAACATAAAAATACATGCTGAAAAGAGTGAGAAGGACAGGCATTGGACACAACACATGGTGCACATGGTGTGATCGACTGGTCAAGTTTCAGATCTGAAGCATGAGTGTGAAGACTTGATCCTGGACCAGCGTGAAAGCCAGCGAGTTAGCAGAGCAGGTGGGGTGTAGAGTGACTCAGTATGAGGAACAGAAGGTGGCTGCTGGTGAAGGTCTTGGCATACAAGCCCCACTGCTGGCTAGAGAGCTGGAAATCAAGTTCATTACAGTCATATGCGCTTCCAAGGCCTCTCGCTCACAGCTGGGTTGCCACGCGATGCCAATTGCAAGCTGACAGCTTCAATTTCATGCGACAAGATGGACATTTATAATGAATGGAGCCCTGGTACGTCTGCACAGGCAGTCACGCTCCACGAATTCACTAAATCGGAACCAGAGGCAAAGATGGAAAATTGTCCAGAAAGGTTAGAGTCACAGGTTTTCATCCAAGAGTGCATGTGTACAAACTTAAAATTCTGACACATTAATTAATCCTTTGAGCTTTTAATAATCTTTCCTGTTTCCTTTCAGCCCAAAATTAATTGAGTCCATATAAAAAAAATGTGTTGGCATCGTGTTAGAATAATCACCTTTCTAACCTCTATATTTAAACTAGCACATTTCACTCTCCTTCTATGTGTCTTTTGCCTCTGGGATGAAAAAGATAACAACAAACCACTTCCCTCCCCTCCAAGGCACACTTCTATGTGAGCTTTTTACTAAAATGAGGAAGGATGCGTTTCAGATACAAGCCCACTGAGAATCTTACAGGTTTCAAAGGGTCTAAGATGATGATGCCTTGCACTTATTATCATGTTTTTTCGACACTGACATTTTAACAGCCGGAGTACAATACAAATTTTGAGTGTTAATTAGTGTTATGGGGCTGCTGAACATCGCCCCACAGTTATGCAAGTTTAATTGCATTTGGCCACACAAAATGTCTTCATAAATGTCAACGAATATTTAGCTGAGTCATTATTTTGTGAAAAAAAGCACATCTTCTCAGAATCGAAATGTCAGACAGTCAGGTGGTAAAAAATACATTTTATAAACACTCGGTTTTGTAGAAAAATATATTATACAAATATTATATATATATATATATATATTTATTTGTGGGGCTCAGAGATGTCAAGAACACTGGCACAAAAATTCAAAGATGAATTAAAAAGAGTTTTACTTTTATTCATTCATACATTCATTCACACACACACACACACACTAAAATCGTTGAGATACACTGCAACATTACTGACTGATTTGAAATTTTCAAACCATTCTTTTTCAGAGACAGATACATTCAGAGACAGAGAGACACTCACTCTGTGATCTCCTCGGTAACTGTGTGCTCCACCTGCAGACGGGAGTTGACCTCGATGAAGTAATGTTTACCGTGTTTATCCACCAGGAACTCCACTGTGCCTGCGTTCTCATAACCGACCTGAGGGAAGAGATGGAACCAACTGAGCTATAAGAATTACAAACTTTTCAAAGCTTCACAGGCACAATTTACATTCTCATGAAAAATAAAATAAAAAAATACTATGAAATAAAAATAAAAATAAATTTTATTTGGCACATGGTGTGATGACCGAGTTTTGTAGCAAATAATCTTTAAAGGGATAGTTCACCTACAATTGAAAATCTGTCATTAATTACTCACCCTCATGTTGTTCCAAACCCATAAGACATTCGTTCATCTTCAAAACACAAATTAAGATATTTTTGATGAAATCTGAGAGCTTTCTGAACCCACATAGACAGCAACACATCTGTAGGTAGTAAGGACATCATTAAAATAGTCCATATGACATCAGTGGTTCAATATTAATTTTATGAAGCTACGACAAAACTTTTCGTGCACAAAAAATAACGACTTTATTCAACAATTTCTTCTTTTCAATGTCAGAATTTGATGTGCATTCACAATAGCATTCGTGTGCTTTCCTCTGCTTGTAAACAAGGTACAGGCAATCTGGGTTCTACGTCGGAATGCCAGCTCGTGCGTCATGATACTCTTGTTAACCCACGTCAAAGACCGACACGGAAGAGCAGAAATAGTGGAATAAAGTTGTTACTTTTGTTTTCTTTGCGCACAAAAAGTATTCTCGTCCCTTTATAAAATGAAAGCTGAACCACTGATGTCGCATGGACTATTTTCTTAACGATGAACTAAGTTCTTACGGGATTGGAACAACATGAGGGTGAGTAATTATTGATAGAATTTTCATTTTTGGGTGAAATATCCCTTTAAAATGGCTGATTAGATAAGTGTGATCCTAAAATATATTTACAATGGTAATCAAACTTTCTTCTAAACCACCTCAGGTACTAGACAATATTCATAAATTGTGTACATAATAGGACTTAAAACCCTCCTATATCCATATAAAAAACATTTAGGCTTACATTTTTTATTAGTTTATACTTAATGTGCATATTTCGTGAAGATACAAGCAATGAAGCAGTTGAGATTTGCGAATAAAGTTGGACATACTTGTATATATCCAACTTTACATAAAGAGCTGGGTGATAATAAATTTACATTTTGTGACAAATAAAAAAAAAATCAAAAGAAGCAGTTGAGATTTGCAATATTCTGTAGTATATGGGTCAATGACGTGACGCCTAAATTTTCTGTCTGATTGCATTTTTTCAGTTAAAAATTGGTTTAAATGCAAAAAAAGATGCCATATATATGAAGTGCCTCTCCCATGTATGAACTCACTATAACTTTTTCAAAAAATATTAGGTTATTTGTAATTTTTCTGTTATTCAAAGTGTCAAAATATCATGTGGTGCGACCGTCCGGCCATAACTTTTTGTTGTAAACATCATTGAAATTACCCTAAATTTATTCAGATTAAAGTGTTTTGTAATACTGTATAAAATTGCCAAGCATTTGTATTTATATTTCCGTCATAATATACAAACAAACTATGTCCGATGATTTCCATTTTATGAAATATCATGTGGTGCGACCATCAAGAAACTACCATTTTGGGACTTTTATGTTGAAATCCATTCAAAGATAAGACTTTGCATCATATACCAATTTTCCAAAGACCCATGGAAGCATCAGGCAGGTTTGGAAGTCTCTTTCAAATTTGGAAAAAAATAATCATTTTAACGGCTGGTATGTAGTTACCACATTTGGATATCATCTGATATGACCTCAAAAAACAACGAATAAGTTATTTCTGCAATTATTTATTTTCATTATAAATTTCATAGTGACCTTTTGTGGGAAGCTAGCTTGTTTTGTTTCGGTGACCAATTCTGTGCTTGTAAATTGTCATTTTTAAAATAAATTCAAACAACAAATACTGTTTTGTGGCTTTAACATGTCGTGACAGATCGCTGTAGAGCCTCAGTTCAAGCGGCACATGAACCGATCATCTCTTCATCTTTACTAGTCATAGCACGAAATAAACATGAATGAACATCAGAAGGTATCTTGTTTCAACCGTGAAAAGATGTCAATACACACCATTTTTCAAGTTCAAGTCCACCGACGTTAATTTACTCTCCTGTCTTGTTTGTTTTTCGGGGTTATAATATGTCAGACTGCCTGTTAATCAAACTCCCGGCGAAAGGGTCAATTGAGCAGTCCATAATGGGCAAAGTACAGAAATAAATGGGGCTAAAGAAATGCCTGCAGTTAATGCCAAGTGCTGCACTTTTCACACATCTCTTTAAATAGATTTTTAATGATATAAGGTATCGTTGTCATTTGGAGCGACCACTCATGTGGTGCGACCAATAATAGCAATAACTATTAAAATTAAATCTAATTTCTGTGGTTGAAGTTTTATTCAATTTGCAGGAAAAATAAGTCTGTTAACTACATTTAAGAAGGCAACTCTGAAATTATAGAACAAAAATAAGAGATCATTATTTACAAAAACTCAAATTAAATGCAAATACTTAGTTTCTAAACACTTTAATTACAGAGTACATTTTTAAAAAAAATGTTAAGCATGTTAAGGAAATTATTTAATTTTAATATAAATCATGGTCGCACCACATGACATTTTTTAAGGCTACGGACAATTCATCTAGATGAAAAAATAAATAAATAAATTTTCAATTTTAATATGAATGTGTGTACACAACATTCTTAATGTTTGAACAATTTCAGAAGATATTTTTGTATTTTAAAATTGGCCTGTCGAAAATCCTTATACGTCAATGACCCATATATTGCTTGAGTATGAGTATGTATGTACATGTATGTGAATAAAGTTGGATATAATGTGTATCAGAAAATGTTGTTTGTCTACCTCAGAAGGTCAAACTAAATATTATGCATGCCATTTTATTTTTGTTATTTGTTTTAAGGATGCAACAGTTGTCACCCTATCAGAAATCACATGACTGAATACAGTTTGAAAAATCTGCATAATTTTGTTAAAAGCAATAAACTTAAAAAGGAAAAATGTATAGTTCATGTTAAATAAATAAATGTTTGTCATACAATAACTTCAGTAATAATTGAGCTTGACAGATGCATTAAAAAGTTACAGTATACATCTTTATTATAAACTATTTCCATACTGATTTTTGTTAGATAATAGCTTATCCAACAATTCTCTCTCCAAGGGAAATTGGATGTCTCTTTAATGGGACAACAAATGCTAAAAAGTGCAACTATAAACAAATCAAAGTGATAAACAATTACAGAATTTAATGTAAAAACTTCTCAGTTGTTGTTATTTTCTTCATTTTTTTAATAACAACTGTGGCTAATACCAAGTTACCACATTTTTCTTGCAACAATAGTAGTCAACTATGATATATTTTTGTGGAAATTATGGTACATTGTGGTAAGGAAGGATTATTGGAAAGGCAGCAAGACAGCAGGTTGCCTCTTACTAGGCCACGTCTTGACACACACACCACATAAAGCCCAATAGGGGTTCCATAATCCCGTCCCCAAATTTCGCAGAAGTGCAATCCAATTCGTCCTTAGGCCTGTCGCAGCTGCCAAATTTCCTAACGCAACACGTTTGGATACACACCGCCTCTCTCACACACACAGACGTGTAGTGTTTGGAGAGTAAAGCATCCTTGATAACTGGCTGCCAACACACACTGAGATCAAACAACCAACCCTTCAAATTCCTGGCTGATATTCATACTCACACCCGCTCGAAAATCTTGCAAGCCCTGCGAGACCGCGAGAAGACATGAAGACTGTACACTTAGACTTGAGAACATCAATCATTCTCAGCACTTTCTCTCACACACACACACACACACACGCTGAAATACAGTGAGCAGATTAAAACTATTAGACCATCGCAATGAAAGAGATGAAACTAAACAAGACGGTGCACAGTGCCCACGAGAAGAAAGGTACAGACAGGTAATTAAATGGGTAAAATGAGAGGAGGAAAGGATGGAGAGCAAGAGAGAGGAGGACAGATGGCACTCCACCGAGAGGACTAAAGAGGGTGAGAAAGAAGGAGGGAGATAGATGAGTAATTATGAGTTTCACAGCTTGATACAATTTCTAATTACTTCACAACATCCATAGCATAAACAGGGTCTGCAGGAGTCTATGACAAAAGACAGAAGAGGTCAAAGAGGGAGTGGTTTGGGGTTGGATTTCATTTTAAGAGTCAATATATAGAATTATGACTGACAGAAGAAAAGAGAAACAGACAAGGGGGCTTGAAAGCAAAGTTTTGACCACCATTCCAGGGGAAATCTTAATTTCAAATGTGTAATTATTATGAGTTTATCAATAGCAGGGTATAAGGTATAATCAACTAAAACTGAAATTTTTTCAGATATAAGCGTTTCCAGAAAGTAAGTAGTAATTATATATTTTCCTTATCTACCTTTAATACATGTGAGTGCACAATCTTAATCCGTGCTTCCAAATAGGGGTATGCGATATCTTGATTTTTGATCATGGATAAAATCTCCACAATCTGCTTTTGAAGAAATATCATAGTATCATGCTACAGCGCAGTCTATATCAGTTGCAGTTCGCAGGACTCCGTCTCAATATACTGTACAACGTGGCATGCATTCACATCACATGTTAACTCAGCGGTAGGGTTACACTCACGGGACACTGCAATTATTCGCAATCACAAAAGTACACTATTTGCATCTGCTTTAAAGCCTTGCCGGTTAAACATTTAATTTGCGTGCTGTTCTGATATGCTTTTTTTTGTTTTTTGTTTTTTGAGCGCGAACATGAAACAAACAGTGCCTGATTACTGGACTAAGTTATCTTTCACGTTTGATTGCGCTAATACTGTCAAAAACGCATACGGTTAAGATATAAACGCATTTGTTTGTTTATGTCTAAAGTGAAAGTAAACAGTTGAGAGAAAATCAGATGCATGCCTTTATATTAGATGTGTGCAGGTCTTAAAGGTGACAGCAGACTAATAGTACTAAACATGCTGCCGCTTGTCATTAAAGGGATAGTTCACCCAAAAATTTAAATTGTTATTATTTATTCACTCTCATGCTGTCCCAAACCTGTATTAATTGAGTAAATGAACAGATTTTCTTGTCTTTAAATGTTAATAAAAAGATTTAAAAAAAAAAAGAGAAAAATCACTCTGCTTTTGACTGAAGAACTTTGTATAAATACATTTGATTCTTATTAAAACAATGAAGTGTATATAGACATTTTATTTGTGTTCATTAAATTTTGCAATATCACCTACTGATACTTCCAAAACAAAATGGTAAAATATTTTTAAAGAAAGTATTTCTTACAAATATCATACACTAGTTTATTATTTATACTAAAATGTGTGACAGTAAAGTCATTTATAATGTAAAAAAGATTCGCTAACAGTTATTTTAAACTGTTATATTATTTCACAATATTTTTTACTAAAATATTTTCCCTAAGAACATTAATTTTTTTATACATATGTACACATACACATAACATAAAAACATCACATTACTAAAGTCAAATGTCATTGTATCTCCATATTATTTTCCATCACAAAACATGAGACCTTAGGCAGAACTTCTCTGAGATAAAGAAAGTGGATTGTGATTTTATACTGCCAAGCTCCAAAGAGGACAAAAAAGCAGCATTAAAATTTCATAAAAGCAGCACTTACCACTTGTGCGGTTATATTGAAATCTTCTGAAGTCATTTGAGAGCTTTGTGTGAGGAGCAGTCTGAAAAATGTGTCATTGTTTACTACTAATGTCTCTTCGGGTGTAACTATCAAACTCTCACTTTTGTAAATTTATTCATATTTGGTCACATGACATGAGGAATATCAATACCATTTCACACCAATGTCGTCAAACTTGGTGCAAACTTTTTTTTTTTTTTTTTTTTTAAAAGGGGAACATTGTCAGTAAATAATGAATTTTCGGTCTGCTTCTTATTCAAAGATATAGGACTCCATAAGACTCAGAACACGGTTTGTATGAGTCACATGGACTACTTCAACAGTTTCACAGTCTAAATCACTTTTCATATCATAGTGTCAAATCTATTTTCCTTGTATTCAAAACAGACGCTCTGACATTCAGCTTAAAATCTCATTTGGTCTTGCGTTTTACATAAAAATATGGTGTTGGTATGAAAATTGACAATTTGCAATTTTATGTAAACTATTCCTTTTTTCACCATCCGATTTTGTTGTACCAAAAAGAGCAGCTCAGAAATTCTGCCTAACACTTTGAATAATATGAAATATGAGAGGAAGTGTAAATGATATTCAGGTGAACTATTCCTTTACACTTTCACATTTCTTATAGATTTGCTTACATCCTTGCATGAAAGAGACCGAGACAGTAGTAAGAGTGAGAAAACAGATTCTGACAAGCAAAGACGACAAGAACGAATTATGCAATCACTGAAGTTAAACAGCATTATGTAAATACCCTCATCTTTTACTGATGATTAGCAGCGAAGATGCTTTATGTTCACAATCAAGCTCAGCGTGTCTCAAACACATGCAAACGGGGTTTATAACAGTGAGTGTTGAGTGTGGGTCTGAAACCACATCAAGGCTGTGATCCCCAACCTGTGCTTCAGGCACTGTGGGTAGAGCAGCTGTCTCCATGGCAACAGCTGCCATAAAACAAAAAAGGAAAAGACGTTAAAACAGAGGAGATGTTTCTGTCATGTTAATACCATTTAATTCTTCAACCTGGTGTCTGACCTGCACATAAAAAGCTGGAACAGCAACCACAACAATATAAGCAGCACCCCAAGAAGAACAAGGTCGACGAAATGTGCGTAACATAATTGGTGGAGAGAGTCTTCTCACATATTCCTCCCTCCATGACAACACCGTTATCCCTTTAACAGGGCTCCGACAAAAAGGACAAATTACAAGGCTGCCCGTCATGGGGTCAACACAGAGAACCGAACAACAAAATAAAGAAAAACTATTGAGAGGAATCTGTGCTGGCAAACATTGCTTCAAGCCCTCGGAGAACAGAAAGGAACAAAAAGACAGACATCCTGCACAGGAGAACAAAAAAACCTGACCATGAAATGGCGATAGCTCTGAAGGTCAAAGAGAACATCGCCACATCCTGTCTTTTTATTAGGTAAGACATAGATGAGATATCTCTTAACTCTGTAGCATGTAGTTGAGTCATCCTATAAACAGATGCTATTTTATTATATATAAATTAAATAACTATAATTGTGTTTTTCAACTTCTTGTTTTAGCTAGGGATAGGGTTAATTATACATTACAATGGAAATTAAAAAAAACAAATGCGTTTATTATCTCCATTTAATTTATTATATTTAGTTGACAATGTATTATAAAGACTTGAAGTTGTGATCTTAGGTTATGCACAATAAATAATGTAAAAAAAATACACTGTCATAATGGCATCATCATCATCATCATCATCATCCTTTAGGAAAGTAAACTCCACTAATTAAACTCCACTAATGTTTATTATTTATATTTATGATTAGGGCACATCATAAGATGTCAGCTCTGTTATCAAGTGTATATTTGTAAACGTGAGTATTAAATTCTTCAAATAAAGGTCTTGTAGTTTCACAACTTTAAGCATATTTAACTGGCAAAACGATCAACCCTGTTATATTAAAATGGAAATAAAACTTATGTCATTTTAAATATGAAAGTAAACATACAAACAAAATAAAGTATCATTTATCATTAAGTTGTGTTCTTAAAATCAACCCCGTCGCCATAATATTTCTGCTTTTAAAGTAACAAATTATTCCAAAAAATAATAATGGCATCACCATCCTTTAGGACAGCAGCCTTCACTGATTAAAGTCCACTCATTTTAAGATTTTATCAGTGAGTAGGGCACAAGTTTACACATCAGCTCTGTTACCAAGTATAAATTTGTAGACATCAGTATTAAATTCTTCATGAATTGCATTGTAGCTTTACAACCTAAGCATAATTAACTTGCAAAACCATCAACCCTGCTACCATCAAATCGGTTACATTTCAAAAAGAATTACATGAAATTATCATAATGGATTATATGTATAAATTTGGCACAATGCAACTGCTTGTATTTGTCAAACTAAATATTTAAAACAATACCAAATATCTGAAAAGAAAGAAACCAAACCAGAAAAGTCACCTGTCTCATGGAACGACCCAGTTACGGGTCTTACGGCTACTGCTGGAAACGGTGTTTAACATCTGCTAAAGGTCAGTTCAAGCCATGTTTGCCCCAATATGAAGAACGGGAAACATTATCACACGTGACATTTCCATTTCTGGTGACATACAGTCCTAATGATTAAAAATGATAGAGCAGGCCATTTCGTCCTTACAGAATCACATGAAACTTCTACCACGCTTCCAAAAATGGTATTAGACAATTAAAAGAGCCAGGGAGAATTTTCTTTGACATTAAAGAGAGTGTGAGAGAACAAAGGAATACATCCCACCACTCTAAAGAGAAAAGCTGTACTCAGCAGTAGAAAATGAGATTGAGGGGAGCTTCAAGCGTCTAAGGGAACATGTCAAAAGCTCAAATGAGGTTTTAATGCTTGCTCTGAGAAATCTGAAAGCCTGGCCATCTTCTCCATTTCCCTTGTCCATATGATAGAACAGATGGAGGAGAGATTTTTGCTCGCTCACTCTCTTTATCTCTCTCGCTCTCCTCCTTCACCAAGTTCCCTCACTTCTTATACAGACACACACACACACACACACACACACACACAGACAAAACTCCATATCTCTCTTGCTCGCACATAAATGCTAATGCATTCATATTCTCCAGAACGCATAACAACTGACAGCAGAGAGTCCAGAAGGGGTGAAAGACGGGTGACCAGCGCTGCATTTTATCTGTACATGTGTCTGTTGAATTCAGAAGTGGACCTCAAAAGGAACTCCACACCGATAACACGCTCAATGAATCTTTTCAGTGTGGCAGACTATTCCAGCCTCTCCAAGTGTAATCATGCAAGAACTCTATATCTGAAATTGCTAGGTATTAAAAAAATGTAAGTGTCTTCAACATTACTAGAAAAAAATCTACCAAGTGTAAGATCTTTCATGAATAGTCAGAAGCTTTATTAATACTACGTAAGAAATGTCATGTTTGTGATTCATCAGACTGACACAAACTCTGCAAGGCAGGCGTGCAATTGCGCACATAGAGGGACGTGGTGTATCTGTGCGTGGACATGATTACACACGCTCACACAAACAAGTCAACAGAAATTGCAAAAACTGATGCCAACCATGAAATTAACTGCATTTTGAGTGTGAAGTGGGTTAACAAATAAACATAAGTGGTGTTCTGGGTCCGCTTGTGAAAACTAGTGCATTTTTTGCAACAAATGCTCACACTGAACCTTGACTCTAAAATGGATATTGCAAGTTTGAATCTGAAATCCTGCTTCCTTTACTACTTCCCTTGGAATAGTTCTCACAAATATGAAAATTCTGTCATCATTTACCATTTCAAAAACCGTTAAGGTCCAAGACAACATTGGACCCCATTAACACAAACACAGTTTCACAGAAGAAAGTTTGGAATGACATTAGGGTTAACTCTCCTTTAAATGAGACTAAAATTGCAAAAGCATTAAACACAAAAGATGAAACACCAAAGTTGAACAATTTCAAGCAATTCTTCTACTTCAGACCAGAGAAGTCAATTCAATCTTCACCTATTCTGGGAGTAATTAATCTTTCCCCTTCAAAAACAGGCTTCAGTATACTCTTTTTCTGACTTCAGAATGACTCTCTCGCGAAGTCAGATCATCGGCACAGGCACATGTCAATAGTCAGTCAATAAAGCTCCGTCTTCATATACAGCTCTCAACTGTCACTTTATGACATCAAATATAAACACATTGGAACTGGAACACTAAAGATGAAGAACACAACAGTGGACAACTGCAGGTTTCCATTTACATTAATATGTTTGACATTTTTATCCAAAATAGCTTATTATGAGCAAATTGCACATATACGTGTCCTCAATGGCATTTGATCAAAGATGCAGCAAAAAGCACCTGTCAAGAAATCACTCCTTTGATTTTGAGCTAACTGTCAGCTTGACTTGCGTTTTCTGCTTGTATGATTGTGTTATAAAAGAAAAGCTTTGACATCTGCCTCCAAAAAAAGTTAATGATCAATATTATGCGAGCAACTGATGCCATCTGCAATATTATCAGACAAGCCTTTGCTCGTACATGGAAGTCCTGAGTTGGTTCCTTTAAACTGAATTATTCAGAATGTATGCAAATTGCAAACATTTGTTAAAACGTTGTTACCGGATCAGCCACGGAGGATAAAAACTGTTTTTTTTTTTTCCTCTTTCAAATCTTTAAATAAACCCTGACAGGTGCATGCTGTCATATGTCAGCCTTCATTCCCAAACGAACAAGTAATAATCGGTAAGGACACCAACATTTGCTCCAAGGTAAATTAGCCTTACTAAGTTAATGTTAATTCATTTACTTATTGATTCAGGTCAGAGCAGAGTTCATAGTGTTGGTGAGCATGCTGAAGAACCATTCTGTGCAGTTAACACTAATGCTATCAGATGTAATCCTTTTCAAAAGAAGCTTTTTTGCTAGAAAATGCTTTGTTTGCCTTGATTCTGATCTGCAATCTCTGCAGTTTTGAATCATGTTCTCATGTGATTTCTTTAAAAGAAAAATAACAAAAATGCTGTACAATGTCCTTATTCATTCCGGCCTCCTTAAAAGGATAGACTTCACCCAAAAATGAAAATTCTGTCATTAATTACTCACCCTCATGTCGCTCCAAACCTGCAAGATCTTCATTCATCTTTGGAACACAAATTAAGATATTTTTGAACAAATCCGAGAGCTTTCTGACCCTGCATAGACAGCAATGCAACGGACACGTTCAAGACCCAGAAAGGTAGTAAGGACATCATTAAACTACTCCATGTGACATCAGTGATTCAACTGTAATTTTTATAAAGCTATGAGAATACTTTTTGTGTGCAAAGAAAACAAAAATATGGACTTGATTCAACAATTTCTTCTCTTCCAGTCAGTCTCCGCTGCTATTTTAACCATGTCCTTACTACCTTTCTGGGCCTTTAATGTGGCAGTTGCATTGCGATCAATGCAGGGTCAGAAAGCTCTCCGATTTCATCAAAAATCTGTTAATTTGTGTTCCCGAGGACGCAAGAATGTCTTACGGGTTTGGAATGACATGAGCCAGAATTTTCATTTTTGGGTGAACTATCGGTTTAAGAAAAATATCCAATCAATTTTAACCTCTTTATGGGTATATATTACTGAAAATCACATTTTCTTTGAGAAATTCTGTAAGGTTTTCTTAGTCAGCAACAGTAAGCAAGAGGGGAGGAGCTTATCGAAGGATCAACTGGCTTTGGTTGCTGTGCAGCTTCAGATTTACCCATATTTTTTGTAACCAGGTGCCAAAAATCTCTGCCAAAGAAAAAGCACCACTCTTTCTCATATCTCCAGAAGATAAAATATTAAAATCACAATTGAGAGTATCAAACCTCCCCAAATGCCAGTGCAGGCAGTCCATATGCTCACTTAGACTGGCATACAGAGATGAGAGTCAGCCAGATGAACAACATATGAAAAAAAAAAACTCCTGTAATAATGAACAGATATCAGTGTCAAGACCCATCTGGATATCATCTGAAAAACACTAAGAGGTTACAGCACAAGTCATTTTTACGGTGGAAACTGGTTATCAATAAAAGTAATGGATTGCTATAGAGATATTCAGGAGCTTTGTTACTCTTTTAAAGCAGATGTTACTGTTACTGTTCTATAACAGCTTGTCTGCTGCAGCAAAACAGACAATTGTTTTGGTCTTGGCATATGTTTATGCAGTGAAATGGATGAATGGAAAAGTTTGATTATGGTTGTTATCAATCCAATGGCACAGCAGCAACGCCTGCTGTCTAATTTAGTGTACTGCATCCACAGGTACTGCAATAGACCTAAAATTAGTCACATTTTTTTCTAAATTGCTTCATTGTTGCTTGTCTTCAATGAAAAATAAAACATCATGATGATAAGTACACAATTTTAACTAAAACATACTGTTAACACAGATATGATAAGAAAAACAACAATGCAAGATACTAATAATAAAATGTTTTTGAAGAAAAAGCTAGAAAAAAAAAAAAAAAAGACTGTTTAAAACAATCCAGTCAATAATCTGGGACTGACCCATTCAACCTGTGTGAGATGATGTTGAACAGTGAATCAAGTTAACTCACTCAAACTCATCCTGTATGAGATTAATCAGATGTATACACAACATATTGTAAATACAATATTACAGTGAAGGCAAAAGTGATATTGAACTAAGTTACATGCTAGTCAAAATGTGTGGCTCACACTGTGAATACGCTCCTTCTGTAACATTATAATAAGTACACATGTATTTTTATTTATTGTTGTTTTAATGTCATTACCGTAATTCAGGAGATCAGTTAAATGCAGTATCCACAAATTATTTTAATTACATTTTAATAATTATTTAATTAAATAGCTTTTAATAATATTCATATTATTATTATTATTATTTAATATTATTAAATAATAACAATAATATTAATTTATAATTATTGTAAATATGTCTTTAATTAATTTAATCAGCTAAAATGATGTTTTCGTTAACTAAAATTAAATATTCTTTCAGGACTGTAAATCAAGTAAATTGACTAAAATAATGAATAATGACCACAAAATATTGACTACATTTTTAAGAGATTCTATGGCAATATTAAAAGTTATTCAGATGAAGTAAATTAACTCAGAACATCCATTTAAAACTCAATGTTTAAGCAGTAGTTGATCCATACATTCTTTCCTAACCATAAACTTCTGTAATTCAGCATTTGCATACGGTTTGGAAAAAAGCCAATGCTGCCATCTGTCAGATGTTTTCACTTGTACCTGTCGAGCGAGGTTCACGGAGTCAGCAGTGAGTCTGTCTCGGAGGTGTTGGTCCAGCTGTGTGGCCGGTGCGATCTCCACCACCTTCTGGTGTCTCCTCTGGATAGAGCAGTCCCTCTCGTACAAGTGAATGACATTGCCGTATTTATCGCCTACACACAATGGAACGATCAACTCACTGAGCATTACACAGAAGTCTTAAACCCATCTGGCACTGTAAACAAACCCATCTGCTAGTATTTCTCCAAAATATAATAAACACAATCATATAACTGATCAATAAACACTATGCAAATTAGCAGGCAACAGAGAACTGCATCGTTCTGTTCACTGTTAAGATCAGTGCGCTCTATGCAAATATCCAAATGCGTTTTAATTAACTCCCAAACAATGTATTTATTTCTGGCAAAAACCTCATTTGCTTTTGAGGGTTTTGAGCGCTTGTTCTGCAAAAACTGTCTGGAAACAGATTTGAAGTAGAAACGTTTACTTACTCATCCTTATGTATTTCCAAACCTGAGTGACTTTCATTTCATGGGACACAAAAGGAGAAATTTGAAAGAGTCCTTGTTGCTCTTTCACAAGCAATTACAATAATGAGGACTGAAGCTCCAAAAGCATCATAAAAATATTATAAAAATGGTGACTTGTGTTCTATATGAGAAAAGTATCAATTTATACACAATTAGTTGATACATGAGAGACAAAGTGGTTCATAAACAAATCATTTAAGATGAATCTTTTCAACAAATATCTAAATGATTTATTCATAGTTTGGACTGATCAGGTAAACCTACTAGCGTTGTTTACATGCAAATTAATAATCAATTTGTAATCAGGTTGATAGCTCAATCAGCCTGAGTCTCCTTCATGTAAACACCTCATTTAATTTGACTGAGCTTAATCTAAAAAAAAAAATTTGAGTAGTGTAGATCTTTAATAAAGTATTTGAGGGGAAAACTTTAGCCATGTTTAACCCTAAATGAAAATTCTGTCATTACTCACTCACCCTCATGTTGTTCCAAACCCGTAAGACCTTCGTTCATCTTCGGAACACAAATTAAGATATTTTTGATTTCTGATCCTGCATAGACAGCAATGCGACTGACACGTTCAAAGCCCAGAAAGGTTGTCAAGATATTGGTAAAATATCCCAAGTGACATCAGTGGTTCAACCTACAAGAATACTTTCCGTTCACAAAGAAAACAAAAATAATGACTTTATTCAACGATTTCTTCTCTTCCGTGTCGGTCTTCAACGTGCGTTCAAGAGAGTACAACAATGTATGCTTTTGATTATAAAGTCTCTAAAAAAGTCTTTTTTCTTTGTGCACAAATAGTATTCTCATACCTTCATAAAACTGCGGTTGAACCATTTACGTTACATAGACTATTTTAACGATGTCCTTACTATGTTTCTAGGCCTTGAACATTTCAGTTGCGTTGCTGTCCACGGTGGGTCAGAAAGCTCTTGGATTTCATCAAAAAAATCTTAATTTGTGTTTTGAAGATGAACAAAGGTCTTGCGGGTTTGAAACAACATGAGGGTGAGTAATTAATGACAGAATTTTCTTTTTTGAGTGATCTATCCCTTTAACGCTTTATTGAAAATACCTTTTGCACACCTTTTTTTTTTCTTTTTTTAAATATACCCTATGAACATTCATATGTTATCTTTCAAACTGTAAGAACAGACTAAATGTCTGTTACATATTTGCTTAAAAAGACTTTTCTGACTGTGGTTTAATTAATGAAAAAAAGTGCAATGAAGACTCAATGATCCAGACAGTGTTTAACAGCCCACTAAAGCGGAAGATTATAAGTGAATAATGACTTAAATTTCAGTCTGTCCTCACACAAAGCTACTACACAGCTTCAAATGACTGCAGCAAACAAGTCATGTAGGCCACTTTTATGGTGCTTTTGTGTCCTTTTAACAATTAAACTCTTCAGACCAAAGAGCAACAGTTTTCCTTTTGTGTTTCACAGAAGACAGGTTTGGAATGTAATAAGGGTTATAATAATTAATAACATTAATTTCTGGTTAATCCATTTCTTTATTATTAGGATACTTAATCTGCAGTTTTTGGCCAGAGACTGACCAAACACAAACCAATAGCGAACAAACTCACTTACCCAAGATCTGCACCTCGATGTGCCTGGGTTTCTCAATGAACTTTTCCACAAACAGAGCTCCATTGCCAAAGGCTGCCAGGGCCTCAGAGTGCGCACGCTGATAGTTCTCCTCTAGTTCCTGATCACACATATAAAGCCACAGGGTCACCCAGTGCAAATACCCAGCACACCAATTCATACAGCACAAGTAACTCAAGAACCAACAAATCTAAAGTGTACGCAAGGGCCTCACTTTTGCGTTCATATAAAAGCCCTCCAGTGTCAAAGCTCACAACTGGCTCTCAGAAGGAATGGCACAAAGATTAAAAGTGCTCTAATCCCTTACAAATAATTTTACTCTTGGACACAATACCTCATACTCCCTGACCACTCGCATTCCACGGCCTCCGCCTCCATACGCAGCCTTGAAGATAATCGGGAACCCGTAGCTGTTGGAGAACTCCTGAGCTTCCTGCAAAGACGAGATGGGAGCGCTTGTTCCAGGTACCACTGGCACACCTGCAGGATGACCAGATAGATATACCTTATTACTTTTTTTTTTTTTTTTAGCGGGGGGTAACATGCACCATAGTAATGTACCACATACATATCATAATGCAATACCAGTTTAATAGACTAATTTAAAGCCATACTTTACCCAAAAATGAAAATTCTGTCATCATTTACTCACCCTGAAGTTGTTCAAACCTACCAGCAACTGTTCGGCACAGGTTTGGAACAACACGAGGATTAGTAAATGATGACAATGTTTTCATTTTTAAGATAACTATTCCTTTATGCTAAATAATAACATTTCCATTTTAAAAAGCATTTAAAGCATTTTATTAATATAACAAGGCACACTTTAGCTTTAATAGAGAGCTACAGTTTGGTTCTGGAAATCAAAGTTATATGAATTTTCTCTATAGGGGGACTGATTTTTAATCATAACTTTATCATTAAAAATAATCCGTTAAATCCAGACCTACTGTGAGATACAAGGTTGATAATTAGTGCAATATGCATTTTTTTGAAGCCATCAGCCAGTATTATTTCAACCTATTTTTTTAAATTTATCATGTTTACCAGCAGAATTCCTGGTGAAAAACAACATTACCCATGATTCTGGAAAGAAATCTCCACAATTAGAAAATCCTGACAAGCAAATAGTGCCCAAAGAATACATTAGCACCCACCCACTCCCATGATGAGACACTGCGAATGTTGTAAAAAGTGTCAGTCTCCCAAGATCTCTGTTTGTAAATATATTGAATTATATGTAGTTCTTTGCCTCAAAGCAATTCCCTCATTAGGACATAGTCTAGCCAAAAATATTTGAAACTCTGACAAAAAGACAGTTTGAAATGTTGTGATTCATCTAATAGCTAGCTGGTTTGGTTCATGTCTTATAATTCCTTCCATAGACTTTTAAAACCCCTTAAGGAAAAAGTACTTCAAGAAGAAAAAGTGGATGGGTACTGTTGCAACTGTTAATGTAATGCGATAAGAGAGAAGACAGAATGATGTTTCCTGAGGACATCAGATGATGAACACTTTACCTGCACTGATGGCAATGGCACGGGCCTCAACTTTGTCCCCCATCTTGCGCACCACGTCTGGGGTGGGGCCGATAAAACGTACCCCAGCATCCATGCACGCCTGAGCAAAATCTGCTCGTTCTGACAGGAAGCCATAACCTGGGTGGATGGCATCCACATCATTCGCCTGCCAGGGACAGATTGCACAACATCACCATTTGCCAGCACAAGAATTCTGTCACAATAAATTCCTGTAATACCTATTCAAATGACTACGATACTGTTACCTTGTCTTTTATTTTTGAGAATGACAGATTTAAATATACTACTGTTCAAAAGTCTGGGGTCAGTACAGTACCGTTTTTTCGGAATAAATACTTTTAGGCATTGTATTGATCAAAAGTGACAGTAAAGATTCATATTACTACAAAAGATTTCTATGTAAAATAAAAGCTGTTCTTTTGAACCTTCTATTCATCAAAAAATCCTTTTAAAAAGTTGTAGAAACAGCTCTTTCCATAAACAGCTAAAAGGCAGTAGCGGCTCCAAGAACACAGAACAACTTTCCATACTGATTAAAATGTTTTGTTTATTGGCCTGTATTCAAGGTTAGCCAATTTAGCTCTCTAAACAGGTCATGACAAGAGGTTAGGAATGTTTCAGGTGCTTAACACAACATGGGTCATTCTCTAAGACACATAAGGCATAGTGTTAAACTGACAAGCTGTTAAAGTCATTGATTTATTTATTGATTAAGCCATTGACTGACTGATTGTCCATTGATTGTTGCCTGAGGTATTTAATCAGAAAATTAAATGCGGGAGAACCACTGCCTGTTGGCGATTATTTTACGGCTACCATTCTCTTCTTGGCGTCAGACTCTGAACCCTTTGTCAGAAGGCATAATTATGTGCAATTACTGCTCTTTGCAGGCTTGTTTGTGCTGTATCTGTCCAATCACTGCAGGCTGTGTGTGTATTTTACAGGTCACGAGATCCTAATCTGCTGTTTTACCACACAAATACATTCAACAAAAGCTGCAGGTGTTAAAAACAAGTGAATACATTGCTGCTTTTTAACTCACCAAACAGAGTTCTCACGCGGACTCTGTGAGAGAGTTTTGGGCCAGTTGATGGAACTGTCATCTATTGTATGTCAGTGTTATATCCTACAATTTTATGCTTTGCGAAATTTAAACCTATGGTTTTATGTGACATCTAATTGCCAATTCTAATAAAATTACCTAGCTGGCTGACAATTGTAGATGACATTTTGTCGAAACTGCAAAAATGACTTGTGAGACTTAGCATCAATACGAATGGGTTAAAAATTACAAACCATTTAAAAATATAATTTATATGACTTATAATTTTTTGGTGACTTGCCCCTACATAATAATAATAATATTAGTATAATTTCCAGCTATTTCTGGAACTATTCTTTGTAAAGAAAGCAATATTGAATGAAACAAAAATGTGTGCGCGCATGCATGACAAATGCATAATAATAATAATAATAAACATATTCATTAGGGTAAGTAAGATTTCTTTTGTTTTTTAAAGAAATTGCTACATTTATTCAGCATGGATGCATTAAATTGATCAAAAGTGACAGCAATGAAATTTCAATTGTCACAAAAGATTTCTATTTCCAATAAATGCTGTTCTTTTGAACTTTCTCTCTATTAAAGTATCACCGTTTCTACAAAAATATTAAGCAGCACAAATGTTTTCAACATGGATAATAAGAAATATTTCCCGAGAACCAAATCAGCATATTAGAATTACTTCTAAAGCATCATGTGACACTAAAGACCAGAAGGAAAAAAAACTCTAATTAAAATAAAGAGAGAAAAAAAAAAGGTTTTAAATTGTATTACTTTTTTTACTGTATTTTTTTTTTTTTTTTAAAAGCAGCCTTGATTACCATAAGACTTTGTGCAATAAGAAAAAAACAAACATTTCACAGACCCCAGACTTTTGAATGATAGTGTAAATGAAAAGAAATACATTTTGAATTAGAAATGTAAAATTATAATTGTAAATATAAAATTATGTATTAAAAATGTATCACTTTTTGTGTTTGAGGCCAGTGAAAAATGTTGGCAGAGCATGGAGAAATGTGAATTATGGTGCAAAATATTTACTGAGTAAATTTACAGAAACCACTCAGGAGCCAAGTCTGACCTTGGCCACTTTAATGATGTCTGGTATATGCAGGTAGGCTGCTACAGGTGGCAGCCCCTTCCCAATGAGGTAAGCTTCATCTGCCTTTTGTCTGTGCATCTGGCCTATGTCCTGCTCAGAGTAGACAGCCACTGTGCGGATCCCCAGCTCTGTGCAGGCCCGGAACACCCGGATGGCAATCTCTCCTGCAAAAGGCATTTTATTAAATACAATTCATTCAAAAAGTATTCTTTTTTCAGAAATGCATCAACAATCAATAAGCATAAATGTATTATATGTTATTTAAAAATTAAAATTTGAAGTCGAAAAGATTTTTCCCACTGTGGCTATTTTGTGTTTATATTTTATTTATTTGATTTCTTCAGTGTCACACGATGCTTCCGAAATCACTCTAATATGCTGCTTTGATGATACTCAAAAACTAAAAATACAAATAAAACAAACTAAAACTAGTTTTTTGGAATGTCATACACATTCTGAACACTGACGCACCTCTGTTGGCCACCATGACCTTTTTGATGGGTTTGTACTCCAGTGTCTGTGGTGCGGTGTGAGCAGAGCGGCTCATACTCCACACCCTCCTGATGGCCAACAGGCCCAGGGCAGAGCGCTTTCCTCCCACCCGTAGCAGCATCTAGAAGGCAAGAGCAAAAATTAGACACGTTACAGAAAGCAGGTCATGTAGTCTGCTGTAGCGATATCTACTGAGCGTTATCTGCATGATTAGTGATTAGTAGCCTTTCAGAGTTTCGCACAAGAGCTGAGATAAGCGTCAACACTCAAACTAAAGGGAAAGTGAGGTCAAAGATAAGAATGCATGATACAACGAGAGAACAAGCCTGATGGGTGCTGCAAAATGTGACCACAAATAAATAAACTATCAACAAGCAACTGGGCAAAGACTGGCCTTGACTGCGTGAGAAGATACTCAAGGCTGTCTTTAAAAAAAAAAAATAAATAAATGCTGTATTTCAAGTATATCCACATACTGCAAAACAAGTGCCCACAGGGCCAAACTGAACAAAACACAATATCATATTGTGATTATATTGTCTGTGGACACAGCTTCAAAGGCCGAGACTGAACACCTGAAACAACAGCAGCACTGATTAAACTCAGTGGGAAACACTGAAGGATCAGAGAGACTACGAGGCCTCAGGAGATAAAGGCAGAACAGCATATAAACCAGACAATAAAAGGAGTTTCTAATGAAAGAGCATGACTCAATCAATGCATGATGAGTGCGCTATCAATTGCAAAGTAAAATAGCTCACTTGGCTAATCTACCACGATTCTATTGGAGAACATGGGCGTCCAGACAACGAGGAAGTGATTCTGCTTGTGCCCTTACTTATATATATATTTAAAAAAAAAATCTAAGCCACTCTGAAAGACAACTAAAGTCCTTCAAAACAATGTTAAATGCATATAATAAAATGCAACTAACAAAGCCAAATAACATATTATGCTATTTAGACTAAATTAATTGAAAATACAACACTACAAATTTAAATCAATCATTTTAAATGTGGATTTAGGCAATTTTACAGCAATTTACAGAATAAAAATTTATATTTATTTTGAGGTTTTCTGAAGATTGCATTTGAAGTAACAATGAAATGACGTACATCCAAGTGAAAACTAAAAAACAAAATAAGATCAATAAGACACATTTGGGAAACAGATGTGGATCATTGCGATGATTTTATCAGGTGTTTGGACTCTCATTCTGACGGCACCCATTCACTGCAGAGGATACACTGATGAGAAAGTGATAGTACTAATTTCTCCAAATCTGTTCTGATGAAGAAACAAATTAATCCACATCTTGGATGGCCTGAGGGTGAGCAAATGTTCAGCAAATTTTAATTCTTGGGTGAACTAGCCTATTCCTTTAACACGGTTACTAAATTACAATTATGAAAACTAAACATGTACATTCAAATATCCTGTATTGGAAAATACTAATATTGTAACAATAGGCTATACCACACATTAAATGAATAGTTCAACTCAAATTAAAACTGTCATCATTTATTCACCCTTATGTCGTTCCAAATCTGTATAAAGTTTCTTTCTTATGTTGAACCCAAAAGATGATATTTTGAAGAACCAAATAGTTGTTGGTCCCTAATTACTCACATAGTATGGAAAGAAATACTATGGAAGTCAATGGGGACCATCAACTCTTCTGCTTTATTTGATTCTTCTTGCATTCTTCAAAATATCTTCTTTTATGATCAGCATAAAACTATGACCTATGCAGTCCATGGTGATACTATTAAATTTTCATGTTTAGGAACATTTTGTTTACTTTTTATTTATTCATTTTTTTAATACAATAAACCACTCTGGTACTGTGATGGGTCAGATGGCGTCCAATGTACTGACGCAAAACCAGTTGAAAAATCAATGCTTTAAATCAGTTCATTTGAAAAAAAAAGGGAACGCATCTTGTTCATATTTGCCCACTTCCTAAAGAAAACATGTATTTGATAACTAAGGGGATATTGCAAAAATGTGCTCAAAGTTCTACCTACTTCGGAGGAAAGGCATTTGCACAGCATATGGTCCCTCAGATGAAAGGGCAGAGGAAAAACTAAAGGAATAACGGCCATTCATATTAAATCTCCAAAACACAAAATTCTCATACAAAAGCTAAGGCAGATTCCTTATGGGAGCATATTAAGGTGTCTCATTTCACTCAAACCATTTTGCGGTTACTTAGTGGTTCTACTGTTCCTTATACTTGCCTGCTCCTAAATAAGGGTCATCCCTCTGCCAAAATCACAACAATACAGCAACTGTGTCCTGGCTGAGAGAGAGAACATGACACTGATACATGAGCTCCGCAGAGGAGACACAAACTGAAGCTGCTGTAAACAGCAGGACATTTGTGTGAGAGTTTAGGACAGTATGGAGCTGGGGCGACGTATTAAATGGCATTCTGCTTGTGTAATGGGGCATGTAAAACAGTGAGGGGTGAGTTGGTGTTATTTGGTAGCAAAATGGTCATATCTTCCTGACTGGGTGGAAGCAGGTGGCTTTAAGAGGTTTACCGAACCATTCAGATAAAACCTTTTATCCAGAGTATGTTGGCACAGCCTGTGGCCTAGGTCTATAAAAAAAAAAAAGAAAGAATTGTACTCTACTCAAAGGAAAATCTTAATAATGCACTCACAAACTCACTCACAGTCCGATTTATGCTGTGAGAACACAAGGCCATTTATTTGCATTTACAATAGAGAAAAAAAAAAAACAATGGCCTCTTTTTGTATTCAATCTACTTTACCTTTAACTCATTAAAGAATCTTTTATAGTATTTATCTTATATATACACTTCTATCTTATTTATTCTATCTTTTATAGGTGTTTGTTTGTCACTAACTAACTGATAGAGAGACCTTTTAGCACTTCATAGGTTGCCACCATGTGGCTGATGATGACTCAGATATATCCCATAGTTCAAGCATCATCAGGTTTCTGGAGATGTCCATAAGTGTCATATTATCAGACACCTGCTCCTTTTCATAAAGCATGTTCAGTGTTACGTTACTGTGTTTAATATATAACAAAAATCTGAGTCAGGGGTGATTCTATGACTATGATAATGTGACCAAGAACAAATCCAAGAATTTTTACAACCTCATATTTTATTGCTGTGACAACAGCACAGCGGTAAAATTGCAATTAGACCTTGTTGGATTCAGAAATAAATGTTCATGGATATCCAGATTATTTGCATAAGAGAAACTGAATATCCTTATTGCATAAATGTAAATGTGTGTCACTATTTATTTTAAAGGTATTTAAATCACCTTTCTGACTTCACTGGATCATTTAAATTGATTTTCTGTGTGACAAATTCAGTTTTAATTTTTAAGTTCTTTTTTTTATTAAAGCTCTCAATTATGAATACTTTCAGAAAATTGGATGGGAGGGGATGTTTAAAACGTGTTTTGTTTTTTGTTTTTTTTAAGAGTCAGACTGCTGAAGCTGCTCAGCCTCCAAGAATATTTTTAAACTGGACATTAATTTGCATGCCAGCTGCACAACAACCTTTAATAAAAGAGATATGGTTTATCCTATTTTTAAAAAGACAAAAAAAAAAATCAGCCAACTTCCTCCTTCAACCCCCAACAATTCTGTTCATGCATGGCATTCTGGTAACCAATGCAACACTGCCATAAACAAGATAAAGATTTCCCACATTTGAAATCTGGTTCCTTACACAAACAAAAGGCTTGTGGTTGACGTGTCAATAAAAAGTCGTCAAAGCACATATTTAAAAGAAAAAAAAAAAAAAAAAAGAACAATGCTTAGGCATTAGCATTGCATGCTGTGTCTTGAATGAACTGATAACAATTCAAGGGAAGATTAAAACAGAGTCTTCTTTAACAGGCGTGTTTAGACACTTCTGAGAGCGAATCACAACTGACAAGTCTCACAAAACAGGAATTACCTTCATTCTCAATTTAACTTTTGACTTCCCACTTCCTGCACCATTCATAAAACCAAATTCCTTTATATTTTTAATAGAACAATATTATAAAAGAAGTTGAATTTATAATACAGGTTTAAATATGCAACCTCATAGGGGCAAACTGTAAGTTTTTGTTTAAGTTTAGCTCTAATTTACCAGTTGTTTTGGACTTTACTGACACCTATTGGCCTGAATGCATGAAGTCTGATGTCTGCTGCCATTTCGCTCTTTGCTTTGCTCCTTTTCAATGCACGTATTAGTACTAAGGTTATCATAATCCAAAATTATTTTATGTGTGCTGTTGAGGTAAGACCGGTGCCCATAAAAGGGCGACCCGCTCCATGTAGCAAAAATGTTTAAATCACTGCAAAATTGTTTATTTGCAAAACATTTTAATAAGCCAAAAATACTGAGTGCTCTTTTAAACTACAAATGTGTATGTTCGCAAAATGACTCTAATGTGCCCAAGCAAACTGCCCAAATAAAAAGGTTTTATGATACATATGGGCATCCCTAGACGATTTTGACACTGTCATGCTTGGAATGGATTGGATTGGACAGATGAACGTTAAAATGCCATCGACAGCTGCCAACTTAAACTTGCTACGCAATCAATAAAAACTTTCCCAATAGAAAGCTGCTGCTTTGCTTTTAAACCTGACTTGCAGCCAGGAAGTGTTTATGTTTGGCTATGTGGCAGCGAATAGTTTATAGGTCAACCAAGTGAGCTAAATCCACCACCTTGTCCAGTTTGATTCATTCAGTTGGCACATGCGTTAGCAAACAGAGGAAAGCATGCCCTTTGGTCGCATGCCGCACGACTTCAAAAACAAACTCTATCTCTGAGTTTCATGTTTACTGCAGAAACCATGACTGTCTGTTCATTTTAAATAATATGCACTTATTGTGCATGAAGTTTACCCATCATGCAGCTAATGTTTATGAGGGCAGCAACTTGTGCACATCACACATGCAGTATAGCATAGCTTAAACCAGCAGTCTAAAAAAAAACGTGCATCATCTGATCTGATGAACGCATTACATACGAGAATGCAGTCTTACCTTCATATTCTCGTCTCACGACAGTTGCGTTCTGGTGTCCAATCCTGTTCCTTGAAGACGGAACGTGAAGACGTAGAAACCTCGGTGCGTAAATTCAGTGAATATCAATTGTACGTCGCAAGCGTGGATAGGTAGCGAAGTAACTAAATGCACCTGGCCCAAACTCGCTTATTTACATCATCTGACAGCGTGTTATATCGTGACCGATGGGTCCAGATTTCCTGCTGGACGTTGAAGTTGTTACAATTGTGCGCACAAATCGTCTGAGTTGGCTTGTCCTGCCCCAAATCACTAAACACTGTTTTTAGTATTTGGCCCGTTGCAACATTTTTTTCTTGAATCAATAATCCACCCATCTGTACGCTGCTGAACTATTGGTGTGTGCTCTGCGACAGGCGTCCCCGCCCACGTCTCACTTGTCATTGATGTGATTGGTTGCCGTTAAACTCGGCAGCGCCTTATTCGTTCTGCGTCACGTCAATCAGCAACAGCTCGGTACAGGTACCGCTATTGGACATTTGGGGAAATCATACAGTACTTGGGTGTTGTAGTTTCACGAAACTACAAATGGATAGTGGACTTTCCTGTTACCCTCACTTGTTTCTAATTTTACACCTCTTACGAAAATTAACCATGGTTTTACTACAAAAAAAAAAAAAAACTGGTTACTTTAGTTAAACCTTTGTAACCAAAAATTAACAATGGCTTTGTTACGCTAACTATTTGTAGTAAAACTGGTTATACAAATGGCAATATGCCAAAAAATAATGGTTACTACACTTTTACTACAATAAAATCAGGGTTCATTTTCGTAAGAGATATTTCTAAATTATGAAAACATCTCTTAAAGGTTTTGTTTGTAATATGTGCAAACCTTGTATATGATGTAATCCAAACTCAATTCCTGGAGGGCCACAGCCCTGCAGAGTTTAGCTCCAACCCTAATTAAACACGCCTGATCCAGCTAATCAAGTCCTTCAGGCTCAATTGAAAACTATATGGTTTGTGTGTTGGAGCAGGGTTGGAATTAACCTCTGCAGGGCTGAGGCCCTTCAGGAACTGAGCTTGACACTCCTGATGTAATGTGTGATATGCTGTGGACACTGTGGTTCTTAATAAAATATTGCCTTGTGCAAACAAATGACAATAAACACAATAGATGTACATTAAATGCACTTTTCTGTCTCTCTTACACTATTTTTTTTTTTTAATATAAGCCCATGCAGGTTTACAGTTGTATAGGCAAAAGTGTTATGAACGAAAAGAGGTAATTTAGAAACAGAGGTCCAAGACGTTTATTTAGCAAGAAAACCAGAGTTCTGCAATGGAATGCATAACCTTTCATTTTTACTATATTACCTTATGGGCAGAAGAAGAGAGGAAAAAAAAAAAAAAAAAAAAGAACCAGACAGTAAACTCAGATCGAAAAAACAGCATATAAAGGTCATAAAAAAGAAAACACAACAGTAGAATAAATTAAGAACTGGGGCAGAAGATGCAATACTACCACCATAATGTATGTGATTCTACCATTAAGCGCTGTTTGTTTAACCTTGGTCTATACAGTTACAAAAAAATGGATTTCATTCAAAGCGCCTGCATTTGCAGGTTTCATGGCAGCAGTTGCTGCACCAACATGGCAGACACAGTCTAACTGGATGACAAGCATTACGCACCATCCCATTTGCCACTGTGCATGGACCACACCTAACAGGACCATGGAAGAGAAAAACATGCCGTTATGAGAAAAGATTCTAAAAAGATCATAAAATGCAGGTGCTTTTGATGTATACAAATATATTGAACAGCCTGCAGGAAGAACCAGCACACAGCTTAAATTTGATATTTTTCCCTAGACAGAAATGGTCCACTGCCTAGGACACCGAGTGCAGCATCGAAATGTAAGACTGTATATTTTAAGGTGAAACTATTCTACATCTTCAGTACAAACTCCACACTAATAGAGCTCAAACCAAACATTAAACCTCCCTACACCAGTCTAGAACAAATAGGTGGCATTTGCTTTGCGGTAGTGAAATTAGTGAGGAAATACAAGTTGGAAAGAAGGTCAAAGCCTTTCCACCATGTTTCTCTCAAATAATACAAAAAGGGGCAAAACAAGCAAACTAACTGAAATAATTGGTCCCCAATTAACCATTTCCGGGATTATTCTACGCACGTTTGTCTAGTTTTCTTTTTTTATCTTACATGTTTGTTATGCGGTCCCTAAAGAACAAGCCCTATACCAAAACGTAAACTGTACTGCGTGGCTCCACTTTAAATCCAACTACAAGCACTCGCTCAGACACACAGATCTACACTTACAAAAACAATCACACTATGACATGGAAGTTTGAGCCATTTTGTTATATAAAGCCCCTGATTATCCATGAATGGTTATTCACCATACAGTTCTAAGACCACTGAGCAGAGGTTGCATGAGAAACATGCAGTTAAAGGAGAACTAGCAAGTTAGAAAAAGAGGCAAGCTGGGAAGAAAAAAAACAAACAAACACAGAAACATGCCAAACATAAATAAAGCATGCATTGCTGTTGTCCATATAGTATGTCACAATCTTTAAAATATTGATACATGTGTTACACTGCTGTTATCATCACCATCATATATGCAAGATTTAAACTTTGTTGTGCATGTAATATTTTCTTCCAAAGAAAACCAGATAATGTAGGGAAAAAGCTGACAGGAGATAATGTTGGAAAAACAAGCAGAGCAGAGGACCGATCAAACTAAGGGAAAGTGGAGGAGAGCAAAACTAAATGGAGAGGAGTAAGAGATTGGGTTGTGAATGCTTGTTGAAGGTTGACAGTGAGAGTGCTGCCCACTGTTTGGTCTGTTGTGCTCCTTTTGGTTTCCAGTTTTTACTTTGCCGTCATCATCTGGACAAACTCTGTGGGGGGAAATAAAAGGAATGAGATCAACGTGCTAATCTTCACAAACTGATTTCACAATTACACTGCAGGCTTGGCGTTTAGTCAGACAAAACATCCACATCCATAGAAAAATACCACAATGCACCAATGACATTAATATATGGAAATACCTTCATAGTTGACCTGGCCGTCACCATCAATATCTGCCTCCCGGATCATCTCATCCACTTCCTCGTCTGTAAGCTTCTCCCCCAGATTTGTCATGACATGACGCAACTCTGCTGCACTGATATAACCATTTCCATCCTGTAAAGCATTAGTCATTGAGAGAGATAAACATTCTTTCCACATTTGTTTTTTTCTGAAGAAATGCCTTCAATAAGAGGCATTTATAAGTGAGTGCCCTTCTCTACCTTATCGAAAACTCTGAATGCTTCTCTGATCTCCTCCTCGCTGTCCGTGTCCTTCATCTTCCTGGCCATCATAGTAAGGAACTCTGGGAAATCAATTGTTCCATTGCCTGAAGGGGGGAAAAAGCCAACAGATTTAGAAAAAGAGAAGAGCTATTCTAAAACGGCATTATTTGTGGAAGGGCTTCCTCACCATCAGCATCAACTTCATTGATCATATCCTGAAGCTCTGCCTCTGTAGGATTCTGGCCCAAAGACCGCATGACAGTCCCTAACTCTTTAGTAGTGATGGTGCCATCACCGTCTTTGTCAAATAAGGAGAAGGCCTCCTTGAATTCTGAAAAGAAATTGAAATAATTTATTGCACATCATTGCAATTGCTGATTTGAGGTAAAGGTTTGAAGCAAAGGTTAATCTTCCATACCAGCAATCTGCTCCTCTGTTAGCTGATCAGCCTGTAGGAAGGAGGACACAAAAAGAAAATTTTAATAGCACCTAGATATTTTCAAATGTTTCCATTCCGTCTGAAGCTTAACTGTTTCTTGCGTGTTAAACTGAACGGAACGGGTTTAACACCTGATACCTTGTGTTTTACAAGTTTGATGATGTCATTCACGAGGCGTTCACAAAACGCTTTCACAGCAGACAATACAGCTGTATTTGACCACTTTAGCATATGTATTGTCTTTATTGCTCCATAATGTGGTTTACAGTTACTTAAAGGCCATCTGAATGGATTAGTGCGCGTGCTGTGGGGAACTACAAGCATCCTGTGACCGACCAGATATATTAGAAAAAGCAGGGCTATTTTGGCACAAGGGACGCAAACGTTACGGGTTTTGTCTCATGTAAATGAGGGCGATCTCTACATCCATCATCGATGCTTTTCAAGCTGCTGCCTGCAGACGCCGACATGAGGCGAGCTAGCAACTGGGAACCAGTCAAGGATGTGCTAGTATAGCGCATTTTCTGCTGTAAACACCTCACGCCCATTTGCGATTAGAGAAAGCGCTGCAAAACGTCCCACAGAAAACGGTAAAGCCGTTTATTCTACAGTGAGAAATATGAAAACTGTGTGTAACCCGTTGAAGTGACGTTAGCCCAGGAGCTCGCGCGCTTTCAATAGAATGACGGTTAGCTCGCGAGGAGCTAAGCTAACAGTAGCTCATTCACACCTATCACTTCGCAATGGACGCTCAGCCATTTTTGTAGCTACGCTGCACTTTGGCTATTAGGATAAAGAGTTATAAAGGCTTACTTACCATTGTATTTTAGTGTGAAGTACGTTAGTCTGTATGTAGAGGAAATAAACGGAAACCCAAGCGTTTGCTTTCCACCCGTGCGATTGTCAAGCACTATCTTCTGCTGCTGTGCGCCCAAATTTCAATATCACTACGCCTTGGTACTTCGGTCCAAAGTGGGACGTCGCACTCCTTGACAACAAAGCTGTTACTATGGTCTTCCTCCGCCACGTAGTCGAAATGTTCGAACTCTAAATTGCGCAGAGAAACTGTCCCGTTTTCGTTTATATAACCAATATATTATACGGCGTTGTTTATCGACTGTAAGTTTCTATTTTAGGATTATTCTTTTCAAAAGCCATAGCATGCAACGGTGGCTTTCAGGTTTGAATGGATGGTCCGGAGAGTTTATATATAGAAGTCTGATGGCACTCGTCAGCTGACCTAGGAAGTGTCTTTTGATTGGTTGACAGCCACCTGCAATGCGTCAGGGAGTCCTCGAAGAGAGCAGTTCTTAAAGAGACAGACGCAGGAAACCGACTAGTGCAGCAAGTGCATATAGTGCTGCAGATGCAACACTGGCAGCATGTCACAGAAAGAGTCTGCTGTTAGTATTCCGTTCTTTTTATGGTCAATACATTGATTTTAAATATGTTATTTAGAGAAATAAAATGTGTTAAACTCAAAAACGCCCTTGGGTTAGAAGCGACCAATGGCGCATTGCCTAAAAGTAGAGGTTCTTGGTCAGGTTTGTGGTCCCAAATGAGTAATTGACCTAGAAAAGTTTGAGTTGTGAAAAGGCAGAGGACACGAGGAGGAAACTCAGTCATCAGAAAGATTTCAAACATGTATCTACTTATGGTTTTACTTCCTTTTAGATCTAAACTGTACAAAGAATATCTTTTTTCAAGACAGTTTTGTGATGATTAGGTCTGTTCTTTCAGACCTCATACACACTTGACACAATTTCCTTCATCACTCTTAGGCACTGAGCCGATCTCAGTAGGGGTTCATAAATCTGTAATGCGTTAAAATAGCCAGGTGAGACTGAGCTCTCCATATGCATAATGAATAGCTCTAAATAAAGAAGTCATCAGTAGAGACACCTGATATCATGCTTTGCTGGAGACAATGAGAGGTGCTCCATTTTATGGCGGTAGATTTTAATAATTCAACCATGTCTCTGTTACATCTCATTATGCTGGCAACACTTATGAAAATAGACGAGGGAACCCCACCTGAATAAATATGACAAAAAAAATAAATAAATAAAAAACACACAAAGATGAACTTCTCCACTTAATTTATTGTCCACAGCTTTCATTTTCATGCATCTTTTTCCAATTACATAGAGAAATAGCCATTTAAGTTTTCAACATTTTTAGTGTGCAGAATTGCAATACATTTTAAAAACTCAAAAACAAATATTTGTTTCTTCCTATGGAATGTATTCCAAGTAACATCAAAAAAATAACACTACCAGCTTAAAGTTCAGTTTAGTAGTTATGCAGTGCATGTAACAGTACAATCTAATGATATATACCAGTGTTTTTGTACTAAAAATGATAAATATTGTAACAGAATGGCTAATCAAACACTTGTGCATGTAAAAGCAACATCCTCAAACTAACTGTGAGACTTTACAATGCGTCTTTAGGGAGTGTAAGGAAACTTCAGTATTAAACCTTGTTCTGGCTTCACCTCTAGTTGTGCAAGGTTAAGCACATCATCAACTTTATCACCAGTAGTACTGAACACTATTGTAGCATGTTCAGGAATCTCAGCATGCTTCAGCTGAAGAGTGACAGTTTCTGTCGAGTGCCAGTTGAGTGCAATAAGGTAGCGTTCATTCTGGTCCCAGCTTCGCACATAGGCCATGGCAGAGGTTGAGTTGAACAAAGGCAAGTATTCTCCGTGCTGCAAAGAGCGCTCTTTCGACCTTTTTTCACTCACAGACTTGAAGAAATTACGGAAAGTGGTCATTTCACCCTTGTCCTGTAAAATAAATGCATGAAAATGTAACTAAAGCTGGTCACAACATTGAATAGGGTCACTTTGGAGATTCAGCACTGTGTGCACATGCTCCTTACCTCTGTCATATTTTCTTTAGAGTCACCCCATACCATTATTGGATTTTTGGTCCCCTAAATGGAAAGATAACAACATTTTAGGATCTGCTCCAGGAAAACACCTGGATCTGTCTGAATTCTCTTCAGTTTAGCTCTTTAGTTTACTCACCTCATCTTGCAGTCCAATCTCATCCCCATAATTAAACACCGGTGTGCCTGGTAGAGTGAGAAGCAGCAGCTGACTCAACTTGACTTTGGCAAGCCCCACCAATGAAGCCAGGTGTCCAGCAATACGCCCACCTATGTTCCAAGCCAGTCTGGTCTGACCGTAAGCGGAATACAAGCGATCAACAGTATTGGCAACATCCAGAGCAGATGTGGATCTTAAAGCATCAGTGAGGAGCATGTCCACACCAGTTTTGTTCAACACCGCAACAATGTCATCAGGAGAGGACTGTTCCGTAACACCAATTAAGACCCTGGAAGGAAAAAGTCAGTGTTTAATAGAAGTATTGAGGACCATATGGAGCGGTTTGGTTGGCAACACAAGGCAACACGGCCTACTCATGTCCCCTTGACTGGAGTTCAGTCTGTAAAAATTCCTACCAACCACCACAAGGTGGCTCATTTACCTCACAAAAGAGTGAATGTGCACTAATCAAATTTAAGAGTAAAACTATTGATTACTCACTTTTTCCTTTTTCCCACTGAATCCGTGTGGTTGTGGATAAGGACTCTGACATCCTCCCAAAGGGTCGGGGCTGCAGTGGACACCTTCTCAACACCGTAGAAGAGGAATCCATCTACACCTTCTTTTAGCCAATGCACCAGAGCAGACTGCAAAGGCAAAAGTCAGAATTATTCCTCTGAAAACACAAAAAAGTGACAACGTAGATTAAGAAAGTTAAGCAATTATCTAGATCTATTGTCATACCTCCAGTTTGACCACAGTGCTGACAGCATCGGCAAACCAGGGCTCTTTGCCTTTGTAGTTAGGGGTCAGGTCCAAAACAACAGAGATACCTAAAAGTCAACATAAAAATACAATTGACTGAAAAACGAATAAATAATATAATATATATATTTTCAATTCTTTTCAATCAATTTTCGATTCAACCCTAAAATCTTAGTATTTGCTTATTTAAATCCAGACAGCAACGTTTTGGCCAGGCATTGTATATGGAAGTCATTTAAAAAACAAGAAAACATAAGTGGCAAATGCTTAAATTTTATAATGCAAACTATAGCTCACCTCTCTTGTGTGCAGCCTTAATGACTTCTTGAAACTGTGTCAGATCACCAGCCTCTTCAGAAATCTCAGTCAATTTCAGTTTCTCAGGCTCATCAGCACTGGACACATGGATCGGGCCAATGATCAGACCCTTCATCTTCAACTCATCCATCGTCTGAACATTTTCAGCCACACCTGAGGGGTAACCACCAATCAAAGTGAAATAAATATACAGCATTGCAAAATATTAAAGACAATAAGGGAATAAATATGGAATGTTTCAAATAACAGACCACATCCATGTTAATACGGACTTCACTGTACCTCAAATTATTCATTAAAAAGACATTCTACCACTCTTCCTTTAAAATCAATTATGCTATTCCATTAATATAGTCCACAGACTGATAAATGTGCAGAGCAAACAGGATGGCATGCAAGCGGATAAGGGAGGAAACCAGATTTGTTGATTCAGCAGCATAAGGACGGAGTAACTAATGTGTTTCAACATGTTCAGAGCCTGTTATCCACATTTAATCGTTGAACTGACCCATCCCTAAACGCTCCCTCCTTCCCATAACATCTATTTTAGTTGCTTGGATGTTGGCCATAGAGTCGTGTGTCTTTACCCATCAACTTTGAAGACTCCGTAAAGGAGTTCACATCTCCAATCTGGTACAGAGGTCCATAGTTCCACCAGTTCATCTCAGGGAGGGGCTTGCATCGAGGAGCTTGAATAATGATGGCAATCGCACCAGCTAGCATGCCCAGCCAACCAAGCCAGAACAGGATCAGGAGTGCCCAACGAACTTTAACCCACCTATTCACAAAAAGACAACAGCGATTAAATCATCAGAGTTCCTGCAAACTGCAAAATCCAAACCAAGATCTAACTGAAAGGAAATGGGGCTCCGTACCCTGGTGTTCCAGCTACTCTCATTAACTCTTCTTTGGTTAACCCAGTGAATTTGCTCTCCTCCTCTGGAATCTTCAACTTTACAATGCCATTCTTCTCGGATACAGGAGAGATGGCATAATTATTTCCAGCCTCCCCCTCTGTCATGGGCTGCTTCTCCTGCTCCACCTCATTGAGCTCCACATCTTTCATATCCACTTCAGTATCCTTGCTCATTTTGTCCGTTGATGTCAAATGTCCTGAAAAGAAACTGAATTAAATTAGATAGGACCATCGTCATAGCACGAGGAACCACGTGCTTGACGTCATGGGCAAGACACTAGTGGCAAGACACATGGAAAGGTTGCATCACCTAAAATCGTTCACGAGGAGATGACTATTTGAAAAAAGTTACGACAGATGTACTAATACCCAGAATAATACGAGTATACAAGATGCTTCTGGCCTTCTAGAAAGATTTTAGCTCGGTTTGAAAAACAACAGTTAATCCAGTTTAAACCTCCGTATACATAGCAACCGAATGCCGGGTGACAGATCACCTCATAGAATCTATTTCAAAAAATTAAATGTTCTATTTCTGACGTAGGCCTAAATGTAACGTTTAAAAGCATTAATTGTACATTCGATCGATTGGTTTAAATCGGTAGATTTGAAAAACACCTTTTTAACGTTGATGTATGTAGCGCGACCTTTTGTAAACCGGATTGGTCCAGTTCTGTTTGTGCCTTTTCTCTGACTCATTCAGCCTCAATTAACAGCAGTCAACGAGCCATAAATAAAAACATACTAATGTAAAAGTGTGTCTAAATATGAATAAACATAAAAGGTACGACTCGTGGTAACGTTACTCGCAAATATCAAGAACGCTGGCAAATTTGACAACCACATTTAAAATGATTTGAAACAAGACCAACCTGGAATAATGAGGGAATCTTCGTTAATTTATCTGTGATAAATGACAAATGCTCGGTGATTTCGTTCGTGTCTCTATTCACAGGGATGCTCAAGCTTTTATACGGCAAAAAAAAAGAGGATCCGAGTGACCCAGTCTCATGCCTAAATTTCTCCTCCCACATTTAAGGTGGTAACACAAAACCTGTTTTCAAGCTAGTACCCTACATATTCGCGAATCGATTCTTTTGAACAATTATGGTTTAAGTTTGTTAAAGTAAAATTATATTCGCTCCATCAGTCAAATCCTATGTTTACCCCTAAAGATCCGATTCAAAGAACGATTCGCTCAGGAATCACCACGACGTGACTCGAGTGATTCAGTGCTAGCTGAATCAGTTACTCTTTTTGTCAGTCACGGGCAAATTATTCCGCTTTAATGAGTAATACAGATTTAGTTGATTGAATACGACCAGAAGCAGTTATTTATTTTCTCTATGGCCTGTATAAAGAAAACAAACAAATTTAGGGTTTGTTGATCTGCATTCTAGGCAGACAATCCAGTTCTGTGGCGTTTGAGAGTCCACCTTAAGAGCCTGACATTACTGCCTTATTCTTTCTCCTCCTGTTGTTTTTGTGCTTGTACAAGACCTCCATAAACAAGTTTGAGGGGTTGAGGGTATTGAGTTTCTTTCTTAGAAAGATCTTATAAACAGTATAACACATGGTCGGTGTAAACAGGAATCTCAATGTACAGTTTTTCCTCAGGGCTCAAAAAATCTTCAAAATCTGCTGTTTACCCAATTTTTACTACATGATGTATTTATAATGTTTTTACATTTAAAGTTTAAATTTGAATGTATTATTTAAAAAAGACCAATACGTGAAAAATAGCTCAATATGTATAGTTCTGGTCAGGCAAATAAATTGGAGTTATGTGACAAAACAGTTGGTCAACCTTTACCCTAATTTTGTTCTCTGGTCATTTAAGCAGCTAAGCCTGATTAAATGCAGCTCGATGGCTCTTTTATTTGAATTTACAATAGATTATGAAGTAATGTAAGACTGCTTTATTAATCAGGAGTTGATGAAACAGCAAAAGAAATACAAGAGCACAGATTCAAAATAATATACAACAAATTCCTATATAAAACCTCAAGGTTTCAAACTGTTCATTACCTTTTATTTTCCTTATGTGCTTGTCTCTTGCACTATAAAGTTCCATCTCTTATAATGATAATGTCCAATGCAGCAAAGACCTATGCTTCAGAAAAACATTGACAGCATAAAGAGGACTGTGCTTCCACGTGGTCTCTGAAATATTATCTATCACCCAGGACATTGAGGAAAACATGTCCTGATATTTTAATAAATATTTTGATGTGGAATATTTAAGCACAACAAAAGCTTATTTCGATTTGAGCTGAATATATCATTTTGTAGAAACAAAGGTTCAGTGTGTAATTGTCTGTGTTTGTGGAGATCCACAAGCTTATTCAGCACTTTTTTTTTAAATACAGTCACAAAAAATGAGCAAGTTAGAGCATAACGCTCCGAATGATGCTCCTCCTTCTCGTTTCAGATATCATGTAAACACGTCAGAGCACATTGTGTCCCCACGCTCAGTAAAAACACATGGTCCTGACCAGTGCCTGCAGGCTCACAAGCAGGGAGAAAACGTTTTCTTCCTTTTCTTGGTCTGAAAAACTACAGCTTCTTATCAGGAATACATCATCTCATCATTCCTCAGTATGTGTTAATGAAATCAGAGAAGATGTGAGAGTAGTAAAAACCTGAGAACAAAAGAGAATGCTCATTTGCACCGTCACTGATCATTTCTCCAGAAATCAATCAAGCATCCAAGAGGGACAAGGCAATCAACATTACACAAACCCTTGAGTCAACCTTAAATCATTCAATTCAACAAACCAAATTCAACCAACTGGTTTGTGGTACAGTTAGAGATTTAATAACAGACGAGCCTTTTCCAAATGTCAAGACACTTTTTGACTGTGCCAGTTTGAGTCGGCATGCTGACCTCTGTTTCCTTTTTAGGCTAGTATGAGCAATTCTTGGATTGGTGCCTGGAAGAGTTAGAGATAACTGCATGACCCTGTCATGATGGTTCTGCATGATCAACATGAGACATCTGAAATGTTTACTCCAAAAATGTAGGTGCTCTTGCAATAAATTCATTATGATAATGAAATACAGCATCAGTTCTACAGTTCAAAGGATTTGTGTAAATCAGCAAGTTTTCCTCATATCTACTTAGCATAAAAATCCATTTGTCAGCAAATGGATGTTGGAAATGGCTTTTAGTGTATCACTGCCCCCTGGTGTTTATCTGAGTGTTTGCGCTCTTACAGATTGTCAGTTTTAGTAGAAAATGACATAGCCTACTTGTAGTCAAATTAATCTGAAATATGAAATATGTTTTTTATTAGCACGTGGATTGAATTCTTGGATGAATGTTCTATTCTGGATGTTATGCTATTATTATTAACCCATACACTGTTAAAGCAATTTTCATTACTGTTGTGAAGTAAATATTCTCCAAATTTCTATGCAATGCTAAAAATGTAAATTATGTCATTGAGTTTGTGTTCAAAATTTCACTGTGATGTAAAAAAAACATTGAATATTTGACTCTCAAGCTTAATTTCCCCCCCAAACTCAGTGAATTCAGTGACATTTTACACAATTGAACCACACATTCTGAAAGTGAAGAACTTGCTTAATATATTTTGATTTGTGTTTATTTGGTTATTTGATTTTTTATTTATTTAGTCATTTATTTTTTGTTCAAAGAACTGCTTTATCCATTTTGCAGTATGACGGGAAGTACTGTCCTGCACGAAAATTGCTGGCTGATTGGGAGATGCTTGCAGGGAAGGAACCACATGTTGCTGAAGGAGGTTCTGATAAACATTTGCATTCACTCTGCCATGTAGCTGTATAAAAGGCCCAACTCCTGCTGCAGAAAACATCCCCCAAACCATGACACTTCCTCTTCCACCTTTCATGCACTTTGGGTTCAGTCTTTTATCAGTTTGACAACAAACATAATGTTTCCCATCAGACCCAAATAAACTTGCTTTCATCACTGAAGTGAACTTTGCACCACTTCTCTGTCCACACAACATGTTCCTCAGCAAAGGTTAGTCTAGCCTTTTGATTCTTTCTGCTGATGAGAGGTTTGGTCACTGCAGAGTGGGCTTTCAGTCCAAATTCTCTTAAACATTGAGACACTGTATGCCTAGACAGATCCTTAACATGTTCAGCGCTAAACTGTCAAGCAATTCCAGCTGCAGTGTTGAACCGATTGCCCATTGAGATTCTCTGCATTATTCAGTCCTTTGTATTTTGTGGACAACCAGCCTTTCTGGGGGACTTGAATGAGTTAGTGACAAATATTCTAGAAATCACAGATTTGGATTGACCAACTTCTATTGGCCTTCATCTGGACAATCTACTGTCAGAGGGTTTCAATCACTTTAGAGCGGCTCGCCATCTTGCAAAGTCATTGAAAACTGGAAAGTTTTGCTGCCAGTTAAATAGGGTGTGTCAGATAATTAAGGAAACTAGCATTTGGTGCCAGATTAACACCAAATAACTGGGAGGCATCTGTAAATGTTTTCTAATTTTGATCAGTGTTCTTTTTCAAATATCTAATTTGCTTCAGAATATGCTTTAAAAACTGCGGTTTTGCTCCTGTTAGGCTAACTTCAAATAGGCCTAAGCAGTGACCTCGAAATTTAGGAAATCTCCAGTTCTCCGCTGTATTTGATTTCCACCCCACCAGGGGCCAGTGTCTCTCTGAACAGCAGCATGAGTAGAGCGGAAGTGACGGTGTTCTTTCTAAAGGCGGGATCAGGAAGCTGCGCTGTGTGAGTTATTTTGGGCGCATTGAGACTCTGGATAGCACGGCGTTTGCGGATGAGGATTGAAATTTCTCGATGATAGTGTCCAGGTATGATAAACGTCCTGCTGCACGTTTGTTTAAAAATACTGTTCATACTGTTGTGTTTGCCACTTAGCTTGTTATTATTTTTAAATGAATAGAGAATGGCGTGTCAGCTGTCGTTGTGTGGCGCTGAACGCAAAGAAATGAGGCGGGACCTCAAAAACTCGTAAACATTACTTCTATCAACTGCATACTTTTATAATAGAAATGTATTAATTAGCTATTATGGCTTTGTTGTGTGTTTGATGGTTGTATTATTCCTGTATGTAGTTTTCCCTTTAGTCTCGCAACTCGCCTTCACTTTCCTTTCTCAGTGTTACAGTACAATACATGAGGAAATGAGAGGCAAATTGGCTGATTCTGAAACAGGCACATTTGCATTTTAACAATAGTTGAAATTATATCTGGAGCTGAATAGTTTTTTTTCTTTTGGCTTATGTGAACAGTTAGTTTCGGGCTATTAAGAAATCAAACCTTTTAACAAATGTTTTTCTGTTTTAAGCCACTGAAGAAAGCCAAAATTAAATCCCACAACCCTCTCTAATACAAATCAACAATGTCGTCGACATCACAAAAACACAAGGACTTTGTGGCAGAGCCCATGGGGGAGAAGTCTGTGATGGCACTAGCAGGAATCGGTGAAGTTCTTGGAAGGAGATTGGAAGAGAAGGGCTTTGACAAGGTATGATTTACAAAGATATATACTCTGTAGTCATGAAAACGAAACTTAATTTTTCTTTCACTTTCATTTTTCTTCCCATAGGCATATGTTGTTCTAGGACAGTTCCTGGTGCTGAGGAAAGATGAGGAGTTGTTTCGGGAATGGTTGAAGGATACGTGTGGAGCCAACGTCAAACAGCAAGGCGATTGTTATAGCTGTCTGAGAGAGTGGTGTGACTCTTTCCTGTAGTTGACTTTTTGTTGTTGTCGTATATTCATCCCCCCCCCCACCCCCCTGACTTGTATGCCGAATACATTTACCTCACTCTGTCAATTCAACTTTTTGGACATCATTCTTGGATGTATTAATATTAATTCTTAGTACAGAATTATCGCACTAGAAGGTCTTTAGATGGGTGCACTTGTAATATCACTGCTCATTTTGTGTGTTGTTCAAACATCATTCACACCGGATCTTTAGTTTTGGGGGTATGACACAAAATTGTCCAAAAATCCCATTCATATGCAGTTCTGTTCCAGGCAATGCATCCACTGGTTGTAGTCCAAATACAATAACACCGATAGTTCTGCAAGTCTTTCCCCCTCTCTGTTTATGATATTTGAAGGTTTTAACTATGTCCAAAATGTGCCACAATGCTTATAAGCTTTTAAAGGTTTATGTGAACTTGTCACTGTTCTCTGGTATGTTACCCAAAGGATCAGATGCATAATGGTATAATTTTGCCGTCTGGTTTTATGCTCCCCAACCCCTAAATTGCCTTAATAAAATTCTGGATTTGTTTTAACTGTGCATGTGTACTTGAAGATGTGTGGGCTGATTTATTCTGCCTAATGTAGCCACCTAATTCACATCTTTGTTGACATTTGCTGCTTTCAGATGTTTAAAATGCAACACGATGGTCAAAGAAACACTGATAAATATTCTAATGACTAAAACCGTTTTTGGACCTTTTTGTGTTTTGCATTATTTACTTTTATGCATTTAGCAGACGCTTTTATCCAAAGCGACTTACATTGCATTCAAGTTACAGTTTTTACATTTTATCAGCTCTTGCTTTCCCTGGGAATCGAACACATGATCTTAGCGTTGCTAGCGCCATGCTCTACTATTTGAGCTACAGGAAAGCAGTTATAATTCATTTGAAATAAAATATCAAAAAAAGTAATGAATGAGTGGGTGGAATGAAAAATGTAACCAATCCAGCTCAACCTGTTGTTACACAAGTGGAATTAGCTGTTCTGCTAGAACAAGTTTGATAAGAGGCATCTGTTTTGATTTGGATGACTAAAAATCATAAACTTGCACTACTGTTCAAAAGTGTGAGGTATGTAATAATTATGAAAGACTAAAAAGTCTCTTATGCACCCTAAGGCTGGATTTAATCAATCAGTAAAAATATGAAATATTACAATTTAGAATAGTTGTTTTCTATTTGAATGTCCTTTAAAATGTATTTTATTTCTGTGATGGCAAAGCTGAATTTTCAGCATCATCACTCCAGTCTTCAGTGTCACAAGATCCTTCAGAAATCATTCTAATATGCTGATTTGTTGCTCAATAAACATTTCTTATTATTATCAATGTTGAAAAGTTGTGCTTCTTATCTTGTGAAAACCTTTTCTTAGGATTCTTTTATGACTAGAAAGATGATTTTGATTTGAATTTTTATTATAACAGTATAAAACTACTGTCACTTTAGATTTTAAATTCCATTTCAAAGATTTATAATAACTGAGCACAAACTGTTGAACTGTAGTGATTTGTTTTTTTCTCAATAAGCAGTACACTTAAGTGTGTTGTGTTTAAAAGTTTTATTCATTCCTTCATTCTGTCTGCATTATTTTAATCCATTACTTGGGACCACAAGTTTTAACAGATATTCTCTTTATATTTTTCTTCAATAATTTATCTTATAAGCTAATTTCCAGAATAGATACCACTTGTTTTAGTGGTCAGAAAATTAAATTTGTTTTAGGACATAACTTCATTTTACAAACCCCTTTAGGAGTGCTATGCACTGGTGGTATTATGTGTAAGTATTAGCAGTCTCACTTTCTCACAATGATCTAAACTTTAAAAGCTCTACCAGTTAATCAGAAATGTCTACCAGCGTACATAGCCACCTCAAACAAAACATTAAAAAAATCAAAATATACATACAGAATTTGTAAATCACCATAGTATGCTATGTGAAGAACATAACGAATGTCTTGAATATAATAAAATTGGAAATTATTGAAATATCCAGACCCACACCTATTTCCTTTTGATGGATTAAAAAACTGTGTGCTTGCATATGTGTATCAGTGTGTTTTTCATCTAATCACTTTGCATCAATCTTGATGCTATTTTGTCCCCTTAATGAAAAGGAACAGGGTTTCCCAAAAAAAACACAGGAGAATAAAAATATCCTCGCAAGCATGATTTTGTAAATTTGGTCTTCGCGCTGTCAATCGCTGAAATTTAGATACCACTTTGCATTTATTAAAGTTTAATTTGGGATTTATTTTGATGTGTCGTGTCTTGTCGAGTGTTGTGTTGTGTGATGTGCGTACACAAATCATTATCATCTAAATGAGACTAATCCTGCCCTTCCTGTGTGCTGCTCAGAGCAGAGCACAGAAGAACTTTTTCTCCCTGAACGGGTTTTCTGAAGTGGGCACAGGGGTGATGAGAGGGTCCTCACATGCATGGGCATCACAGTAGGCCATCAAGTCCGCCGCTGCCTTAGACACCTAAGAATCCAGACAGATTGTCAGTGCTGAAATGAAAAGCACTCAAATAACTATTGCGTCTAAGAAAGCTGAAAGTCTTTGTCTTAAACTGCAGTCGAATAGAGTTTAAAAAACCCCCGAATAGATGCTTTCCTCAGGTTATTAATTACAGTAATTTAAGACAATTGTTTTACATTACAAGTTTTCTGAAATGTTATGTTCAAATATGCAAGTAAGGCATTATTTAATTAAATATGCACTAATTTGCATACATTTCTAGAAGAGAACTCTGGACAAAAATTCTTGTTTCATACATAAGAGAGTTTTACAAAGGGGACTCCATAAATCAGAAAAAGGTACCAAAAGCCAGAAAAAAACAACGTTATAGAAATCAGGTGAATGAACAAACTCTCTTGTAAAAACCTCCAAAAGTTTTATGTATGCAGTTGCTACTGAAGCGGAGATTTCTGCGCATGAGAAAAAGTCATTTTGAGAAAACAGCTTTGCAGTTCAAATCTACACACACAAATAAATAAAGCATAATAAAATGAACACTTAAATAGGTATTTTGAATGTTTTCTAAAATGAAGTTATGGATACAAAATAGCCCAAAATGTCAAACCAGCGCCTGAAAAAACACTGGTTTTGCCTGTAATGTCTTGCCTTACACACAGCGCCTTCCCATCTTGGCTAAAACAGCATTTTAATTAAATAGAACATTGTACGAGTGAAATGCAAGGTTGAGGTCAATGCTTAAAGACTGTTGAATGCTTCAAATTGTACTTGTAGGACAGACTTTACCGAGGGAATTGTAGAATTAGGTCAAACCTATTAACCTGATTCCAGATCTTTGATCACATCTGATACAAATTAGTCTGCTACGTACGGGCTGGCATAATAAGACGTTTTTATAGGCAGGCAGGATTACCACTGATCTGATTCCTGTTTGCCACATTTTCTGAATATTTTGCATGGCAACCCTCACCTTGATTCGACAAAAACTGGCTTCAATTTTCAGCTGTTCCACCAGCTTCCTGGCCTGACCGACGCTCATGGTGCTGTTCACAGGGGTGTCTCCTTTCATCCTGCCACACACACACACACACACAAAATTACTCAGATGTCAATGGAAAATTTACAAAAATGAATCTTCTCATCTTAATTAACAAGTTCATAATCCTAATCGAGCCAATAAAAGTATATTTGTCCTCTCTTAAATGTAGAAAATCAAGGTTGTTCTCGCAGTGATGCAACAGAAGAACCATTTTGGGTTCTCCAAAGAACCTTCCAGTGAAGAGTTCTTGAAATAACCATTACTTCTTACACTCTTAAAAATAAAGGTTTCAAAAGAGAGTTTTCATAGCAATGCCATAGAAGAACCATTTTGGTTCTAGAAGAACCTTGCAGTGAAAAGAACCAATGTGAAGAACATTTTAAAAATCTAAAGAACCCTTTTCCACTATCAAGAACCTTTTGTGGAATGGAAAGGTTCCATGGATGTTAAAGGATCTTATGGAATCACAGATGCAAATAAAAAACCTGAAGAATAGTGTAATGGAGCAAGTGATTGCTACCACTATTAATATAGAGAATTAGGGGATAAATTATGTACAGATTCTGAGGTGACACTATGCAATAAGGTCCTTTTAGTTAATGCTTTAACTAAACAACACAGTTGTTACAGTATTTATTAATCCTTCTTAACATTATTTCATAAAAATACAATTGTTAGCTAATGTTAGCTCAGGTCCATTAAATAATATTAACAGATACAACTTTTGATCTTAGTAAATGTTGAAATGAACATTAATTAAGATTAATAAATACCTTAGAAGCATTTTTCATTATAGTGTTAGTATATCTAATGTTAACAAATGAAACCTTATCATAAAAGGCTACCGATTCTGTATACAGTGCACAGTCTCTAATGGAAGCATCTTCCTGTGGTCCAGGACTCTCATACCCTCTGCTTTACTTCCTGTCTTTCCTCCATCGGTATCATTTACTACTCCTAAAAGCTGCTGCCCTAGAAAACCAAAACCTCACCTTGGATTGCAATGATCTGATAGCAACACAATTCATCATCCTGAAACCCTGCATTTCCAGGTGATGATCATTGGAATCTTTCTATAAACAGATTTAGAGCTATTCACAATAATATAAATATATATATATATATATATTATAGGCTATATATATATATCTACCTAAAATGGTCTATGAGTAGCATTAATGATTTTGAATAGGATTTTAGCAGTGTATTGGAGCATGCCGGCCCCATTTTGCACATAGGATGTGCTTGCAGGGATTCAATCACCTCATGGAGTATACCATATTATCCTGAGCAAAAGCACAGAAAAAAACAGCCGTTTTGAATGTAATCTGGTTCAATGTAAACATTTAGGCATCTATAGATGAAGAAATCACGTGGTGCAGACAGCAAAAAAACTAGGCCAGATACAGAAATGACAATCACAGCTGCTCAAATAGGTAACATAAGACCCTTAAATATGAAAATATGATATAGGAAGAAAAAAAAAATGCAATGCATTTCAGTTAATCAAATGAAATGAAAGCAATACATCTAAAAGGATGCATACAAGAAAATAGGAGTGAATGGAGATCAAGAAGCATAAAAAAGAGCATAGTTCTGTATTTGTCTATTTTTTACCCTCTTTTCCATTTCACTCTATTTCTTACCCTTGCTGTATTCCTCTTGTGGTGATATCTCTCCCTCCTCTTCTTTCTTATTCCTTCTCTCTCTCTATCTGTCACTGTTGTTGCTTTCAGTGCAGCCGGACCGCACCCTCATAGACAGTGTGGATGCTACCCAGTTCTGTACAGTCCAGTGCACTGCAATTCTGCTACAATGAACACCAGTCTCTTGGTACATACATAAAACTCCCCTCTGCAGTGAGTGGAATGTGCCAACCGGAGGGAGGGGGGCCCTATTGGGATTGATTTATTCTGTGGGCTGGCTCATACCATCTTTCCAGCAGCATGGGGTGGATGAAGGGGGAGGGAAATGTATTGATGTAAAGCAGTGTATTTAAAACTATAATCCCACAAAATGGATTTATATTGTCAAAAATGAATATGAAACATTTGATAGCGAGGAACACTTCTTGTGTTTTTTTTCCAGGTGATGCTGCTGAAGCTTCTGAATATTAGTGAGCCTTCCCTCTCACTGCTCTGTTACCATGGGAACTGCTGCAGTCTCAGCCTCTTTGTCTTGTACTGAGGCACCATTTTGACTCAGTGGTCTCTCCCACCTTGGTTAAGATCTTAAACCCCCCACATCTTTACATCACTCCATCCTCCCGCTGCATTCATTCTTATGTTACAGTCACTTTGTTGCAAATCTGCCCCCTAGTTTCCTCCTGAGAAATGAAAATACTGTTATCTGAAACATTTGATGCGTAAAGAAAGAATAAAGGGTTGTTAATGGTGCTCAGCTACATTAAATTGAATGTGTTTTTGATTTTTGGTTCAGTACCTTGAATATGTCCTAGATGATAAAAAGACTAAATGTGATGTGTTGTATTTATGTTGGCCTTATACATTTTGAAAAATGTTTATACCATTTTCAACAAACGTGAAATTGAATTAATCATATGTCAAATGGTGTAACCAAGTAAAAAGACTAAAACACTTTCCCTGTAACCTTTACTACTACTACTACTACTATTATTATTAGGCTATTATTATTATTATTATTATTATTACATAAAACATATTTTTTTACTCATGAATATACATTTTCTTAGGGTTGCTCCATAAACAAAACATACCTCTTCATAAAACAAAAATATGTGGTTTTAGACAATTTAATTTTATTTAATTTTTACTTTATTTGAAAAAAATTGTTATGTCATCGTTATTATTTTTTAGATATAGATAGATTATTTGCTCTAACCTTTGTGTATTCTGCGAAGTTGAAGAAGATACTTTGCATCAATTATTCTACAGTTGGTTAAACCTCTTTGGGAGAATTGAGTCGTTATCTGTCTCCTTTAATACAAATGTAATTTTAACTTTTCGAAGAAAGAACTTCTCGCAGTGGTCATGCTATTGTATCTTATATTTTTGTTTTATGTTATTGTATTCCAGTGTGGTGATGTTTCGTTTCTTGCAACAAAGAAAGATGGAATATTTGCTAAAAATCTAAGGAATTTCAAAAATCCATATAAATAAAAAATAATTATCTTCAACAATTCGTTTGAATTAACAACAACATATTTTAAAGTGCAGACACGCAAACGCATCGCACAGCTTGTACCTCTTCTGTTGCCGTAACTTACGAGTTCCTGTCACACCAGCAGAGGCGCCACTGAGATAAACAGATGGATGTTTTTCTCTGATCTATAGATAGTAAGTGACAAACATTCGTTTCAGTTTTTGGATTTAATATGACTTAGAGATCAATTGCTCCTGAAATGCATAAATTATGCGTCACTCTAGCACATAACAGAAGAAAGAAAAAGGGGAAGGAAAGGAAAGGAAAGGGGTCAGTCCACTGGAGTTGTTCATCAGTGTATTCTGAAGCAGATATATTTATTTGTCTATGGCGTATTGTCATATTAAAGAAGGTGCGTGTGCGGTTTATATTTCAATATAATGTACTTAACTGATAAAGACATCAGTGTAAGATAAAAACTGCGGAAGGGAGACGGAGGCACTTAACATCCAGTTCAAAGAGACTAAAAATGAGTTTTAAAGGTACAATTGTATGTAAAGGACAAGTTGAAATGATAGTGCACATCATCTAATACTGGTGTTTATTCTTTCCTATTTTACTGCGTTGTTGTCGTTTTGCTTTAATTCGTGTCAAACTATCAAATGTACAAAAATACATTATGCTGCATTAGTTATTATAGTTTCTGGTTCACAGAGGACGATATATATATATATATATATATATATAGCTTGTATATATAATCTGTACTTACATTAAGCTGTACTTAAAAGTATATAAGAATATATGAGTATAAAAATGTGTGTAAACATTTAAAAAAACTATAATGCAGTACAATTTAGTATTCTGAGATGTGATGGATTAGTTGTCATGTCTTCATCCTAAAAAAGTGTAAATGTGCTAATTAATGTTTACTGTGGTTATTATTGTAATTACTTTGCAATTATAATATAATTAATGTGTCTGAATTTGTTCTCTCAGTTTTTTTTAGAGCACTCTGTGACTTCATCGACAATAACAGGAGAAAGCTGGAAAAGCAAATTTATACCATCAGATAAAAAACTGGTTTGTCATGTCTGTAGTCACAGAGCGAGGTCTAAAGACAACTAGATCCAAATGTGACTTTGGTCAAATTTGTGTCATGAGCTTTTAACCCCCTGTATTTTCAAACCATTTATTCTGACTATAGATAACAAGGTTTATTAGATGTAGTGATGCAGACTGGACATATTACTGGATAGCGTGTGAGGTGGTTTGCATGAGTAAAGAGGGAAAGACCCCTTTGCCTGCAGTGGGGGGGCTGACGGGCAGACAGCGTGACAGCGAAGGATTGCCCACTATGGGCGCAGCAATGGGGCCATTGCTGCTTTGGCTCCAGGATGTGGCAGCGGTGACCCTTCTAAGAGCTCGCAGGACGCTTCTAAGGGCCGCCATCCTGTTCTGTGTCCTGGTGCTCCTTCTGTGGGTCTCCATCTTCCTGTATGGAAGCTTCTACTATTCCTACATGCCCAGTGTCAGCTACTCCACACCAGTGCACTTCTACTACAGGTACAGACACATCAGGGCTGATTGAGAACATTCTTGTCTTGTTTTTACAATGGCCTGTTTGCGCACAACTGAGTTCTTAATTAGTTTGGTCCAATGCACAAATACTGTTGGAGTTCGCATTGCATTGTGCTTGATTCCTCTCCCCTCTGTTTCATCTCTTACAGGACAGATTGTGATGCTTCAGATTCAGTTCTCTGTTCTTTCCCCATGGCTAACATCTCACTTTTGAAGAATGGAAGAGACCAGGTAGGTAATTACACAATTACACAAATTATAGGCATGTTTTACAGGTTCCTCCAAAATTAGCTAATTATACATGCAGTGAATATCCTTTAAAGCTTTGCTGTAAACATTATCTAACAAGCCCATTAATGATGCACAAGAAAATGATAATACTTGTGTATTTTATAACTAATGTATGCAGGTTGAGTATAAAAATGGATTTTTGGTCGTATTTAAAGCTAGTTTTGTAAATATCCTTGACTCTTTCTGGTAGGTGATGATGTCTGGTCAGGCCTACAGGATCTCTCTGGAGCTGGAAATGCCTGAATCTCCTGTTAATGAACAGCTTGGCATGTTCATGGTCAAAATGTCTTGCTATACCACTCATGGGACGGTCGTTCAGTCAGTGGCCCGCTCAGTGAGTGCATGCAACTCCTGCAAAATTCATTGTTGTTTATGTTGTTTTGGTTGTTAAGACAAGCTAATATATTATATTAATATATTATATTATATTATTTTATAATATAATATTTAAACATTTTAATTTTAATTTTGTTAAAACTATAATCTGATTAAGTTCTGGTAAGTGATAAAAGTGAATTTAGGCATCACAATAATAAAAAAATGGATATTCATTTTGAGATTTTCTAAAGATTTAACATTTAACAGCATTATTCAGTTATTTGTGTTTTTATATTATTTGTGTACTTTAAGTGAGCTTTAGATGATGGCAAAATATAAAAATAGGGAAAATGTGCATGCACAATTAAATATCCTATACACTACAGTTCAAAATTAGCTCTTATTCATTTATTTATTGAAGAGGAAGAAGAAAAAATTATTTTATTAAGCAAGGTCTCATTAAATTAATTAAAAGTGTCAGTAAAGGCTTTATTGTTATTAAAATTTCTTATTTCAAATAAATGCTGTTCTTTTGAGCTCTCTATTAATCAAGGAATCCTGAAAAAAATATAAAGCAGATGAAATTTTTTGTTTGTTTTGAGTGTTGATAATAGTAAGAAACATTTCTTGAGCATCCAAGCAGCATATTATTGATTAAGGATCATATTATAAGGATCATGTGACACTGAAGACTGGACTAATGATGGACAAATACTGTTGTTTTGATTAAATAAATGCAGCCTTGGAGAGCTGTACAAAAATCCCAAACTTTTATTTTGGTTTAATTTTGCTTTATTTTGGTTTTAGATGCACTTAACTGCTAGTGTGGAATGTGGACCTACATCCAACCTTTTATATTACAATACCTGTCAGTACATGGCCGTTGACCTCATATTTAGTTGTTCCATATTTGTTGTTTTTCCTCATCAGACGATGCTGCACTACCGCTCTAATCTGCTGCATACCATGAACACGCTGCTCTTCTCACCCCTCCTGCTCACAGGTGTGACTGAGCAAAAGCAGCTCATCGAGGTGGAGCTCTACCCAGATTTCAAATCAGACCTTGTAAGCTTGTAAAATGTGAACAAGCCTGACAGAATTGTGCCATTGACATTTTTCAGACTATTCATGCCAAGTGTACATATCTTAATCTAAAATTTGTATTACGAAATCTTGCATTGTATTGATCTGTCCTTCACAGTACCAGCCTGCTGTTGGTGCTGTGATCGAGATTCAGTCCCGCAGAGTCCAGATTTATTCTGCCCAGCTCAGAATCCATGCCTACTTCACTGGCATTAGGTATTTGCCATGGTTTGGTTTATCAATTTATTTGACTATACATGTTCCTTGAAGTGATGCAGCTCAAGATTTTCCCCATGACCACCCTATAACATTTGACCCTTTTGCTACAGATACCTCCTGTATAATTTCCCTGTGATGTCTGCAATCGTTGGGGTGGCGAGTAACTTCACCTTCCTCAGTGTCATTGTGCTCTTCAGTTACCTGCAGTTCATCTGGGGAGGGCTCTATCCCCCCGAGCAGGTCAGAGTGAAGGTAAGACCATCTGTCTGCCTAATCTATTTAACCTTCACACTGTCGCACTTCCACTGGATTCATTCCAGAAGTCTGTTTACATACATAGGTGATGATGGGAGACTCGACACGACTTCAGCAGAGGAGGGAAGAAGCACGTAAACGTATGCACTCATCTGCCAGCACTCCTAGTAAGAACACATAACTGCACACACATGATCATGTCAACCAAACAGATCAGTCAATAATATGCAATTCTTCTACTGTCTCTCAGTCATGACATATGCAAGAGATAGCAGTGAAGCAGCAAGTCCACCAAAACAAACAGTTCGAAACAAAGGCGAGTAAGAGCATGCAACAAAAAGGAAATGTGATAAAAGTGATGCAGTAGATCTCTGTAGCAATTCTATGCACATTAGTGCAATAAATGCAGTGATCATGTCAGTGAAGAATCATGCAATCATGTTTGTTTATGCAGGTGAGTTGGACACTCCTACTGCGATTGGGACAGAGGACCTGAATCACCTGCAAGAGGATGAAGCTGGTAAAAATATAAACTTAAAACATAAGATGAATAAAATGAGAACACTTTGGGGTCTGTAAAAGTTTTTGAAAAGGCTTTGATGTTCACTATGACTGCACTTATTTGATCAAAAATACAGTAAAATAGTAATTGTGAAATATATATTATTGTAAAAACATTTATTGTAATAGTATTGTGTATTTTAAACTGTAATTTATTCCTGTGATGGCAAAGCTGAATTTTCAGCATCCACGAGTATTCAGTGTCACATGATCCTTCGGAAATCATTCTAAAATGTTGATTTCGTAATATCAATTATGAAAACAATTGTGCTTCGTAATTTTGTGCTACTTTTTTTTAGGATTCTTTGATGAATAGAAAGTTCAAAAGAAGAGCGTTTATTTGAAATGGTAATCTTTTGTATCATTATAAATGTATTTCAATTTTGTTCAATTTAATGTATCCTTGCTGAATAAAGGTATTAATTTCTTTCCAAAAAACACAAAAAATCCAGACCCCAAATGGTAATCCAAAATTCTGTCATGAAGCTCTAGATGGCGCAGTCCAATAGGGCTAACTCAATCTGACATAACGACATCATCATATGACACAGCTGATTGGTTCTTTTTGTATCAGCAGCCATGAGCTCGCTACTCAACATTCAAATACTTGGCTAGTGCTTGCCATAGCAGTTGCGCCATGCTTCAGAAACCCTCTACCTTCCCCAGCTCCACCTGCATAGATCCGCTATGGGGTGATTCATGTATGTTATAAATGGGGTTTTCATATATATATATATATGTGTATATATATATATATATATATATATATATATATATATATATATATATATATATAAAATACATGTGCAGCAGCAGTATTTCTTACATGCTCACAGCAGCAGCAGTGTAGCAGATCTATTTCACCAAGATCAAACACATTAACATTGTCATGTACATTACCATGCCAAACCCTCCGAGAGTTGTCATGATAGAAATATGGTTTACAGACCAAGTCAATTCACTGGTTAATATTTCCTTCAACAGCTCAGGACTCCTCTACAGATGACGCTCCCATTTTCCTTGAGGCTCCTCATATTGCAGAGACCCATTTGAGCGAGGAGGACCCAGATCATGAGCAGAGGCCAGCAGGAATGGGAAATGGGACTCAAGATGAAGAAACTGCTCAACTGCAGTCCTCAGACACCAGCCTTAGACAAAGGCATGGACCCTGGATGAGGCTCTGAGCTCCAAACTCTGGAGAAACCACAAACTCACATGCATTCTGTTACATTAGAGCACATATGTGACTCATAGCTAGCATATTCAAGACATTCCTTTTGCAATGCATTTTTCAACAAAAAAAATTTTCAGATGCATTTGGAAACCAGTTTACCTCGTGGAGCTGATGTGAATCTAAAGAGAATTTCCTGCTCTGCTGCTATTGTTCTCCTTTAGCTGATTACTTACTATAGGACTTAAAAGTCACCTTTAGAGTCCTGTCATGCTTTAACCTGTCGTTACTGAGGTCTGTGGTTCTGTTACAATATCAGTTTTGCATGTAAAGTGTAACTACTGTAAGTGTGTTCAATGTTTTAGCACTTCCATTTTATTAATTTCCCTTGCATTCCTCTGCGTTGTGATGTTCTCACAAAAATCATCTGTGAGTGCACGTGAGTTTCTCACATATATATGTATATATATATATATATAAACTGTGAGTTTCATCAATTTCAGTTATTTTACAGCAGAAAATGCAAAACATATTTTGTTAAAGAGAAGCATGTTACATATTATAAAAAAAATAAATAGAGGACACTGAAGTATAATTTATTTGGGAAACATACTAAAATATTTGTATTATTACTGTTACTATATAAAATAATATTCCAACACTACATGGAATATTAATCCTACTGTGGAAGTATATGGTGTTTTTATTTTTATATTTATTTTATTTAATTAAATTCATGCATATTTGTCTGCTTTAACCAAAGATTTACTGGTATATTTTCTTTAATCTTTTGCATAGAGATTGTGAGCAAATCAGTCAATGTTCGTATTTGCCGTCTACTTCATATGTTCATTTGTTTTTTGGTTTAATAAATTAGACATGAAGGCAATAGCTTATCCATCGTCTCGTCTCGGCAGTCACTCTTTTACTGTCCAACACTAGGAGGCAACAGTGCAGTGCTGTGCAAACACTCCACTGGGTATTCGAAGAAGAATGTGGCGCAGCTGCATTTGAGGCAGATTATTCTCACACAAAGCACTGGCAAGAAAGGATCTCTTCCGATCTTGCAAGCCTACAAAGTGTTTATCTTATTTTCTCTCTATTTCGTTTTATTTAAAAAAACAGGAAAACGACGATTGGAAGTCCTATATTTTAAATTTAAAGTAGCGTTAAAGCCTTCGTAAAAGATGGCGACAGCGGACGACTCGCGCTACTATAATGGTAAGTTCGAGCCGTTAGCAAAAGCGCTCACCTCCATTTAAATTGTCTGACATGAATAGGGTTTAGTTAAGACTATTCACAATCTTATTGCTTCTCAAAGACCGTTTTCTATCTCTGTGTGGTCTGTCAGCGTGTAACTTTACTCTATAATTTACAAAGTAACATCTAAGTTAGCCAGCTAGCTTTTGTTTTTGTGGGTGCGTGATGTGTTTTCGTTGTTAGCTGTTAGTTCAGACAAACGGTGAACGCATTATGTAAACTGATTTTGCCGAATTTCATGTTATATTTTGTGAAAGGTTGTGAAAAGAATATTGAGCAGGGTGAACTGACCACATGGTGGTAATGTGTGTTGAGGTCATGTTGAACTGCTGTAATATCGGCCAACCTTAAGCTATAATATCGAGATCTACATACGAATAATAAAACCTCAGAGGAGCCTTATGGAAAATTGCATAGTTTTGTAGTTCATCTCCTCCCTTTTTTTTTTTCTTTTTTATCTGGTTAATACTGTAAAGATCGACGTACGAAATGGTAGTCGGGAAAGGAAGTTATTTTTGAAATGGATCAGTTTATTGAAGCTTTGAAAAAAAATAACAAAAACTAATATATTCAGAGATTTTTCGCGTGTCAAATAGAGCTTTATAGGGTTAAAGTCATGCTAAACAAGATAGTTGAGCAACATTTTTGTATACATGAAGTCAACTCCTAAAGAAACTGGTTTCAGACGTACCTTCAAGTAACAACATGTATAGCAATTTAATCTATTTAAAGCAAACATTTAGTGACTGAAAGGTTTACTTCTCATTGGAAATTAGTCATAAGTTTGAAGAAAAAAAAAAAAAAAGACAATCTCTTTTGGGCGTAGGTAATGTGTAATATAGTTAGAAATTGTTGATTTCAGCAACTAAATTTAAGTTTTAGCCAATATCCAAGCAGTGCCCCATTAGCACTTCTTTGAAGTATTATGTCGCTTGTATTTGTTAAACACCTGTTTTCACACCTCTGACTCTTTCATCTTCCGTCTTTCAGAGCATGATGACCGTGTTGGTGGACCAAAGCATCGTAACCGTAAAGGCAGAGGCCCTTTCAGAGCCCCCCTGTACAGTGATCAGATTTCTCGACCGAGGCATCGAGGTGGTCACGGTGGTGGTGGAGGAGGCCCTGGTCCTCGGGCCAGACTTCAGGATGATGATGGAGATGTGACCATGGCAGAAGGTCCTCAAGACAGTGGCGCCCAGCGCAGATTGTAAGCACTTTGGGGCATAATTATACTTATTTTCTTATATAATCATTGAGGTTCAGCAATTAAGATTTTATGCTTGTTTTCAGCAATCCTTATGGCCGGCCACAGAATCGGCGCGAGAATCGCAAAGGTGGACGTGGTGGTGGTGGCGGCGGCGGCGGCGGCGGTGGAGGTGGAAATGACGGTAGAGGTGGCAATCGATATGGAGCCGGAGGTGGTGGAGGTGGCGGTGGTCCTGATGGAAGCCGCAAGAACTGGTTTAAAATGACTGTTAGTACATTAGACGTTAATAGCACATGAGTTAAGCAGTTATTAATGTATTAGGCTTTAATTTAAAGTACATTCTTGACCTTGTTGGCATATTACATTGTGATTGTCTTTGTGTCTTGTCACAGATTCCTTTCGGGAAGAAATATGACAAAGATTGGCTTTTGTCTTCGCTTCAGAGTGTCTGTTCCATGCCATTCCATGCTGTTCATGTATGTCTACACTCTAATGCATTTCCTCAGCATGAATATAAAAAAGCACCAATATGTCACATTGCTAAATCTCTTCCGACTTGTCTTTTTTGGTCACAGTATCACACTGATGGCAACAAGGCCCAGTTTTATATTGAAGACTCCACAACTGCTAACGCTTTGTTTAAAGTGTCACGGAAAATAACGGACAAAGATGGATATAAGGTAATACACATATGCAATGCATCATAAACATTGAAAGATGGCAGAAATGGCATGTAGCCATCATTCTAATTGAGTTTTCCTAAAGTAATAACCACAAAAAATACAGTAATCTGTTTATGTGCATATTTTTCTAAGAATTTCTAGTTTAACCAGAGTGTAATTTGGTGTCAATCTGTTGGATGGATAGGTGACTGTTATTATGAACAGCTGCCCACCACCTGCTTTGATTCACACTGATCTGAAGGCCGCAGATTTGGAGCATTTGAAGGTAAGGAATTGTTACTTGCAGCAGCCTTTAAGAGGATGTTTTCATTCATTTCATTTCTGGATAATAACTGACTGTCTTCTGCAGCAATGCATGGCTAAACGTTTTGATGGGTCACAGCAGGCTCTGGATCTGAACAACATCAGAGTCGATCCAGGTTGGACTTTCATGCAGTCATCTTTCTCCAAACAAAAACACTTATTCGTTTCGTCTTATTGTAGGCTGTAGCTCAAATGTTTGTTGTTCTTTTCTGGCAGATTTGGTTTCTCAAAATATTGAGGTCACTTTGAATCGGAGGAACTCCATGTTGGCGGTTATCAAAATAATCGAGGAGAACATTCCTGAGGTACATTTACGTTTTTCTTGCATGATTGCCTGAAAATGTACATTTCTTCCAAAAAGCTTAGCAGGCATATACGCTGCCTTGTAAAAGTTTTGGGTCGGTAAGACCCAAGTTAGTATTTTATTTTAATGTTTTTTTTAATATAAAAATAAAAGTTAATAATTTTATTCAGCATTAAATTAATCAACAGTGACAGTAAAAACAAATAAATGCTGTTCTTTTGAACTTTGTCAAAGAATCCTGAAAAAAAAAATGTATCATGGTTTCCACAAACATATTAAGCAGCACAACTGTTTGCGTAATGTTTCTCGAGCAGCAAATCAGCATATTAGAATGATTTTTGAAAGATCATGCGACACTGAAGATTGGATTAATGGCTGCTGAAAATTCTGTTTTGTGATTACAGGAATAAATTATGTTTTAAAATATTTTACAGTAGAAAACAGATATTTTAAATTGCAATAATATTCACAATATTACTGTTTTTACTGTATTTTTGATCAATTAAATGCAGTCTTGGTGAGCATAAGAGTCTCTTCTGTTGAAAACATTAAAAATCTTAACATTAGTGTTAGTGTACATTAATGTTGAACGTTTTTCTTTTTCCTTTCACAGCTGATTTGTCTGAACCTAAGCAACAACCGGTTGTACAGGCTGGATGACTTGGTGGATATTGTCAACAAAGTTCCCAATTTGAAGATTCTCAATCTGTCACATAATGAGGTATGATTACACTCTCTGACACCTATAGATTTACTGTTTCCTCTAGGCTCATCAGTCACGTGTCATTGTATTGTCTTGTAGCTGAAGACAGAGAGAGAGCTTGATAAACTGAAGGGTCTGAAGCTGGCGGAGCTCTCGTTGGAAGGAAATCCGTTATGTGGACACTACAAGAACCAGGCCGACTATGTCAGGTTAGTCTTCTCTGCCATTTTTTGCCAGAAAAATACTATACACAAGTACACAAATATCAAGCGCAGTACTTCGAAACATGCGCTCTTACGTTACTTGGCAAGCCTATATGCTCTTAAAGCTATAGATATTAACCTGATTGATTTTCCGTAATCTACTAGAATGCAATGCATACATGCGTTGCGTTATGAATTGCAGTGTGTTCAACAACACACAAACTCATGCTCACACAGAAGCGCCTGCGTTCACGTACTTGCGTAGAGTATGTTTCAGGCCTGAAACAGAATAGTTGTGCGTGTTGGAGCGCATATGCACATGAATGCATGCATATGCAAAGCCGTACCCCTTGTAGTTCAGTAAAAAAAACAAAAACTGAGTGGGGATGTTAATGGCTCTATAACTGGTGTGTAAAATACACCTAGAAAACATGGCAATCATTAGAAGGAGAAATGTATTGTGTGCTGAATATTTCAGATTTGTGAGTTGAGGTCCACTTTGAATTTGAATTTTTTTTGAGAGAAACATTAAACCCTGGCAGGAGAGAGTCTGACGTAACATTTGTAAGGACATTTTTGGTAGAAAGCGTCCCTAATTATTACACGTGAAAGCAGTGTGTTATTTCTTAATTGTCCCAATCACTGCAGGTTATTCTAAAGAAGAAAAAGAATCCACTAGTCACAGTGTCTCTATGTGTGGTTTAAATGATAAAGTAATTGTCATTCAAGCCTGTCTGTAATATGCAGGTGTATTATATGCATTAACCAGTGAGCTCTTGATTATTTTCCACTAGTTCAGTCATCAGGCATGTGATAATAATTACTTTCGAGTTCCAGTGGCAATCCAGTAAGGAGCATAAGTTTGTCAACACCTCTGGTTCTTTATGGTTTCCACACTTGCGTTGCTTCATTCTTGCTTTTTTTTTTTTTTTCCCGAGCCTTTTTTCTGTCCCCTCACTGTTGGCCCTGTAGTTTTTTGCACAGAACACAGAGATTGGCTTTTCTAAAACATTTTAGCATATTGTAAATCTCATTAGCTCATACTTCAGTACTTGAAGTCAGTTTAAGCAGCTGCTTCTGCATGTGACCTCCCAGAATGCTGACGAATAAGTTGGCATACAAGGACAGAACAACCATTGGAGATGATGCTCTATTAAGTACTTTTGTGCTCCACCTGTCTAAAATGCTGGCACCCTCCTCCCTCCACCCGCCCTGCACATGTCTTACACCTGATGTACTGCTGATGCTGTGTGGCCAGTGAGAGGCTGGTTAGTCAACGACGGGTAAGATCCCACCTTTTGATTCTGGGACAACCTAAGGCAGGCACAGCCGCAAAACTGGCCACAGCCAACGTCTTGGAGATGAAGAAGACCATTCAAGGAAGAAGATGAGTTGTTTGTGAGGAGATGCCACTGGTGGAGAAGGAGAGGGGAGGTTTTTAAGAGAAACCTTGAGCCAAGCACTGCTCAGAAAAATGAGCTTTTATTCATGGTGCAAAACAAATAATGAGAGCAGAGGCAATTTTCTCTCTCTCCGTTTCTGTATTGAAACCAAGGTGGAGGATAGTTGGTCAGATTGACCATTTTCATGATCCTCGTCCTAGAGCACTTTGGAGAAAAAACATCTGATCATCAAAGTTCAGCAAAGACAAAACATTGGGAGAAAATACTGGAGGAGGATCACAGGAAACCAGTTTTTAAATATTCATTTCAATATCAAATAGGCTACAAATGAGACTAAATAAGAAATAGAAACGTAAGGTGTCTGGGCTCAAATAAAGCTTCAATTAATAGTTTGAATAAATACCCTGCTGTTCTTAAATTTAATAGTAGGGTCCAAATGAAGTAGGGCAAATAACCCATACACTTTTATAGCACTCATTTATTTTAATCATATTATGATCTGTGCAGAGGCTCAGGGTTCAACATTTGTGCTCTTACGGGTTTTTTAATTTCTGACCCTGATTTTATTGATTCACACTCTTTTGGTGTAGTTTCTCCCTGTATAGCAGTTCTTTTACTGTCTCCTCTGTGGTTCATCCATAAGTGTCCATAAGTGTTTTTTCCTCGTGTGTGGCTAATTTTACTCACAATTAGGTCTATTAAAAATAATAAATGTTTTTTTTTTGCCCTAAACTATTAAAGCATCCAGTGAATAGTTTACACTTAAAGTTTTAACAACTCAATATGCCAACATTTGTCGATCTGTATGTTAGTGCCTGAAAAAAAAAAAAGTTTTGACAGGAAGAACCACCAGTATGTCAGATCTCGAACAAAGTACCTCAAACTCTCCCCTTTCCACTGAGTACACTTCCTAAATGTGCTAAAAACAAAATACTGACCGACCGACTGATTGATTGATGGTGTGAATGTTCACCAAACTCTACCCCTCACAACACCCCACTGCCCCCATCCTTTGCCAGCCTGCGTGTGTCTGTTTCGGCCTGTAGGGGGCACCGGTGGTGAGTATTGTGGATGGGTAAGTACTGTGCCGGGGGTGGGAGGGAGTTGGAACAGGGCTGTGATTGGCCAATTGGTGCCATGGCTCAAATGCCCACGTTTTTCATTCACGCAAGTACAAAAAAAACCCACTTGATCAAGTATTCAGCAAACCTTCACTGTTTGTTCAAATGAAATGAATGGTGTTTGTTTAAACTGTCACAGTACTGTTCAAATGATTGGGGTCAGTAAGATAAGATGATTATTTAAGAAATGAATATTCAGAAAGGCTCATTAAATTGAGTGATACAGTTATAATATTAGAAAAAAAATATTTAAATAAATGGTGTTCTTCTGAATTTTCTATTCATCAAAAAATCCTGGTATAAATGTTTCCACAAACATTAAGTAGCACAACTGTTTTCAACATTGATGGTAATGAGAAATGTTTCATGAGCACCAAATCAGCATATTAGAATGATATCTAAAGATTCATGTGACACTGAAGACCAAAGTAATGATACTGAAAATTCAGCTTTGTCATCAAAGGAACAGTTTACCTTTTATTCAAATAGAAGTTATTGTTCTACAACTGTAACATTTCACTATTACTATTTTTATTGTATTTTTGATTAAATAAATGCAGCCCTGGTGAGTATATTAATAAAATCCTGCCGACCCCAAACTTTTGAACTGTGATGTGTAAAATGTGTAAATCCACAGTTTATCTCAAGCCTGATGGATAATTGTCTGTAAGTAAATATTTCTCTGATTGAATCACTTTTTACCTATTTGTCCCGTATTTAAGATGGCCCGATTTAAGTTTTTGAGTTTGTGTTGGACCGTGTGCAGTCTTTGCTAACGTTGTCTCTCTTGTTGTGTCTTTGTGATTGTTGGACAGTGCCGTTCGGGAACGATTCCCCAAGCTGCTCAAACTGGTAGGAAATCCACAGTGTTTATCTGTTGGTGTAACATTATTAGCTTGCGAACATACAATTGTGGTAACCATAAGACGTGAATGTGTAGTCACATTCGCTCTTTGGCTTAATTGTATATTAGACGCGTTGTTTATTGTTTAAACAACAGGATGGACATGTCCTTCCGCCTCCCATTGGTTTTGATTTAGAAGTTGCTCCTGCGACTCTTCCCCCCTGCAAGGTTTGGTCAATTTTCATACTTTCTTCACTGAGATGCCTGTGATTGGCTTTCATTCTTAACCTCGGTTTTACTTCAAACACAGGCTAGCTACTTCTGCTCTGAAGAAATCAAGAACATCATCCTTTGCTTCCTGCAACAGTACGTATTCTTTGATCTTTATACAGCACACCAGCAGTAAAACTAAAACGTTCAGATCATGTTCACGTATCTGTCTCACCCTCCAGGTATTACAGCATATATGACTCAGGAGACAGACAGCCCCTGTTAGACGCCTACCATGACGGGGCAGCTTTCTCCCTCAGCATTCCTTTCACCCTGCAAAACGCTTCAAAGTACAGTGTACCTTCTCTCTCCTATATATCATCTAACCAACCACTATTGACTTGTTCTGAACAGTACAATCTGATCTTTCTTCCACATGGTCTGCAAACATTTACCTTGTTTTTCTCAATCTTTTTGTCTCCAGAAGTAGTTTAGGGGAGTATCAGAAAGACAGTCGCAATATCAGGCGTATGAAAGACGACCCCAGTAAGTAATTATTAAATAATCTACATCAGGTTTCTGTCCTCTTCTAACTTCAACATCAAGGTGTGACCATATTTCAGTGAAGTTTTGTGTTTGGGCTAGGGATGTTCATTTTAACCGGTTAACTGACCGTAAGAATTTTGACCGATTATTACAGTCAGTTAAACGGTTTAAAAAGTCATTTATTATCATTTATTTTTCAATTATTTATCAAAATATTTTAAAAGGTTTGCTGCATGGTTAAAATACGCTACGTGTATAAAAAATTGCGGTTTTAGAGAGAAAAAAAACAAGTCGCGTATAAGTCGCATTTGATTATTTTATTAAGAAATAGGCCTAATGCAGACGCGAAATGTTTACAAACATAGCTCGGCTATTTTAGTTCCCCTCACTCCACAACAAATCCTTTCAATTTAACAGTATTTAGAAAAGAACAAGAATTTAAAATATAAGAAGCTATAGCTATATAAACGACAAGCCAAAACGAATTCTTTAAGGCTAAAACAAAACTGAAACCAATGTTGGGTCTCTCATTCGACAAAATCAAATGTTTCCATATTCGCGATGTATTTGAATGCCAAAATATAATTTATTATGTAGCCTACTTCACTGGCATTCCAATATCCACGTAAAACTAAATGTTTTGCATAACATCACGGCGGTATGGTGATAATGCTTAACAGCACAGATTTTAAACTGAGTAGTGTGTTGTTGTTGTTTTTTCCATATGTTTGACTGACTGTATTTTATTATGAAAATGAACAGGCTGCATTATTGTCAAGGTATTAAAGCTTAACTGTGCACGCGCATGTGGCGCCAGCACAATCACTTGAATTTTTTCCTTCTAACAGTGGGAAACGACTACTCCTTTTAGTCATAAAGATAATCGGAATTGTAAACATTTTTGCTTTTATTTGTGTACATTCACAACACAAACAAATCTTTGTGCTTTTGTAAAATAGGCCTAAAGAAAAATAGGATGCTGATGCATAAAAATTAACCAAAACCTCTGCATACTGATTGATGTTTTTTCTTTCGTTTTTCTTAATTTATTATTTAAGTAAAGATATATTTCTCGTATAGGCCTATTTATTCGTTATATATGTTTTTCTCTGCTCGCAGAAGCGCTGTAGGTGCGTAATGTGATATGATGTGACCATGTGAATCCTCATGTTCTGTTGTTTGCTGCTTTTTGCGCGTGTAAAATGAATCCCCGGAAAACAAATGTTATAGTATTTTTAACGGGTCACAGACACTTATCCTTTCTAATTGAATTCAATTCTAATTTGAAATAATCTTGTCGGTTAATAATCGGTTAATGAGCGTCGGCTGTCAATTAGGAGAAATTACCTAAATGAACATCCCTAGTTTGGGCAAAAAACCCAAGCAGATTTCTGTTGCTCAAATTTGAGTGAGCAACTTGAACACAAGTGAAACCTGCATAGGGAACTTCTTGTCCTCACACAAAACTCTCGATTGCGCAAAATTTCACAACAGTAATAAATGTGGCCACACCTTTAGTATTCAATTTTATCCTGAATTGTGTGATGAGTTGTGCCATTTCCTTTCAGCTACACGGTTTCGTTTGATTAAGCACACACGATTAAACGTGGTGGCTTTCCTGAACGAACTTCCCAAAACTCAACATGACATCGCCTCCTTGATCGTAGATGTCAACACCTACACAGTGAGTCAAACTTGCGGTTTTCTTGTTGCATGGTTCACATTCAGATTTGCGGTTCTAATTGCGTCTGTTTTTTTTTGCAGGCTACATTGTTGGCATTTACAGTCAGTGGAGTTTTCAAAGAGAGTGAGTTCCAGCTAAAATCATTGAGTCAGTCGTTTAAAGTCCGAAGTTTTCGTATGCGTTTTTTTTTTTTTTTCGCATACGTCATCCTTTCCTCTCAAAATGCTTGCTACGGATGCTAAAAATGCAGAAAATCGAACCCTATCCAATTTTTTTTTTTTTATGACGGATGAAAGTTTCAGAGGTAGTGTGTAAACGTGATTGACACAGTGTGAGGTCGTATATATTTTTTGACGTGCGAAAATTTTGGACTCTGATCTTAGTGTTTTGTGACTTGCAACATTTTCTCTTTTTTTTTAAATTAATTTATTTTTTAAGCAGATGGCAAATCGCGAGACTCATTCAGAGCCTTCTCCCGGGTGTTCATTGCTGTTCCTGCTGGAAATGCTGGGTAAGATCTCGCATATAAAAATTTATTTGGCCTCATGTGCCATTGGTCATATCATAACATATTTTCAACTCTTCAGTCTGTGCATTGTGAATGATGAGCTCTTTGTTCGAAATGCCACTACGGAGGAAATTCGACGTGCGTTTGTTGCCCCAGCCCCCACGCCGTCCAGCAGCCCTGTGCCCACTCTGTCCGCCCCACAACAAGAAATGCTTGCTGCCTTCTCCCTAAAGTCTGGCATGAACCTAGAATGGTCTCAGAAGTAAGGACTGCAATACATGTTCATTATTGCTTTGGCTAGATAATTGTTCTGTTTCTAGAATCATATAAAGATGGATAGCTTGTCAAGGTCAGAACTTTGTTATTTCAGGTGCCTACAAGACAACGATTGGGATTTTGACAGGGCTGCTCAGATCTTCACCGGCCTTAAGGTACACCAGTGGTTCATAGGAACAAATACTCATGTGTCCTGCATTTATCTTATGAATGTCTTTTGTCCTTTCTTTTTTTTAAACAGGCACAAGGAAAGATCCCAGATGTCGCGTTCGTCAAATAAAAAGCTGTTGTTGGAGGTTTTACGGAATCCCTAAACCGCAAGGGGTCTTCCTGATTCTTCCCACCTAAAATAAATTCTTTAGTTATTTTTTCCTTTTATTTTTTTGGGTCTTTTTGTCCTCTAAAGAAAAAGGTTCTCAACAATTTAATTTCTTTACAATGGAAATTCAAGTTTACAGAGCAAAAATAAGATAGGAAAAAAATAACTCAGGAAGGCACTAAAACCATTTTCCCCCACTATGTGAATCTTTTTTTTTTTTATTATTATTATTTTGTGAATATTTTTTTTTCTTCCCAACTTTGCGGTTCAAGGTTTCCGTTAGTTTTAACTGTCGTTATGTCCAATATGGGACAGATATGATAAATAAAGTACTTGTTTATTGCTTGTGTTTTGTAAAATAAATATTAACCATGATCTTATGTACTAGACTGAAAGAGTGAGTTGTATTTTACTGTGAATTATAGATGAGACTGAAAATGATAAAACTGTTCAGTACAGTGTGTCTACCAAAAAATTAGGGCTGTGTATCACCAAAAAAGTCGTTACAGAGGCCACGATACGATATGTATCACGATACAGGACTGCACTGAATTTCACCTCAGAAAAATTTAGTAAAACAGCTGTAGGGCCTTTGCTAACTATTAGCAGAACAGGCACTTGATCTCTGCATTATGAGCCTCCATAACTGTACCACAGTACAATACAGGTAATGGCATATGTTTCATGCTTACATTGTGCACTCCCCACCAGGTACAATATTCTGATTGTTTGCATCTTGTTTTTAAGCCCATAAATAATAATGTACTCGTTCCAATAAATTTATTTTGTACTGATTCTAAAATATTAAAATCATCTTAAAATTGCTGGCAGGTTATCACTGTACAAATCAACACACTCTCGATAAGTTAAAAAAAAAAAAAATTAGAAGAGTTCTAAACTAATGCGCTGTCTCCACGTTTAGTCACTAGAGCACGCTGCGCGTGCGCAAAGACATTCTTTTTAGCGCTGCCCCACAATTTTATCCATAAAATAATTTAATTGCTGTAGAGCTACAGGTGCATCTCAAAAAATTAGAATGTCGTGGAAAAGTTCATTTATTTCAGTAATTCAACTCAAATTGTGAAACACGTGTATTAAATAAATTCAATGCACACAGACTGAAGTAGTTTAAGTCTTTGGTTCTTTTAATTGTGATGATTTTGGCTCACATTTAATAAAAACCCTCTCCACAAAATCTCAACCATCAGAATATGGTGACATGCCAATCAGCTAATCAACTCAAAACACCTGCAAAGGTTTCCTGAGCCTTCAAAATGGTCTCTCAGTTTGGTTCACTAGGCTACACAATCATGGGGAAGACTGCTGATCTGACAGTTGTCCAGAAGACAATCATTGACACCCTTCACAAGGAGGGTAAGCCACAAACATTCATTGCCAAAGAAGCTGGCTGTTCACAGAGTGCTGTATCCACGCATGTTAACAGAAAGTTGAGTGGAAGGAAAAAGTGTGGAAGAAAAAGATGTACAACCAACCGAGAGAACCACAGCCTTATGAGGATTGTCAAGCAAAATCGATTCAAAAATTTGGGTGAACTTCACAAGGAATGGACTGAGGCTGGGGTCAAGGCATCAAGAGCCACCACACACAGACGTGTCAAGGAATTTGGCTACAGTTGTTGTATTCCTTGTTCCTTGTTAAGCCACTCCTGAACCACAGACAACGTCAGAGGCGTCTTACCTGGGCAAAGGAGAAGAAGAACTGGACTGTTGCCCAGTGGTCCAAAGTCCTCTTTTCAGATGAGAGCAAGTTTTGTATTTCATTTGGAAACCAAGGTCCTAGAGTCTGGAGGAAGGGTGGAGAAGCTCATAGCCCAAGTTGCTTGAAGTCCAGTGTTAAGTTTCCACAGTCTGTGATGATTTGGGGTGCAATGTTATCTGCTGGTGTTGGTCCATTGTGTTTTTTGAAAACCAAAGTCACTGCACCCATTTAGAAATTTTGGAGCACTTCATGCTTCCTTCTGCTGACCAGCTTTTTAAAGATGCTGATTTCATTTTCCAGCAGGATTTGGCACCTGCCCACACTGCCAAAAGCACCAAAAGTTGGTTAAATGACCATGGTGTTGGTGTGCTTGACTGGCCAGCAAACTCACCAGACCTGAACCCCATAGAGAATCTATGGGGTATTGTCAAGAGGAAAATGAGAAACAAGAGACCAAAAAATGCAGATGAGCTGAAGGCCACTGTCAAAGAAACCTGGGCTTCCATACCACCTCAGCAGTGCCACAAACTGATCACCTCCATGCCATGCTGAATTGAGGCAGTAATTAAAGCAAAAGGAGCCCCTAACAAGTATTGAGTACATATACAGTAAATGAACATACTTTCCAGAAGGCCAACAATTCACTAAAAATGTTTTTTTTTTTTATTGGTCTTATGAAGTATTCTAATTTGTTGAGATAGTGAATTGGTGGGTTTTTGTTAAATGTGAGCCAAAATCATCACAATTAAAAGAACCAAAGACTTAAACTACTTCAGTCTGTGTGCATTGAATTAATTTAATACACGAGTTTCACAATTTGAGTTGAGTTACTAAAAGAAATTAACTTTTCCACGACATTCTAATTTATTGAGATGCACCTGTACATTATGCTCTATTCATTATTGTTTTAGAAACCTTGCACTTTTCTACAGCATTTTAAAAACATGCCACAATATCGATACAGGACCAGCTGTATCGATTTTTGTATGGTCAAATCTCTGTGACGATACATCGTCGTATTGATGTAACGAACACACTACAAAAAAGCTGAATGTGCCATCATACTTGCATCATAGGGGTAACCGTATTATAATGCCTGTAATGCTTCAAAAATCACAACAAATTGGATGCAGTCATGAGGAAAATGTTTATTGCTGCTTGGGTAACCACTATACAGTAGGTTACACACATAACCATCAGAAACTGAGATGTGTGCGTTATACAGTCAAACTTGTGCGTTTTTTTCCAAACACAATAGGAAGCAATGAATCATTGCTTCAATTAAACAAGTTAGTTCCTCATAGGGGTTTCCCCACAGAATATGCAATAGTGTTATTCATTGTTGGGAATTTCCATTACACTCTTTTTGGAATGATAATTGGGCAATAGGTGTCCATGACAAAAGGGTGACGGATTGTACAGTGTAAACTGGTTACACAGTAACTTAAATCTCACTGAGAAAGTTTGGGGCTAAGCTGCAGGTCAGGCCTGTCCCATCAGGCTCCACATTGAGCTTCTTGACCACTCCATCTTCAACCAGCATGGCATACCTGCACATACACAAAACCAGGATCAGAAGAGGCAATTGAGGAGAAGTGAAACTGTCAGTTCCACATGAAAATGAAAGTTTGACTAAATTATACACTTGTTTGACTAGCTATCATCTTCACATTCTGTGGAGAAGAATTAAAAAAAAAAAAAGGAATAAAAAATGCAAAATAAAGTGGATACCAATCATGACTGAGGGACAGTCATCTCACCTCTGAGACCTAACATTTCCAAGCACCTGGATCAAGTGATCATTGTTCAGGAAGAGATCCACAGCCTGTATAGAGAAAAACAAAGATGTTTATATTATCTATATATGTCAGACAGGGACTGCATTAAGTTTAATAACATTTAATCCTGTGATATTTCCTGATTTCAATGCATAAAGGTGCTTCAAAAGCAAGAGTCACCTTTGTGAACGCTCCTGTGGGATCAGCCAGCATCCGCACCTATAATAAATCAACCATATAAAGACTCAATAGATAATTCCAGTCCGTCTGTCTTTCTAAATCCTTCGCGAGGCGAATTAGACAGCATTTTAGTAAAAACCAGGTTAATTAAGGTCGGAGAGTTTTCCCACCTTGCCGTCTGCTCCGTTCTCTTTTCCCCAGGCGGCCATGACAAACACATCATTAACAGATATGCATGCGATCTCATTCACACCTCTGGTCTTCAAATCCTCAGCCATCTGTATGAACCCTGGGAGATGAGTCTGAGAGAACACAAGAGGATAAAGACAAACAAGACACTGTCAACATAGATAAGACTAACTTATGTTGCATTTCTTATATAGGGGTCTACAGACTTTTTAAGGGACTGCTTGAGTGTTGCAGTTTAGGTCTGGCCATTAATAAAATGTGTATAGTACTATATGCGTTTAAAAGAATGATTGATGTACTGAGCCATTTAATGCGGTACTGAGAATGATTTAGCTGAACATTTAGCTTTGGTTGAGGTTAACAATTTTTTTTTTTTCCCACAAAAATGTTGGTACCTTTGAACATCCAGGTGTGAATGCTCCTGGCACACCAAAAAGCACTCCTTTCTTGCCCTTGAAAAGTTCAGCCATTGAGATGCTGTTCCCCGGGTCTCCCTCGTGCACCTGTACATTTGGAAGATGTTGACCAACCTGAAGAAAATTAAAAACAGCAGCATGAATAACGCAGCATACAACTGCTCAAACAGTTTCATTTCTTAATCCATTATTTATTAGTAAGTCAATTCATTGCCACAGAAACACAAACACAAGAGCTCTGATGACAGCAGCTGTTCCAGTAAACTGTCCAATTTCAGAGATCAAAAAACACCTGACTGAATGATTCCTGTGATCGTAAAAAGCTTATGATTTAAAGACTTGTGCCTTAATGCTTGAGAACTCATGGCTCATTCTCAAGCACCTTTATTAACTTATTTTAACTTATTAAATTTTATATAACAAAATATATTTCAAATATTCTAATTCTTCAACAAATGTTGTTCATTGACCTTAGTGTCAAACCAAATATTATATTATTTTAATATGGATTTTTATAAACCTGCTACTAAAATTTGAGACAGTTTGGAGGAATTGTGCGATTTTTGCAATTCTTTTGCAATAAACATTAAAAATTATTCTCATTTTAATGGTAAAAGACTGTAAAAACAATGCTAAACCTGTTAATTGGTTAACAGCAAGTTTCCTTCCTGTATACAGTATCATGAAAAAAAGGGCATTTACAGTTCTTGGAAGTGAAATAAAATATGTCACCTTATTTATGTCACATGTACCTGATGAACTTTGATTCATCATGTGGCTTTCTCTTTACCCCACGTGTTTTTATGGTGGTTGCCAGTAAAGGAGCATAAAACATTTTAGCATTTAGGGTTAGGATTAGTGGTATATTAACATCAAATGAATTAATTAAATATACATTTCTTACTGTACATTAAATTTGAATCCATAAATATGAAAGTGTTGTTACCATATTTTTTACGGCAAGGTTCTGGTAACTGCAGCTGCTGCTATTACAGTGAAATTCACAGATGTATTTATTTAACAGTGTAGATAAAATGTATGAAATTATATAAGTTTGATTGTTTGGGACTAAATGATGATTTGTAGTAACCTCATAAACTCTTAATTTACCATAAACCAAAAAATGATTGATAATTTTTAACAATAACTTCAATGATTGATTAACTCCACAATTCAGTGAGTCAGTGGAATGAGATTATTTACTTGTTTTGTATTTTAGATTATGTACAGGGCTACTTATTTATAACCTATAGCCTATGGGCTAATGTAAAATAGTATTTATTTTTTGTCAGCTTTAGTCATGCATAATTCCCATAACTACTAATTCTCAAAGTAATTAGTATGTTAGACTGCGGCGGTATTAAAAATTGTGTTTGCTAATGTATGCGTCTGCTGTTTGAATTTTGTTATGTTTTCTTGATAATGTTGTTGTTGGATGAATTTTAAGTGCAATAAATCAGTTGCATTTCTTCTTAGTTTTTTGTTTGCTTCTTAGCATATTAGTTCAATATCGAACAAAGAATCGATAACATTTGACAAGTGCGCAGTTACGGTGTTGCCATATATTCGCAAACCCCGCCCCCTTTTCAAGTGTCCAGTTGCGCTTCAGGCCTACAAGGAAATAGTTTATTTGTATCACTAATGCTTTAACTGATCGCCCACACCATATTTGAATAAGTATCGGGAAAAGAAAATCGCAAAATCACGGACACACCACTGAAAAACCCCCCGCGCTTGTGTTACGAAATGCGCGTAATAAACTAGACACTCATGGCCGCCACAGTATTCTAGAAGCATCTAATGCGTTTATTTTAGGCACCGAGCGGCGAAAATAGTGCCAAGGTCATGTGCAATGCCAACGCCAGTCCTGTGTCTGGATGTCCTGCTGCAGTTCTTACCTGGATCGGCATGCTGGCGTTGCGAGTGGAGTGCAGCAGTCTGATGCAAAGGGAGGCACGGACGCCTTTCTGTAGGAGTGTAGTGGAAATCATGGGTTTATATAGCAGCAGCAGCAGCAGCTCAGCAGCGACTGCGGGAACACAGCACTCATCCAGCCTCACAGTCACGCCTCCCGCCCCCCCACTGAAGGATTCTCATCAAAGCAGCCTCTTACCTGCCGCTAATTAACTTTATTACACTAATAAAGTTAATATACTGGTATTAGAACAGTAATTAACTGTTAATGCGAAACCAAAAATTACTCCACCCTCACTGTCTGTTCAGCTGAATTAGGTCGTTTTCTCTTGCCCTTGTTGTAGACGACAGCATTTTTTTTTCTTCAGTATTCTGTAAAACGGGTGAAAAGGTACATTTCTGTTAGTTTTTAAACATTCTATCAGACAAAAAATGTTTAAGAGTTAGTTGTGATTTAATTATGTCTTAGTAACAGGTAAGATTTAGGTGAGATTTACAGTTTTGCCATTGGGTCATTCTTCAATTGGGGTGGCAGATATAAAAAAATAAATAAATTAAAAAAAAAGTAAAAAAGAGTTTTTTTTTTGTTTTTTTTTATAAAATATATTGCTATGCATTTAAAATTAGTTTAATATGCTATATCCATTAAAATAATGAAAGCTTAAGAACATTTAGATTTTTAAACAATTTCAATCAAACACTTTTTTGAAGTAACAAAAAAAAAACATTATATTGCAAGTTACTATAGGCTCTGTGGTGTTACCAGAAAAGACAGTAACACCACAGACAAATCAGCCTAAATACAGACTTTTCTCAAATGGAGGCTGCCATCATGATGATTTCAAGATCAGGGGACATTTTGGAAATATTAATAAGTATGTATTTATCAAAATTTTGATTAAAATATGTCAGATCTGCAAGTTCTCAACATAACACCACAGACACTAATAAGGTGCGATACATGAAATTGTCAGAAACTTTAACTTTAAGAAAATTAATAAGAGAGAATGTACTCCCCGTGCACCTCTCAGATCAACCAATATTTACACACAGGAAGTAGTCCAAATACAATTCTCCCTTTTCTTAAAGGGGCTACATCCATTGTTGTAACACCACAGACATGAAGTTGGGGGACACAACTTTTTTCTTAAATGTAACAAAATATATATACTGTATATATTTTTATAAACAATTTAATAAAATTGTACGTTAAATAAAATCGACATACACAATATAACCACTTTATTAGTTATTTTTAATAAAGTATTTTTAATAAAGTATTTATTTTAGTATTTTTACTCTAAGGCGGGAACATCCATATTTTGTTAAAAATGCAATCTCTAAAACTCAATTAAATATGTATTTTAAAACAAAAAATGTAACTATTAACAGTGCACAAATTGTGTTTACCCTACAGAATACAAACATATTATGATTTATTGGTATTTAAAGTGTATTTCAACTGTTGTAAAGTAGAGGGCCACCACTTGCCACCACAAATGAAGCCTTAAAATCAAGGTCAAATTAAACTACAATGTGCTTTTTAAAAAGAGAGCTAATGCTGATATTTATATAGGCTAAATGTGAATGTATTATTTTCAATTATAAGTTGTTTACTGTTTAAAACAAAATTATAGTAACAGACAATGAAAATGAAAGGGCGTTTAATTTGTCCTTGAAGAGTTTAGTTCCTGGAAAAATGATGGTGTAATTGCGACAAATGGGTTTTTTTCTTTGTGTTTTGAGTTATGCAATTATAAAAGGGAAATTTTAACAGCAAGGATGACGCACAACCTTGAGACACATTTTTTTTAATGATACAATATCTCACCTACAAACTGAATATTACAAATATTGACAGACAGAGTAAAGTTTTCATGAAATATGTCTGCAGGGCTGTAGCGAGTAGGGTATCTGCACTCAGATCAAGGGGAGATAACTATCATTTTTAAATGCAACTTTTAATTAGAGAGCATAGACCAATACACAGTCAAAGAGCCCAGAATTTGAAATTGTTAGCAATGGACACCAGTGATATTTATGGAGGGAAATGACTCATTAAATGAAGTATTCGTCTAAATCAGAGAGATTAATGTATTACTGTTTTGACATCTTTAAGACACTATGAGCTACAATTAATCATGGTGGGAATAATTATACAGACTTATTTCTACCAATTATTTTTGACATCATGGAGAACACTCAGTTAGGAAATATGCCCAATATGGGGCAAGTTATAAAACAAAATTATTTCTGTAGCCAAATAATATTTCAGAATATATCATGGGAATATTTATAATTATTTATTTTTTATCTGGTCTTCTGTAAGATTTTTTGTATTTAGCTGTTTAACAATTTACCGGTCCTGAAAGACCTTTTAATTTCCTGAGGATCACCAGAAAAAAAACAATAATAATAATAATTTAAAAAAAGACATCATCCTTATACAATATTGTATTACTGGCTGAATGATAGAATATGATTAACATGAATCAAAATGTGTTTCAAGACTATTTTTTTCATTAACAATTTATACTATTTAAACATACACAAGAACGTCAGTGCTAGAAAGCATTATAAATGATTACTTGTTGACTCAGAATCAATCTTATCTACAGCATTGGCTCATATGCAGTCAATTATACGAATTAAATCATTAAATTAAAATTAAATCGTTTTTTTGCATCAACTTGCCCAACTAAACAATAGGCCTAAAATGTATAGCCTATGTTTACCGGCCTCGCGGTGGCGCTGTATCCCGGCCGGTCGTATTCTCGCGTGCGGCGTTATACAAAACGTAACCACGCGGGGGCAGTAGCACGCACACATATATAATGCAGGTGGCACAATGATCGAGAGTGATGTTTCTAATGCTGACCAGTTTGCACTACTTCTCCGTCTGACTTACTTAAAGATAAGTGATAGTTTTATCTGTGTAATAGTACTAAATGAGTCTATAAAATCGCGAAATGTACATAAATATACCTGAAAGGCCAGCCATATCCAGCTTTGCCTACAACATGAAAACAATGGAATGGACCAGACACTTACTATAAATGTTCAGTCACTATTATGCCTGTTAAATAAGCCTAAATATGGACAATTTGTGTTGAACCACATGAAAAAACAGACAGGATCATGACAAAACGACATAGAAATCCAATGACAAGTGATGACGCGTGTTAATTTATTACAAAACACATTGACACTGACAATATTTTAAAATACCTCTATTTTCCTGTGGTGTTTTAGTGTTTGCTTTCTCTTCACAGTGATTCAATATGAACAAAGTGTTGAAATAGTTACTACTGCAGAACCACTGAGCTTTACAAAAAGGAAAGCAAAAAAAGCACAGACATTTACAATCATTTGACTTCAACCCACACAAATACCAGAACAATAATATTAATAAACATCCGCAAATTGAGTAAAAAATAGATTTTAATCTTTTAAATACAACATTTTGGAATACAAATATTGATTTGTTCTTTACTGTAGTTCTTATTATTACTATTGACTGTTATCACTAGTGTTACTGTTGAGGTTTGATTTACAGTATATCAATATACAGAAAAAATGTGAAAAGAAACATTTTGGTAAATTCTGGTATTGCTCATTTACATAAATATACACAGACACACAAAAAACACCTAGCCATGAATTTAATTTATCTCTCAATCATATGTTATGTTCTAAGTCTGACAGACAAAATGGCTTTATATAATGCTTACCATTATGAAAACACTACTGTAATATCATCGTTATATTAGAGTTATTATTGACACAAACATTGACATATTTTACAGCTGTCTTTGAATGGACCCACTCATTCATGGCTATGTACACAGTCCATGACATCCCAATAACCACTTAGGAGAGACATTAACTTCCTGTGTATAAAATAAAAAAATAAAAATAAACATACTGAAAAAAGCATTCTTCAGTTTTGATAAATGCATATAGATTGAATTGAAAAAATTAAACCGAGTTTATCGAAATATCCCAAAATTCCCTTAACAGCCAAACGGGCATAATTTTACGAAAAAAGAGAGAAAGTTTTGCAGTTTAGTGCCTATAATCTGCAATTCTATTTTGAGCGAAAATGAACACAGGAATATAACGTCCACTGGCTTTCATATGTCTTAAAGTTAGTACTTTAATCACAAAAAGATAAATCTAAAAAACAATTCAATACAAAACAGACATTTCATAACAATCTCCCAAATGAATTGCTTTATTTCAATACCAAACCTGAGGCCAAGCTTCATAGTCTATATGGAAAAACCAAAACCTAAACTCATGCCATGAGCACAAAATGAGCAACAGAAACTCGTATGAATCACAACACGTCCCCTCAGTATCCTGGACTAAAAAAAACCTAATGTTGAGCTGAAAATATTATAAATATCAACCTTGGAAGATTCTTTCCCTCTGCAGCGAACCCCTTTTAGAGCGCGCATACAATCATTGCCGCGAACAGTATACAGTGAAAATCACCCTGAAGATGTGGCGTCACCTCCGAGCTCTAACTCTGTACAACAGTGGTTTTCATTTTTAGTACTTAAATTGGTAAAGAGGCCAAAATGGCAACTGGCTTTTCTTCCTCCTGTTTTCACACGTGTAGAATAAATAAAAGGTAGAGGAGTTGTAGCACTCTGAACGGTGTATGATTGCATATAATACCAGACGAGCGTCTGCAAAACAAACAACTATGAGGAGATCACGCAAACACATCCTAAAACAACCAAACGAAGAGTCTCGAAGCGAAGGCTTGGGATCAGCCCAAATCGTGAGGCTTTCCAATTTGCATTTAATGTTGCTCTGCACCACAGAGGCTTTCAGTTTGAATATCACAGAATGAACCTGCGACTGTCCGGCTGCGTCCGTGCACAAATGAAAGATTACAATACAGAATATGATCTTTCTTCTGAACGACTAAAAATCGTCTTTCCAAACTAATTACTCACAAGCAGGCCAGTGTCATCTGAAGAATCGAGGACGATATCAGAGGGTCCCACGCCGTCTGAAAAACTATTACAGCAAAAATCAAACTACAGTAGTGTCCTACAGGAGGAAAAAACTCCCCGTTTACCCTGATTTTGACGCACTGTTGATTCAGTTCAGCATTTATAGTACCTATAATCTCCCATTCACATAATCCATATTTATTTTTTTTAAACAACTGGCTAATATACAAAGGACGGCATGGATTATTAAAATTTACTACAATCAAAAAATCTGACTTTGCTATGCGCCTACACCTCTACTAAATTTCGTTTAGAAGCAGAACGTGGCATGGCAGCCTCTTGTTTTTAAAAACGGCTGACAACAAATGAGTTATGAAATCTTTCATATTGCTTTACATAATATGTTGTTGCAGTATATCTGCAGTACCAGTAAACTGAAATATGTTTGTCTTGAGCTGTATTTCCTCCTGTACATCTTCACCTAGGTGTTGCATATTCCACAAAAAGCTAGCGGGACAAAGTTAAATAGCACTTGTAGTATGGCGAGTGCATTATAAAAGACGTTATTAACTTTACACAAGTGCCTTTTTTGCACTGGTTTAAGGAGAAAAAGAAAGCTTACTCTGTTATAACTGTAGTGATAGTTTGTTTAGATGGCCTACCATTGTTAAAGAAGGAGATATCGCTGAATCGCGTGATTCAGGGAAGAGTTCATATTGCTGCAGTCTCAGTAGGCGCCCTTGGCACGTGAATTTCTCTGAGTTTACAGTAATGGTTAGCTCCTAGAAACACTTATCAGGATGGCCGTGAAGTGACAGAATGAATTACACGGTTTCTCTAACACTGATATAAATATTAAGTGTATCTAACCCTAGTCTGTGTTGACGTTGTACCCATTGAAATCAAGTGAAGGAGGAGCATTGGATGTGAAAGATCAGTACCGGCGGACAGCTACACAAAGCGTCTTCTTCATATTGAACCCCAAAAAGTGTTTTCTTTTGGCTTTTGTAGCCCTTGCGCACACGAAAAGACTCCGGGTCAACGATTTGCTCGTTTTCTTCATCCGTCATCCTTCGTCGTCGTCTCTTCTCTAGGGTGAGTCCATCATGGCCTCCAGCATCTCCAGGAAGAGTTTGTGCATAGGCACGCCGCCGCGGGTTTTGATGCTGTAGAAGGTGGTGAGGGCCCGGCCGGCAGTCTGCCTGAGGAGGGGCAGGGTGAGGAGGAGACGTCCTGCGCGCTGAGGGTCGTCAGGGCGTCGCTGGACCTCCAGCTCCAGCAGAGCCTGATGCAGCAGGTCCCGTAACTTCTGCACGGCCTCCATGTCCTCAATGTACACTGAGTCTGAAAGAGGAGAAGAAGATTAGACCCTTGTATCTAAACGGACCTGTTTACAACTGGTCACTTTATACATTTTCTCTGATCCGATCGTGAAAAGACCAAATGCTCTCCGAAATGCTGCGATCTTTCATCTTGAAATTAGCTGACGGTGAATAAAATGCTGCGCATATCAGTTGCTTTCATTGACGTGAACGTAAATTTGCATATAGCACGGGAATTGAAGATCTGATTTATATCCATTTTGCGGAGATACATTTATGTGGCCAAGTGTAAGTGGAACTGTTTTAACAAATTAGATATCCGATCAGAAAAAACGCATGAAGGGACCAAGTGTAAACAGGCCCAATAAAACCAATGCATTACTCTTGCAAAGTTGCTAATTTATGTGAAAGATCATAAGAATTTGCAAATAAAACAAACGATTTCATCTCAAGTATTCAGGAGAACAAAAACGTTACTTCTGAGAAAACAGGCACATAATAATTTTTTTTTAAATTTTAACTATTGAAGCCACTTTAATTGAAAATACTGAATTACATGTGGCTTAGAGAGTGCAGACAAAACCCTCTGATGAACTTCAAGTTGCAATTGCTTTATGTCTGGGATGATAGCGTGTCGGACCATTCTTCAAGCAAATTATTTAGTCATGTGAATTTATCCAGTAAATGTGTTTATGCGCAGACATTCTAACTTAAATAAAAACATTTATCCACCTCAAGTGAGCGAGATTTTTTATGTGCATTTAGGACATTTTTTGTATTTTTGCATTTCCACCCAGCTATTTTACGCATTATACCAAAATCTGCATAAAAGTATGTAGACGTAAACCTGTGAGAAAAAAAATAAAATTCACATTTGGTGACATGAACTGGCTTAAAGTGAACACATTTGACCAACAGACGACCTAAAACTTCACAGATTTACCTCATGGCTGAATTCAAAGAACACAGCTTCAGGATTGCAAGTAACTTTTTTTTTTCTTTTTTTATAATGTATTTTAAAATGTTACTCATTCCTGTGATGAAAAGCTGAATTGTCAGCAGCCATTACTGCAGTATTCAGTGTCACGTAATTCTTCTAATATGCTGATTTAGTGCTCAAGAAATATTTATTATTATTATCAATGTTGAAAACAGTACTGTCACTTTTGTTCAATTCACAGCATCCTTAAAATTTACCAGACCCCAAACGTTTTGAGAACGCTAGTGTAAATATTTACATTTTGAATGTATTATCCCTAGTCCGTGACATCCTGTTTGTTGTGATGCCCAAAGTAAATTCTGCATGCTCCTAGTCCAATGTGGCTGCAGCTTTATGAGGATTACTGCAAGGAACAGTTACAAATGCAGTTGTGTAACAACAATTCAAGAAATCCAAAACATATCAGTCTCTTTCTCTAATTAACGCTTGCCACGTGTGACGAAGGTCACTGCCCCATGAATAGTTGTGTTGGTGGGGGTTAATGTTTAGCATGTACACAGATATGTGAGGTGTAAGGAAGAGGTCTTGGGTGTGTTCAAGATTCAAAGCATGGGACTCCCAGTATTTGCATAACAAATACAGATTCTGTGGGCGAAGCAGATACGGGGGTTGAATTTAATATTTACAGTAATCAAAAGTTTCATAGGTTCTTCCGGGTGGGGGATGAATTCGTACAAGCAGACGGTGACAAGGCAGGTACGTTTACAACAGAAAACAGAATACGGTCTGGTCTCAATTACTGGCTGACTCAGTCGGGTCATGCAGGTTGTGATCAGAAGGTAACCGGTTGGTCAGGGAACAGAAATAGACTGCGGAATGAATGAGTCATTAATAGGAAAACCTTGACAGGAAGTGCACCTGAGTTGGTGAGCGCGATGGCCTTGAGCATGACGAACTCCTCACGGTCCAGCTGCAGGGCTCTGAAACGCCGAGCGAGCTGGCTGATGGCGGCGTTGAGTTCGGTCAGACCGGCCACACGAGACATCTCCTCATCCAGCACAAAGTCCTCAGCAAACACCACCTCGTCCTCACAGCCGAGAGAACGGTACGCCACCCCCAACACCAACACCTCCAGCCACACAGACTGCAGCACGGACATCTGGTCAGCCAATGACAGTGAGAGAAAGCCTGGATGAGGGAGAAAAAAAAAAAAAAAAAAGAGAGGTTCACGCCACACGTCCACTGGTGCAGAAGAAAACATGCTCAAAATACACAAACACAGATGGCTCGTCTTAAATGAATGCAAAAGGTTGGTCAAAAATCATATGGTTGACAAAGTATTGAAATATAACCCTAAAAGACCTGCCACAGTCTGTTATGTCAGTATTGTTAATAAAACATTTAAAAAAAAAGACATGAAAAAGAGAAAACCAGTTAACACGGTTTACTGAATAATTGATTTGAAAAAACTGAAGCTTAATTGAGACGGGCTACGTGATATTAATTAATACTGTTATAATGTTTTAATATTGTATTTTTATATTAATTAATTTATTAAATTTCATTCAATGTAGTAATATGTAACGATGCGAAACTCCAGCACTGTCGGTAGACTTCGAAATGTTTATGACAGATGTCACCATTTTTCATCACTCATTTGCATAATGTTGAAGATTTCTCAACTTTTTGACTCTGTCAGCACTGTTAATCCCACAATCCTCCCCTCCTACGGAGACTGAAAAGCATCTAGTGTATGTGGAGTGCAGAGAGCGGGATAAGAGTTGTTGTTGAGTACCTAGACACGGTGGACACTCACAATAGTGCTCTAAATTTGGAGGTCTTGAAAATAGCCAGAGACTGACAAAAGCGGTTGAAATCGCTCCTTCCAAGACTGAGCTCGGACAGCAATTAGGAGAAAAGTCTTCCACGCTCTGACTGGAGCTCTAACTCACCTGCTCCAGTTCGCTTCAATTATAATCTTTCTTTAGGCACCTGTTCTCTACAGACAGCTGTGATTGATCAGCACTTTCAGGCAGTGCAGAAATGTGAAAATATCAGTGACTAAAAAGCTGCTAACTGTTTTCTAGCTGGCTTTTTCATAGCCTCCTGAAATATTAGCCTGTTATTGGTACATTAGCATTTGATGTGCTTTCCTACCAACCACCAAGTATATTAGTGTAACTTGGCTAGTAAGTAACACTTCCCAGTAAAAAGTGTAAGTAGATAAACCATTTGCATAAGTAAACATAATGAATAACTTTTACCACAAATTAAAAGAGGATATTTCAAGAAGAGGATGTCTACTACTTTTTTGCACAGATTAAAAGCGGCCTTTGCCACTACATAAAGCAGAACATATAAACTCTATATGAATTCAGCAATATTTACTAGTTGTTTTTACAATATTTACAACATGGTGACCATTGATGCTCCCTGGTTTTCATGGTGCTTCGTAGAGAGTTAAAGTTTCAGAGCCACTGGAAGGTTTTTGCGATTGAGATAGCCTCCCTGATCAGTGCCCTGACTACTGAACTAAGGAGCTGATTGAGATCCACACTATGTTTTCAGGCAAACTGATATAAACCCCTTTGTGCCCTTAGTCAGCCAACCAAATAAGAGCTTACCAGATCGAGAAATTACTTTCTAGTTTCAAGTGCAATATGAATCAGACAGAGACAGGCAGAACTATGTGGTAGCTTAAGTTAAGTAACAGGAGTGAGTAACCGTTAGCTCGACACCAGAATAGCTTCACTGACACGGTCTCCTTGCCAACCGTCTTGCTGTTCCTCTTCTCGCTCTTACCAGGAATGTGCTTGGCCCAGCCGATGATGACAACTAGTTCCCGGTCGGCCAGGTCACAGAGAGTGGTGAGCGTGCGCTGGGCCGTGTCAGGCTGCAAGGGGTCTGGCATAGCAAACAGCTTTTCTGGCTCCGCCACCAGCAGATGAGAGACAATGATGCTGGATGAGCCTGAGAGAAACAAACTCAACATTACTCAGCTGAATAATCAAGTCATGTTCATGCAGCAGTAATTGCAGGCCATAAAATGAGTTTGTTTAAAATAAATAAATTAAATTACACATCAATTTTAAATTCTAAATAAATAAATATAGATTTTTTTTATTATATATTTTTTATTATTACCCTTCTCTCCTTCCTTCCTTAAAGGTATCGGCGCACTCTGGTACGTAGCATTCTCCACCTCTGGGCGTCTTTTATATTTCTGCCGTCCACCTCTGACTCGGTCCAGGCGGACACCTACACCAAACACAGAAAGAGGATTAGGATTTTGGCACTGCCTGTGGATCACACCGTACACTGAGGTACTTAGTTATCGTAAGAGAGAGGATTGGTTGTGCTGGCCAGGTGCCACCTTACCTTCTTTGAGCATGCCTACTTTGAGGCACTTGGTGAAGCGACACGCCTGACAAGCCTTCCTGCGGCGCTTGGTGATCTCACATTCATTGGAGGCAGGACAACTGTACTCAATATTACCTGTTGGATGGAGGTTAGGATGTCATACAAATGTTCAGAGTAGTTTAGCTCCCTGCTGCATACAAAAAAATTTACTTATTTATTATAAATATTGTTTTATTTGTAAACAATTAACAATAATTAATACAAAAAGCTATACTTTTATTGTATTATTTTATTAAAATATTTTATTTTACATGTGAACAACTAATCAGTAATGATACTCAGTTTTTAAAAACAAACAGCTCTTGCTTAATTTTGAGTGAGACATAACTCACAGTAAAGGCTTGTTGTTCAGCAACTACATTCAGTTCAGTGAAGGATTCTTTAGAATGATTCAAAATGATAACTTGTGAATCTTTCTGAGTAATTCATTAAAAGGAATCAGCTCAGAGGAGACATTTGTTTTCAAATCGGATTGTAGTTGTCATGCTATACGTTTATTTGTGCGCATCCAATAATTTGTGCACAACAGAAAAACATGTTTTCTTGGTATTATTTAAAGGTATGCAATTTTTAAATCTCCTCGCATTCAATTCTGGATAAATGTGGTTTGTTCTGTCAAGAGGCTGATGCAGCGGTGGCTCTTAGGGGACAGGAAACACTGATTCACACAACTAGCGGGCTTGGCTTGCTTACAAGTTATCTGTAACGACAAGTGAATCTGTTACACAGCATGATATGCTCACCCTGTATGGTTCTTTTGAAGAAAGCCTTACAGGCTTCACAGGAAGCCACTCCATAGTGGTAGCCAGACGCCACATCTCCACACACCAGGCACAGCCTTTTGGGAAGCGTGCTTAGCGCATACTTGCAGCGCCTCCTCCGCTACCGGTAGAGCCCTCCTCGGCTCCATCCGCACCCTCCTCCTTAAAATGGCAACGTAACGCAGGCGTGTAAGGGGGCGGGGAGTAGCGGCCAGTGCCTTCTCCTCTGGATCCCCCTCCTCCACTCTGAGAGGAGTCTGAGGACGCTCCTCCCGGGCTGGTCCTCCCACCGCCGCCGACACCACCGCCGCCTCCATCGGGACTGCTGGGTTCAGCCTTTATGTACAGGTCGGAGCGTCGCTCTCTGGAAGACATGATACCTGTGGAGGAAAAAGAGGGACCCTTTCAGTTTTTATTTCACCATAATCATCATCACCTTCAAGGTCAAGACTGGATGTTTCAACATCTGATTCACTTTCTAAATCCCGTTTTAAATCGAATACATATCTGGTATCCGACCATTTACAATACATTAAAATGAATGCATGGGAATAACTACTTGTGAATCCTGAGGGTTAATCAGCAGATTGAAGGCGAAGTCATGCATCTATAATGTCACAGAACAACCAGGGGCTTGAAGGAAAAATGCCAAGAAAAATTAACAAAAAATTAAAGGGGGAAAATGATAAAAAAATGTGTTTAATAAATGTAATAAAATATGATGTAGTTAGGCAATATCACACCAGAAACAGTGCTTTCCCCCCCAAATTTCAGCACAATTGCAAATGTGATGTTGATTTTATATGATAGTTCATCAAACAAGAAAATAATTTTAAGTGAGTTACATTTTAGACACAATATTGTCTGTTTTGAACAAATAGTTCTTCTAACTGAATTTGTTTATTACATTTAAAAATTCAACAAAACAAACACCTTTAATAAGGTTAGAGAACATGTGTCAAATGTGTATGTTTTGGCACCATATCAGCAACAATGACATTTTCTTATAAAGGAATCACTATACAAAAACATACAAGTAACCACAATAGTACTGATAAAAGTCATTTAGAATATTTCAATTTAATCAATGATATAAAATTCTTCCAGGAGAGGCCTTTTTAAAAATGTATTTTAATATATTTTCAGAGTAAAAATGTTGTCTAATATCATTTAAAACTGGACATTCTTTTAAAATATGTTTTACACTCAAACAATTCTGGCACAAGTCAAAAACTCAGTTTAGGTTTACATATCACCTCTTAATGGAAAAGATCATTTTTATTATTTATGAGGACTACTACTAAAAAAACGAATTCAATCCAAGCCTAGTGCATCTTGGCAGGTCACAATGCAAACACAATCGGTTTGTCTTAAGAGAATGTAAACAGGCGGAACAAAAAACCAAAAAAACAATGTATGCCTCAATATTGAATATGTGCAATAGGCCTTACAGTGTAAATGCAGCATGAGTCTCCATTAAACAAGAATTTTTAAGCAGCAATAAATTACAAATGATTTTCCCTGCAATAGTTTATTTTTCAGTAATCCTTGCTCTTCTTTCCATTCAGTTAACATGCAGGTGCATGCTGAGCAAGCAGACAGCATTCAATGAACAAGCACCTATATGTCCCCTCTTTTTCTTAAGCAGTGTTAGGATGTCTGTGAGCCGTTTCCTTTGTTTTTCCCCATTGAAACCTCCGAACAAACCAATTAATCAAAGTTCCCAGCAGTACCCAAGAGAGAGGACATTGTAAGAAAGTGCTTGACACGCTCACACAACAGCAGCTCTAATTGTTAATCTTAAAAATATCTTGAGATTTCGTTCTACTGGTAGTATCAGGTATGAATACATGGGTTCAGCATTAATAAATTACCTTGACGTATTGCTACAAGCTCTACACGCAACACATACAGCAATTCAAACTGAAGATATATTACAAGGGTTCTCCTAGAGAGCAGAACACACATATGTACATGACAGAATTCCTCACAAATCTGTCCATAATCCCAGTGGCATGGCCTCCGCCCACACCAGATTAGGGTCATTAATCCAGGAGAGAGAACCAATCCTATAATTATACCTCCACAAGTGATGCCCTACAGACTCTGAACCGCTCCACGGTACCCACAGTCCATAAACCCCCCTCAGGGACAAACTGACCTATCATGCCATTTCTTACATTTGCTGATTTTGCCATTTTAAGCATTTTGCGAGAAAGAGAAATGTTCTAGCGCATTAACATAAAAATTACCCAAGTTGCAGAACGACCGCCAAGTAGGTAACACAACCAGCAATGACATCTGCTCCTCATGATTACTGGAGCAATACTGGGTTTGTGAGCTTCCTGACTGAAATACGAGTCCTATATTGTATGAACTATATATAGGTTATTGCACATTTACTGAGTCATCATGATTATACATTGTCTGCCACTCGTATTATGGTTAAAAACTACATTTCCTCCTTCATTTGTCCTTGGTGGACATCACACACACACACACACACACACACACACACACTATTCCCCTTTCACCTGGTTATGTGTGATGTGTTGCAACTTTGGTGGGTGTGCAAAATGTAACTGTGCCCCAATGCCTTCAAGTCCACTGTACTTTCATTCTGCCACACTTACATAACACCCGAACTTTGACTTTAACCTATTCTCCCCATACCAACAGAAAAGACTGCTTATATGATCAATATGGAACATTTGTGAGAACTGTTTCTCAGTTAAAACAAACCCACAGCAACAACTGTGGAGTTTACAAGTCACTTGTTCTCACTCTTTAGTTTTGGCCTGTTCAGATATTGTTTTACAATGCTTTGAGTACTTCAGTGAAGCTAATAATGACCACGTGGCTAAAGTGAGGGCACGCGCCGCTGCGCCGGTTCGCAGGAGGTAAATGATTCAATCGCTCATTGTGAGGACAAGCTGAGATCTCTAAATCCCTCATCAAATGAAGGAACCGGATGATGGAGGAACGTTCCTGTTCAAACACATGTAAATGACAGATTACAAAGGAAAAGGATCAAACTGATCATGCGGTGCAAACGACCGTCGTCACACACGTGCGTCTCTCCCGCAGGGGTTCACGTGAACCTCACCGATGTGCGACATCGGTTCATTATACATAGAAATGAAGGACTTTAACCGGTGAGCTTGTTTAAAATTTGATGTGGTGATCGAAGTCCGTGAGTCGGTTCTTTCGAACAATTCGTTCCAAAGAACCGGCTCAAAACGATTTAGCGGCTTTCTTGCGTCATGACGTTATGCGTAATCACGTGGTCCCTATCATCCCGGCGTGGCATATTTTATGCTCTAAAATCCTCCAGTAAATACATTTGCACATACTGCTGTTTCAGTTTGATTAATAAGGGAGCTTATTGTAGTTCATATGCCCGAGTTAAGTTTGTTGCAGCCATGATAAACGTAACGTTCATTTACATCTGCGTTTTGGCACGTTTTGATAAAATGCTATTTAGATTCAAACCAAATCGCTTGATTGCGTGTTGATTTAACTGTTATACAACCAAATCGTGAATATATTTACAGTACGTTTCATTTGTAATATTTCTGCTATAAAAGCATCTTATTTTTCGACCCATCAGTCAAATCTTCTTCACTTCAAATTCTCTTATTCTCAGATCACTCGGTTCACTGCTCATTACGAATCGGACATAACGGTTCTCTGTTCAAAGAGTCGGAGCTGTACACTCGAGAACCGCTCGAACCGAGTCAGTCAGTTCACTTAAAAGATGCCTCAAAATAACAAATCGTTCATGAGTCGGACATAGCTAATGTAAATGTGAAAATAATAATATTCAGTGCGCTATTTTACAACTTTATCAACCAAATCAAACACTTCCTATAGTACCCTGCAAAGCTACACCGCCTAAATACATCCGGATTGATGCTTGTTTGAATTCGTAAGTTTGAATTCTTGTTTCCCTTTCTGTAATGTTTGATACATTGTAAAAGTCATTTGTGTGTTTAACTTTGTGTTGCTCCCCATTTATAAGAACACGCCAAACTAGCTTAGCTTTCGCTAACTTACCTTTACTCATTCAAGATACTTCCCACCTCCTCCAAACGTCTCTACCGGAGAACATGTACCCAAAAATAGCTATTCATTGACTCACTGGCTTACAAACACAAAGAGATCTGTCTGCGTTCCCATAAACATGCCTGAAAAGCTTAGTTTACTTAGCAGTGTGCATCTTTGAACTTCACTTTCCCCCTGACAAACGTGTCATGAGTCATTGGCTGCCTTCAGGAGGGAGGAGAGTTACTCACAGGCAGCCAAGCATTTTTACTAAATATATTCAAATAATCACACAATAATGATTGATAAAAAGAAAAAGCTTTAGCAGTAGTGACTGATTATTCCACACTATAATAAAAGCAAAGGGGAAAGAACGAGGCGCTGAGGCAAATCCTTGTTTTTCTTCAGCTCAAGGCAGTTATGTTAATATGTTTGATGTAATGAGAGACAGAAAAGGGCAAAAGAAAATTAGGGACTCTAAATACAGGTCTGAACTCAAACAAATAGATCTAGGATTATATGATGTTTTATAATTCCTATGGCTACTACTGTAGATCCTCAGCTTTTAATTGCTTAAAAATGAAACGTTTTTATTTATATTTTAAACAGTGTTACATCAGTGCTTTAAAGAGGGCATGTATGATAAAAAATTAAACAGAATATGAATAAAAATATTTTTTATAATAAAATAATAAATAAATAAATATTTACAACTATTAGCTTACCTTTTGCTCAAAAGCCAAAGGTCTTTAGTCTTGTGTATGCTGAAAATCCTCTTACTTTCTTTTGGTGTCAGAAGACTACAGGTCAGTTCAAAGTGGGCATCAGGAACCCTGACAAGAAAAGAGAAAATCAGTCAGTCGTCAAAAAATGTACGAGACTGAATATACATGACAGATCTATGCATTACAAAATAAGGCCTTATATAATGGATTGCATCAGCAGAGACACGCTTTGCTATCAAACGGCTAAATGATAAACGATACCAAAACGGCCACTTAGTCTGAACCACATCTTCATCTCGAAACTAAAACTAATTTAAACCTCCCATAAAAGCATTGCAGATATCTAACAAAAATGTCAGATTTAATCAGAGACAACATTAGCTGTAAATGTGGTCTCTGCATTAGGTATTGCGTGTTTATTTCTCTCTTTTGTTTGTTAAAAAAAAAAAAGTCTGTCCTGGTCAATGTCAATAAACCTCATGTATGGCTGATTTGTACCCCATAATAATCTGTGTGTCTATTACACTGTATCCATGTTTTACACCACACCACCTACACCATTAGCACAAAATGCTGACTGAGGGAGAAACCATTTCTTTGTCTTTCTCCCATGCACCCATTCTCTGGTCCTGCTCTCTGTCATTCACTCAATCTTCACACGCATTCGGACGCTCGTATACTCATATGATTTCTGTGCACAACATTCCCCTCCCCCCGCCGCTCTCTGACACATTCCAAAGGTCAAAGTCACTGGAGGGGTTTGAAGGACAGGCACAGGAACTCCAAAAGATCTCTGTGTGTGTGACAGCAAATACATGTGAAGAACAATGCGCTTCACAGCTGAGAGACAGTTCAGCAAGTTCAAAGTAAAAATGAAAGAGATGAGGGCAAAATTCTTACTTGATATAAAATAAACGTTAACTGGAATCGTTTTTTTTTTTTTTTTGTATTTTAATTTATTTTTAAGTTGTTAAAGCAACACTTCCCATTTAATTTAGTTTAACTTAACTAAAATTTCATCAAAAATTATTATATAGACATATTTAAAATAATAATATTAAAACTTACAGCAAAATTACTAAAACTTAAGCTAGAATGAAATGTAAAAATAAAAACGAATTCAAAATGGTAATAAAAACTAAGGCTGACTGCACGCTAGAGGATTTTAAGGCCGATTTGCGCCCGATTCGCGGCTTGTCGTGGTGTCATTACGATTATTTATCTGTTCCCGATCGAGACGGAGCGTCGCCGAACTCAAATCGTAAATATCAAACATGTTTGATATTTACGACTCTTCATCAGGCTGCCTCTGATGTGATACCCGCGATAGCCAATGAGAGCAAGCAAGCGTCACCTACCGGATGTTGCGTGCTCCTACAGCTGAAACTTGGCAGCCACAAACATGACATGAAAGCAGAGAATATCACCCATATTCTTTTCTTTACTTTGTTTTTCACTGTGAAACAGAACGTGTGCCAGGAGAGCCAGCTGACAACGATGATTGTTCTCTTATTTGTTTTTCTTTTCTAGTCACGTTTGATCTCGCGAGTGTCAGTGAGATCTCGTGTGACCGTGAAATCGTTCCTACAGTCTTCAAGTGTGTGGTCTCGCGGTCTGGTCTAAAAATCTAGCGTGTTCGTTCAGAGGATTATAAGGCTAAAATCGGTTGAACTGTCTTCATGTCTACGGTTTTAAAATCGTTTAAGATTTGAAAATCGTCTAGTGTGCAGCCAGCTTAAGGCTACATTTATCATTTAATTTAGTTTAACTTGATGTGCTAAAATAACTAACACTGAAAAAAAAAGAATAAACAGGAAATTATAATAAAACTGACAAAAACATTAATTTAAAATAAAATGGAAAATATAAAAATAAAAACATTCAAAATCTTAATGAAACAACAAATCTTGATACTAAAACAATATTGGGAAAAGTAAGAATCATTTGTGATAAAACAAAATCACATAACAAAAATAACATAAAAAGGTATTATGTATCTTAGTATAAATTATCCCAGGGATTTTGGTGCAGTTAGCTGATTTCAGATATAACTTTAATGGGTGACAATGACAGAAACATGCAAATCAACCAAGTTGGTAAAGCTTTTTTTTTAAACAATTAACATTATATTTAGAGACGAAAGTCAGGTTGAAGCAGCCCAAACACTCGCCAATAAATCTGATATTTTAGTGACTCTTATCTCCTTGTAAGTTGCCTGTTATGAAGTGTATGGTGTAAACAAACGGCACTAAATAATGATGTTTAAAAGAACTGAATGTCTTCGCATTTTTTAATGTGCTGCAATTGTTCTTTAACATTAGTTAAAGATTTCTACTTGTCTTTTTATATCACTTTAGGTTACTGATTTATTTTTTGAGGTACACTAGGAACAGCTCTACTGTTTGTTGACAATGGTCTTATTCTTAAACTAGTCACAGTAGTCCATATTGTTATCAGTTGCTGCTTTGTGTAAAATTAAAGCATAGGAGCAGTGATCAACTGATTTCTAATCTAAAGTTTACTGTGTAAATCTGATTCTAAGCAAAGAAATCTGAGATAAGTAGCATGTTAGCCTTTGAACTTCGACTACAGTACGCATGCATTACAACTGTAGAGCAAAGACTGTCAGAGCAGGCCTCAAAAGGTGACCTTGTTCACCGAGCCTTGACAACTGAAAGGTTAATTGCTAAACTGGATTACAACTTCTTAAGAACAGAGATTCCCAATCACATCCAAGAGGGGCCTAGTGGTCACCAACACTTCAAAGACAATTTCTATTACTTAGAAAATAATTTATACGCAGCCATTAGAAAAATACTTTTTTTAGATCACAAATGTAACCTACATAGACTTATAAGTAACTATTTTTAATAATAAATACCTGCAATAATGCTTGACACACTTTTTGTGAAAACTATTCACCCTTGACCTTTTTCAGTGAACTCCGGTGAAACCAGTTACGATAAAAAACCCCCCACTAAAACTGTAACCTTTCATTATCAGTGATATAAAAAATGCTGACTAAAAAAAATAAAAGCTAACCATTACCAGTTTTTGCTATATTATTAATAATACTACTCATTTATAAAGACATTTACAAGAACACAAAACCTTAGAGACTCACTAATTAGTTTATTTTTTCAGTTTTTACACGCATGCTAGCGTATGCGCAGAGTGTTGTGGTGTTAATTTCGTTATTAGCACAGTATCTGCATACTGTACATGTACAGCCCAATTTTTCCAAAGTATACTTCAGTTTTTACATGTATGCTAGGGTAGGCGTATAGTATGCGTGATACAAATTTTGTCATCAGCACAGTACGTGTACACTCTAACTGCTCAGTGCAAAAACTGGACAAGGATGAAGTTTTTAGTGTGCATATGTCCACCGCTTGTGTTTACAATTTGCAGTATACTTTTCGAATACATACTTGTATGTTCAACAGTGCCGAAGTGGCGTAAAAAAGTATACTGTGGAATTTATACTGACAACTAGTGGCAGGATGCAGAATCACACAGATTTCAGCTACTAGAAATGTAATCAACTTTGCAATAAACCCTAATTAATTTAAGGCTAGTCATGTCACGTGATCTTAACATGTCTGCCCCCATGAAGGCAACTGGCTCTATGTAAAACAATCAGCTTTTATTGACATGACTGGAGTCCAATTCTTGTCAGAGTACGTAATTTTAAACTTTTAAAAAAAAATCTTTGTGTGTTAAACTTTTAATGAGGTAAACGATTAAGGAGGTAAAGCGTTAAGCACGGCTTTTGATTACATTTGACAACACAACCACTGTCACTAAGTCTACTTCAAAGTGTGCACACAGACTTATAATAGCCAAATTAAATTACTACCTTCTTGTACCAACTGCATTACGTCAGTCACGACGTGAAATGCTTAAAATACAAGAATGCAAAGCAGATGTGAGGTAGTTTGTTTCCAGACTGAAGGGCTGTACTGGAAATGCGACATGACTCGAGTACAAGAGTCCGAGGTAAAATCTTACGCGCTGACACAATGTGTGAGCTAGGGGACAACTCGATCAAGGTCAGCGTGCTGCAAAGTGTTACTGCGGACTTTTCCCCCTTTTTATCGCAATAAAAGCGCATAATACTAATTTATATGCAACGAATAAGCTAGAGTCTGCGAATTTAAATGTTAGGCAGTAAATCAAATCTGCCAAGACGTGTTCTGGCGCTGTTAGTAGTCCTACAAGCAAACTATCAGAACACACTGACCTATTTACAGTGTAAAGTTTTTAACATTGGAAATATTGGTAGCGACAGCGGACATTTGCCAGTGATGGACTGTATGACATCTGAATCACGATTATCAGACCGCTTCACCGGGCGCATTAAATGTTTACACTCACACAAAATAAAGGAGCATTGCGTTGTTGGGAGCCGGTTGGATGAATACTTACCAGTATTTCAGAGAGCATTGCTGGTGCCTCGAAGCCAAGCAAAGAAACTCTTGAGCAAACACTAAATCCGATATTTACATATATTACTGTAGGCTACTGTGTCTTGTCCTTACACGCCGATTTAAAGAGCAGATGCTCTGCCTATTTGTTAAAGGGGCTACCTTAGCAATTCAGATGCTGTATTAAGTACGATAAGCGATATGTGACACAAAATCAATGCAACTACTCGATATTTTCAATGAATGGCGGCGCGAGTGCATTCGGTTGAGCAAACGCGTATGTTTAATCCATGTTTGGATCGCTCTTCCCTGGACTAGTTCCCCATATTGCTGTTTCGGTTGTCACTGGAAGCTTGGATCCTGTCTTCCGCTAATACAGCTGAGATCCCGGTTACGTATATCCTCGTTCTTCCTCCTCCCTCTCTGCTCTTGCGTGTGCTGTTTCTCCGTTACGTCCGCTCCCGCTTCCAATCACGCGTCCTCGCGCCTCCGTCACAAGCGGCAGCAGAGCTTTAAACAATAAAGAGAAATTGACCTACTGTATGCGTGACTCACGAGTTTACACACTTTCGAGTTATTATCCGGAGCCTTTATTCAGATGTCTTACATCCCGAGCTATTTTGGGGACTGTGTGAGGGGTAAACGTAACGTGCTTGGCGCAAACCAAAGCTATTTAATAACTGCCATGATTCGTGACTACGTAAAATAATTCGGCCTTCGCACAGGGTTTTTCAAAGCTGTAGCGAAAAAAACGTTGCATCTGTTTCTGAATTGTAACGCTCGTCTAAGGTTGATGCATTTCACTGTTACGCAGTATTTTTATTAGCTATTTATGAAGGGAACATAAAACATATTTGACACATTAGTGACCAGGTTAAGTGCGATTTAATGCCAACCGTGAATTGAATTATTCTGACAGCTTTTATGAATGTAACTCAAGTCATTCGCGTGCGCGCGCAGTGTAAAAATGTTAATGAGTAGGTTATATAAGGGAAAATAATAATTCATGTTAAAATGAACGAATTCTACAATAATTCCTGTGAATTGGTTAACGGACGTTACCATATGTGGAGACAAATTATATTTAACGGGATAATACATGCATTTTTAAAGTAAACACAGTAAAAACATACTGTAAAAGAAAAGTCTTCTAGTAATTTACAGTGAAAAACAGTAAACTGACTTTCCCAGAAAACACCTTTGGGTATGTTTTCTATTTTGTCATCTGTTATGTAAACCAGGCTGCTTAATGTTACATTTTATTTAATGTTTACGGCAATTTTGGTGTTACCTGGAAGTCTTTTGTGATGTATATATGTTTATTACTCATTGTTCGTAGAAACCCCCATTTTAATATCATCATGGCCTTTTGTTTTACTAGCCTACTTGTTTTAGAAGTGCTCAGGTTGTATTATATCAGCTGAAGATATAAGCTAAAATATAGCCTGTTTGGTCCAAATAGTCGTCCTGTTCAGAAAAAAACCGAGTCCGTAGTAACGCGACAGAATGCGTTTGTCCCGTTGGCAGACCTGTAAATCAAGCATCGCTTTAGATGGCATGGAAAATGTCAGTCTGCTCGGTCTTGTGACACTGACCCAACTCGCTGCTCTAGGCCTCCCATAGTCAGCTGGTTCATACAACAGTTTTGGGCTGCGAGCCAGCGGCGCAGAGTTCACAGTGACTGCGGAGAAAGGGAAGGAGAGACTACAATCCGCGTAACCTGATCACAGCACAGGGCTGAGAGAAAGAGCGCTGCGTCTCAAAGCCGCGCGGTGCTGTAACGGAAAAGAGTCCCGTGTTAAGGAAATTATTAGGCTATAGTGGTCTATTTTAGGAATGCAGCCCAGACAGCGTGACTGAAACCTGTCCGTTTTGTAAAAATAATCAGACGTTCTTAAGAACACTAATAAGAACAAAATGCATGCACGTGCGCGGGGCTTGTGTGGAAGCAACGGCGTGCTGCAAGAAAAAGGATTAAAAAACAAACAGGAAGCGCTAGTGTTCCCGTTGTCATTGAGAACGCACGCGACCTTGAATTCAAGGTCATCCCCGACGCAGCCTACGCTGCATTTCAGCCGAGCTGCATTCTGTCTAATGCTCTTCACGCAGAGCTCCTTTACGGCACGTTTCCTCACATGCCCTCATTTGAACGGTTCTGTCACGGTTTGGTAGATGTTTTACAACTTTTACAGAGCATCATGAGATCTTTTCCGACGGAGGCTTTTGTGTAAATTTGGTTTATGGCTCTACCACAAAAGGTCACACCTCGGTGCTCTGGAATGCTGATAGAGGTCATGACCCCAGAAACAGGTGGGAACAACTCCACAAACACTAATAGCCTCAAAAAGACAACAGCTGGGGGGTAAAGGCTATGCAGTAAGAGGACACTGAATCATTCTCATGTTAAACAACCTATACACGACATCTTCTTTCTCTTTTTAGCAAACTCCCAATGAAACGCACACAAATTCATGTGTCCTATCAGACTGGGGGACCGCAAATAAACCATTAATTCATCTCAGCTAAAAAAAAAAAATGCGCTGGCTTAATTCCCACAGATACTGATAAAACCGGTTATTTTAAACATGAGAGGAACTTGAGGTAATTAATAAATAACCTTTTGTAGTTGTAGTCTATTTATGGTAACAAGGGTTGTAGGTATGAAGTGAGTCATAAAAGACTGTCATTCATAATACATAACTTGATGATGGCACGCGTATACTGTAATATAATCTGTTTGTGATTGCAAACCCATCTCGATTTGAATGCAACACAAAATATTTTTCATATTCGTTTAGTTTAGATTAAAGTGGCCTATAATGAAATACTTTTAAAAAAGCGAATGGTGTAATTGCATCACAGTGGACGCACCAGACGCGCCGCAGCGCCATCTAGCGGAGATGTAATTATGCAGCAGATAAGTGGATTGTGCCAGTCTGCCGACTAGTGACGTCTTTGTACAGAGTGTCCTCGAGCGCAAGGTCATATGTTTCCGTCCACGAAAGTTGAGACATCCGAGCATGTGGCCCAGTTTAAGCTCCTGTAGTGAAGCAACAATGCGATAACAGTGTGCAGTGATGCCAAAATAATCAGTGAGAAACACAAAATGCAAAGAATAACGCAATAATGAGTGAAAAACTCGTGGTGTTACACATTTTCATTTGTTTACCACAAGGTTGTCAAATTATTTTGTAATTTTCATGGTGCAATATTAGGTGATTGAAATATTTATGATGTCAGATTCATTGCAGGTAAGATTTATATTTATTATTTTTAAGAATTTGATAACAGCCCCATTTCTGTTGCTGTTCATCAAATTACGATAGTAAAGTCACTTTATTCCTTCCGAACATCATAATCACCATATTTATAGAGTTTAAATAGTAGACTCTTTCTAAGGGTTCAGGAGTGGGACTGATGGTTTCCTGTAGTTCAGTGAGGTTTTGTGCACGAAGGAAGAAGTGTTTTTATTTAAAATAAAATAAATGAATACTTAAATTCTAAATATGTGCAATTAAAGTGAATGGTTTTAGCAAAGTTATTTGCAGTGGAGACTTATTTCAGCACTTCCCAGGGTTTTAAGGTAAGCTTTCAGCACAGGATTATGGCAGCCTCACCCTCTGAGTCAGATTACATTTGTTTCCTTCACAGTATCTCAAGATGTTTCAGCTGCCATTCATAATGCAAGTTTTTTGTTTTTGTTTTGATTGTTCGTTTTGAATAGCACAGCTGTTTCACGTTCTGTTAGGCCTGTTTCTCTGCCCACAAAAGAATTGTGTATTCATTTCAGAGGCCACGTTAAGGTTAAAGATGATCAAAATATTCCTATAATATAACGAAACTGCAATATTAACCAATTTATCAACATGATCTTTTAAAGTCTTTTATGCACAACTAATGGTGTGAACTATAACTAAATTGTTTGAAA